>NC_049232.1:57593928-58193928 GCF_011100685.1 Canis lupus familiaris | reverse complement strand
CAACACATACACATCACAACCTGTCATCACTGCGAATGCCCCAGAGAAACTTGCAGAAGGCAAAATTTGACTGAAAGCTAGAAACTGTATACATTAAGAATTTTTAGCTTTTATCCACTCTTTAGTTTTGACCCATGCAATTATATGACCTGAAGGACAAAAATGCAGCTATTTCACAAATACTCAAAGTGATTCCCAAATGGTATGATGATTGTCTCTTCTGAAGAGTCTAGACTCAAGCCAGCCATACAGTATCTCTTGATTTTCTCACCTGAAGACGTTGTTCAGATTTGGGTTATCACTCTAAAGTATTTCAGGCTGATTCCAGAGACCCTGGCCAATCATCTGTTCATCCATTCCACAAACAGTAATGAGTCTCTACTATGCACCAGTTATAATACTATGCTGAGGATGCTACATAAATATGACATCACCCTAACCTTTAAAAACAGAATCATCTCTCATATCATGCGATACTTGTTTCTGGGACCATAGACAAGGGACAATTAACTCTGCCTGAATGACCCCAGGCCCCAGTAGTCAATGAGTTCATCATCACATGAATTCTCATATGTTGCTTATTCAGTATGTTTCCTCTAAGACCTCAGTCTTGAGGAAAGGAAAGTCTTCCCTTAATATTTCAGAGAGTCTCTAGGAGGCATCTCAAATAATCTTTTCATTTTCCCACCACACCTCTGTGTCCTCTGGTCATTACAATCTCCTTTATGTTCTGTCACTGATAGGCAAGAACACTGTTGGTGTAATATAGGATAGAGGGGCTTCCTGTCTCAAAATTAGTGCTATATTTTGTTTTCCTGTTATATAGGCAGTTATAAGTTTCTGCCCCAAATCTCTTTCTTCCACAGGGCTCATACTTAATGGTAAGGACCAGAATTGGCACCCATCACCATTATATTCTCTCCTTTTCCTTATATTTTATTTGTATCCAAGTGATATCATATGTATTTTTCTGTAACTTTTTCCCCCATTACTAATATTTTAAAATATAGTATATTAAGGGGTTGCCTGGGTGACTTAGTTGGTTAACTGTCTGCCTTCACCTCAGGTTGTGATCTCAGGAATCCAGGCCTACATCAGGTTCCTTGTTCCGCATGGAGTCTGCCTCTCCCTCTCCTTCTCCCTCTACCTTTCCCCCTGCTTGTGCTCTCTCTTTCCCAAATAAATAAATAAAATCTTAAAATAAAATAAATAAAATAAAATAAAATAAAATAAAATAAAATAAAATAAAATATAGTATATTAACATAGAAACACCAGGCCATGTACTGGCCTTTGCATTCCACTGTATGAGTACACTTCTTACTCTCCAAAGTGGGGGTCCCGCAGCTCTCTGTGAGAGTACCAGTTTTCCCACAATCTTACCAATACTAGATATTATCAATTTAGCTTCTACTAGTCTGGTAGGCAAAAAATGGAATCTCCTATTTATTCCCTGAGGAGTAACTGAGCATTATATATGGACACATCTTATCTGCCTCCTTTTATATCTTGGCTTCACTTGCTTCCCAGGCTCTCCATTGCTTCCTTTGTTTCTATTGTAGCAGCAACCAAGGGACTTCACACAATACCTGTGATTCTACTGCCCGGAACTAGGTAGTTACTTGTTCAGGAATATAGGATTCCATTTTGGCCATTAATATGTAGTCAGGCCAACCAGCATTCTGAGTCTTCTCACACTTGCAGGGAGATGAAACACCATACCACGGGTTCCAAATCCTTCTGAGTGAATGTCACCACAGAGTCAAAATCCATCAGACCAACTTTGAACAGTGGAGAACCAGATGATGGGAATTGAGGAGGATAAACTTCATCCCCTCTCTGCCTACCATAGTAGCTCTGAGGTATAATATCTATGTTACAAGCTATTCCAAAGATAACCCATGTGGACAAGGACGCAGACATACCACTCAACTATCTCTCAGCTTTTTGTGAAGCAGTGGCCAGAGTGTAACACATCATCTTGCATCATTCCCCTCCCTCCATTTCCCTTCACAAGGCTGCAGCAGACTGTACTTTTTTGGAGGTAATAAGATTCCTCAACAATTTCTGAAGAATGTAATGTTTTAGACTGAGTCTATGTTTCAGAAAGATGACTCTGGAGATATAATGGAAACTGAGTAGTAATTAGAGAGAAACTAAAACAGGAGACATGTTTTTAGGTGTTCATTCCACTGCAGTAGGTGCCACTTAGGGCAACAATAGTGGAAATAAAGAACAGTCATACTGAAGAGAGTTTGGGGAATTAAGTGTTGATTAGATCATTCGTGAGGAGACTACAGAGGGAGGAAGGTAAAAGCATGGACGAACAACAGTTATTAAGGACTAGAAAAAGAGGGATTGAGAAGTCGGAGAAAGACAGGCCAGGAGGTACGAGAATTTGGAGAAGACAGAATTTCAAGGAGAGATTAACTAATGATGCCCCATAACACAGAATGATCAAATAGCCTGAGAATGAAGGAGGAGCTATGAATCCAGCTGTCCGGTATTAACATCAAAGGAGGGATGGAGACTGGAGGACACAAAAGATACCAAATAAAGATAGGTTGGTAAAATAAGGTGACTGAACAACGGTCTGAAGTAGTAGTGGGAACCCAATGGAGACCCAGTGTACAAGGGATCAGAGGATCTGGGAACCTCCAGAGGCCCGGATGGCAATTTCAATGCAGGCCTCAGGGAGTGTCAAGATTTCTTTGGCAAGAAGGTAGAAGACATATTTTTGGGAAAAGCTGGAAAAGCAATATTTACTGATAAGTGAAAAGAGGTTCTTGAGAATTCAGAGGAATGGGATAAAAGGAGATCAGTGGAGGTAGGGCTGGGTGTAGTTCTCATTTCCAAGTAAAGGTGCAACCTTTAAGGATTCAAAGTGTTTGTTGTAAATGTAGCCTTCATTTCCTAGTTAGCCCCAGAGTTTATAGTTATCAAGATGTTCAGATTTGTAGTTTCCTGAGAAGCCATTCTGTCCCCAATTACTACATACTATCGATGCCTGAAATACTCCAATACAAATATATTAACCTATTTAGAAATGCTTCTGGGGCAATAATATCTAATGTGGGTGTATAGATTAGATGAGAGAAAAACCCTCTGGGCATTAGACTCTAGGAGTGTTGGGGCTCCGGGAAGTAGGAGAGGGTTTTTGAAAGTTTATAGAGTAAGACATTAAAGATAAAATTTACCTACTGCATTATTTTTATTAAGGACAATGCCTCCTTCTAAAACCTGTAAAACAAACTATTCCATAAGTTACTGTGTCTCCTGCAAACACAAACACAGTCCCTTTCCTTTCAAAAGTAAACTTCAGAGAATGCAAAAAGAAACTTTATACTATTATGCATGAATTATTCCAAATATAAAAGAGAAACCCAAAATAATAAACATCAACTATTTAAAATGTGACTTGTTTAAAATGTGACTTTGGCTATTCCAAGATAGTCAAAACAATCTTGAGAAAGAAGAACAAAGCTGTAGATAACACAATTCCAGATTCAAGATATACTACAAGGTAGTAACCAAAGCAGTAGGATACTGGCATGAAAACAGACACAGGGATCAAAGGAACAGAATAGAGAGCACAGAAAATAAACCCATGGATATATGGTGAATCAATCTATGATAAAGGAGGCAAGAATATACAATGGGGAAAAGGTAATATGGTGCTGGGAAATGGTGCTGGGAAAACTAGACAGCTATATGCAAAAGTTTGAAACTGGACCACTTTGTTATGCCATATGTAAAAATAAACTCAAAATGGACCTAAATATGAAACCTAAAACCATCAAAATCCTATAAGTAAATATATTCAGGAAGCTTTTTGACATCAGCCTTAGCAACATTTTTCTAGATATGCCTCTTCAGGCAAAGGAAACAAAAGCAAAAATAAACTGTTGGGACTACACCAAAATAAAAAGCTCTCACACAGCAGTGGAAACCATCAATAAAATTAAAAGACAGCCTACTGAATGGGAGAAGATATTTGTAAATGATATATCTGATAAGAGGTTAATACCCAAAATATATAAAGAAATTACACAACTCAATACCAAAAAGAACAGTCTGATTAAAAAGTGGGTAGAGGGCCTAAATAGACAAAGCACACATATTTCCAAAGCACACATATTTCCAAAGATGGCCAACAGACACATGAAAAATGCTCACCATTACTAATCGTCAGGGAAATGCAAATCAAAACCATAATGAAACGTCACCTCATACCTGTCAGAATAGCTAAAATCAAAAACACAAGAAATAACAAACACTGGTGAAGATGTAGAGAAAAAGGAACCCTTGTGCACTGCTGGTGAGAATGCAAATTGGCGTAGCCACTATGGAAAATAGTTTCTCAAAAAATTTAAAGTAGAACTACCGCATAATTTAGTACTTCCATTACTGGGCATTTAACCAAAGGAAACAAAAACACCAATCCAAAAAGACATATACCACTATGTTTATTGTAGCATTATTTACAATAGCGAAGACATGGATGCAACTAAAGTACCCAGTGATATATGAATAGATAAAGATGTATGTGTACACACACACACACACACACACACACACACACACACACTGAGGAATATTATTCAACCATGAAAAAGGATGAGCTCTTGCCATTTGCAACACGGATAGACCTAGAGGGTACTATGCTAAGTGAAAATAGCTAAGACAGAGAAAGACAAATACCATATGATTTCACTTCTATGTGGAATTTAAGAAACAGAACAATGAACTAACAAATAAATACACTCTTAAATACAGAGAACAAGCTGGTGGTTGCCAGAGGAGAGGTAGGTGGGGGAATGGCTGAAATAAAGGGGATTAAGACATACAAACCTCCGGTTACAAAATAAATAAGTCACAGAGATGAAAATTATAGCATAGGCAATATAGTCAATAATATTATAATAATGTTATGTGGTAAAGATGCTGACTATTCTTACATGAACATTGAGTAATATATATAATTGTTGAATCAGTATGTACACCTGAAACTAATATGTTATATTAATTATACTTCCTCAAAAAAAAAAACCCTAAGCAATACTGAAAGAAATTACAAATATATTAGTTTATGAAGCTAATTGAATTATAGGAAGAGTGATTTTAAGAGGAGAAATACAGTGATAGGAGTCTATTTTAACTAAAACAATTGCTAATGAACATAAGCTACATTTGTCATTTTCATGAAAAAGTATTTCTCTTACTATCTGTAAATCAATTTCCTTGAGTTCAGGACAATTTTTTCAATATTTTTTCAAAACAGTATTTAGGATTTAAGACTTACTTCCACATAAGTTTGATCTCAAGTCAAAACTACTTTTAATCTCACACTCAGTTCCACTTCATCTAAGGGATGTGAGCTGTTGAAACCTAAGTCAGGTAGAGAGATCTCTTTCATCAAGAATCTTCGATGAGGGCATATGCCCCCTCTTTACAGAACACAATGCCTCCTCCTCCTCAGCTCCATGTCACTTAGCATGCTGACAATTATGAACTCTTTTAAAAGCCAAAGGTATTTAGATACACGCTTCCAGTTACAGAAACAGTAATTCATGGAAATAAAAGACACAACTTAAGGAATACACACAAAAAAATGTCTAATTGTTTAGTTATAAATTAATATATCTTTTAAAAATTTAAAAAATTAAAATTAAAAAATAAATTAATATATTTTTAAAGTCAATGGTATTTATTTCTATTTCAGTAAACAGAAAGAAGGCACCAAAAGCAGAGACAAAAAAAAAAAAAGTGACTTGTGGTTCATGATCAAGATGTCTGGCTGAGCCATATTTCAATCAGGTGTTGGAAGTATATCCTGCAGCCAAAATCTTTATTGAAAGCCTCCCTCAGAAAAAAAACTATAAAGTGCATTGCAAGTTAAATCCTGATTAACATGTTATTTCAAAAAAGATACCATAAATAAGGGGTGCCCAGGTGGCTCAGTTGGTTAAAGCGGCTGCCTTCAGAAGCTCAGGTCATGATCCCAGGGTCCTGGGATGGAGCCCCCGTAGTCAGGGCTCCCCGCTCAGTGGGGAGCCTGCTTCTCCCTCTGCCCCTCACCCCTGCTCATTCTTGCTCTCTTTCTCTCTCTAATAAATAAATAAAACTTTAAAAAAGATACCATAAATGAAAGTTAATATGAAGAAGAGCTCAAATTTGGCTAGAAATTTGCCTCTGGTTTCATTGAAGAATCAAGATATTAGGATGGCAAAATGAGATCACAGAGCTAAAAATGTACAAATGTACTCAAAGCAATGCTATTTGTTTAAGGGCAAACTTGAATCTGTCCTCTCAAAGTACGTTGTCTCTATCTACCTTAGAAGTAACTAAATTATTCCCAGCATTTGGGGGGATTCCTCCCCAGTCTTTTGGATTTCTTCAGTGGTGGCACTGAGACACGTGGGCTTGTTTTGGGAAACAGTCAAAAGCAGTTCAGAGCTTGATTTGGTAAAACAGGTGGATTATAGGATAGAGAATTACCACTTTTTGTTAAAAAAGAGAGGGCGGTTATAAATTGATGCAAATTACTTTTCAGCACCTTATAAACTGGCTCTGGAGGAAATACACCCAGGTAATTTTTGAAAGTGTTTCAAGAAATGGCAGTATTATCAGAATAAATATAAACTCTAAAATGACTACTCTAGGGAAGAAAACACACATTGAGATATATAAAGTCCCTCCAAGCTTGCTATAGAGTGGAGAGCTTACACTCAGTATATTATTTTAATTCATTTTATTTTACTTTTATTTTAATTTTTAAAAGATTTTATTTATTCATGAGAGACACAGAGAGAAAGGCAGAGACATAGGCAGAGGGAGAAGCAGGCTTCCCGCAAGGAGCCCAATGTGGGACTCGATCCCAGGACCCTGAGATCACGCCCTGAGCCGAAGGCAGATGCTCAACTGCTGAGCTACCCAGGCATCCCTTTTAATTCATTTTAAAGAAAACATATGATGAAGATTATCTGAAGTCTTGTATATGTTAAATCTTATTACTTTGTAGCCATACTCCATATTCCCTCCATGTGATTATGGGAAACATTTTATATAGACTGAATTCAAAACTATTTTGCAGACAGGTGGCTGATGAATTACCAGATCTTTAATTCATAAATTTAACTTGTTACACTCATTTGGTTTATTGTGCATAATACACACAAACCCTGAATGATTCATAAAAACTATTTTTTACTCATAAAAACATGCCAAAACCCTTTCAGAGAGTTGCTTTTGTCTCTTTTTAGAGTGCTCATTCTTCAGTGTGTATAAACAAGCAAAGGCTTTGATATTCAAATTAATAAAAGCAGTCATAACGAGAAATGAATCCATCTGAAAATCATATGCTTCCATTTGATGCATATTAATGAAAAGCTCAAACACAAAAAAGTTATTTGAGAGGGTATTTACCTTACAAGCAATGAAAAATTCCCTTGCAGATAAAAACAGATGGAAAGGTTATATTACAGTTAATCGAAAATCTGAAATCTGTGTTCTAGACTGCCTCCCTTCAGAATAAGCAAGTTGCTAGAAGCATGGACTTTGAGGCTGGAGGGGGGGGTGACTTTAACCCTGACTCAGCTATTCGTTAGCTCTATGACCTTAAACAAATTACTTGCTTCTTTGAGCCTTCATTTAGTCATCAACAATATGGAAATAATAATGATTTCCATTTCAGAAAGTAATTTTTTAAGAAATAAAAGAGTGCATGTAACTTTCTTAGCTTAGCACCTGGGCCTTGATTAGTTGTCATTATTAATATGATTAGTTGTCATTATTAATATGATTCTTAAGTTGGGGCACTTGGGCGGCTCAGTTGGTTAAGAGACTAACTCTTGATTTTGTTCAGGACATAATCTCAGGATCCTGAGATAGAGCCCCAGGGTGGGCTCTGTGTTCAGCATGGAGTCTGCTTATCCCTCTCCCCACCACCCCTCACCACTCTATGCTCTCTCTCTCTCTATTTCAAATAAATAAATAAAATATTTAAAAGTATATACGATTAAGTTGGACAACTCTTTTTTTTCTGTGTGTCACTCTTCTCTCCTATAAAATTAGAATGTTACCTAATTAATCAGTGAGAAAGAAACAAAGTGATAGAAAATTTAAAGAAAATTTAAGCACCATGTAATATTGGAAACTTCCATGAAATTAAAAAAAATACTATTTTGCCTGCATTATGAAGAACAATAAAATGCCTTATCCCCCCCTGCCGTCCCCAAGCTAATTCCAACTGAACACACCTTCTCAAGTGCTTGTATCTCCTCTACTAGCAATAGGAGTTTGGTAATTTCAGTCTGAGTTTCTCTGGGCTTCATAAACAGATGGGATCATAGTAAGCATAATAAATCAAATTTCATTGGTTCCTGCCCCCATCAGGTGGGACCTGCAAGCATATTTCTTTCTAAATACCTCCCATGCTATCAGAGTCTCATTCAGGTATGCCTGGGGATTCCCACAAGGTATCTCACGTGTGCTCACAAACATCTGAGTACCCGTCTTCATATGGCACTTGCTAGGCTCTTCTTCTCCTTGCCTAGTTCTTCTGTTAAAAATCACACTAATGGGACAGATAGGGGGTCCAGAAAACCAATACAAATCTAAGGGCTAGTGGTCCAGAAGGGTGTCCAGGGTCAGTCTTATGCTGGATGTCAACAAACACCCTTGTGGGAACTCCCCCACAAGTTTCACCCAAGGTCTTAACCAATTCTTGGCAGCCATGGAGGGATCCTGAAATCAAGGTTGTTACCATGTTCTAAGACAGGAAGTGAGTCCCTTTGCTCATATATCCCCAGAGCTATCTTTTCTTCATCATTCCCCACCCATTCTCCTCTTGGGGGAATAAGGTATACAAACCTTCCTCAGGTCCGTTTATTGGTTAACTCTGCTTGCTCCCCTCAGCTTTCTCTGTCACGGATATTTGTGGAATATAAAACAAAAATGGCATTGAGAAAGTAAGAAGTATTCCGTACCTTCCCTCCCTCCAAGGCCTAAGGACTCTGGTTAGATGGATGAAAGGGTTATAACTTTGGAGAGGTGAAGTGGTTCAGGCTTTTGTAATGTATGAAGTGGGCTCATTACTGCTCTGCAGAGCATTTTTAACGTATCTGGAATCTTTCATCTTCTTTTTCTTACGCTAGCTAAGAGAAAATTCTGCTTCTTCTCTTTCTTTACTTCCTCAGTTAAATGGCCAAGGGTGTGTATGGCCCAAAGAAGAAGAAAGAGGGAATTTGAGATCTGGGACCTTCAAATTTCTTTCTAAATACCCTGAAAAGTCACCAGGGAGGAAAAGGAAGAAAGGATTAAACTGGACATTTTCCTCTGGCAAAACGTGAGTACAAGAAACTAAGCACAAAAAGGCCTGTGACCTAATAACATTGACCAGAAGCTGCTGTTTCCTCTTAATTGACACCAAATCCTAGGGGCAATGAGCCCAGAAAGTAACAGAGATCGCCATCACTGTCACAGGACTTCTGCAGCTGGATCCTGAATCACATGACTGAGAGCCAAATGACCATTCATGACCATTAAGAGATCTTAAGTGATCCCAAGCCATCTGTCAAAATAAAATTTTACCAGCCTTGAAATCTTCCAAATCAAAAGGAAACTAGAGATATATAAGAATCCGTCATAGTGGGGCACCAGGGTTGCAATGGTGAGCATCTGCCTTTGGCTCAGGTCATGATCCCAGGATCCTGGGATTGAGTCCCGCATCAGGATCCCCTCAGGGATCCTGCTTCTCCCTCTGCCTATATCTGCCTCTCTCTGGGTGTCTCTCATGAATAAATAAATAAAATCTTTAAGAAAAAAGAATCTATCATAGTATATGAAAGGTAGATTTTTTTTTTTTTTTTTTTTTTTTGTATCATGGGTTACAGTTAGAGCTAAGGACTGACACTCTGAATTGATGTTAAATTAATCCTGGTTGGCAAGTTTAGGTACATATGAGATGGATATAAGATCTTAGCTTCAGGTGCCATGAGGGGACCTGATTCCCCAAATCAAACTGGATCCCTTCACTGCCTCTCCACTAAGCTGTCCAGACCCCATTAAATGACCTCATAATCTGCAGGTGACCTGGGAATGGCTGAAACTTGACAGTCTTAGGAGAGGATGTTGTGGGTGTAGTGTGGTCCAGATATAATATAGACATGTGGCCAGAGAAAATAACCGGAGGACAGAAAAAAAACCACCAAGATGGGTTACTGAAATACCAAGATGAAGGAGAGACATGGAGAAACAGTCTCAATAAAGGTTATAGGTGTTTCTGAGGAATGAATGACACTTTCATGGGAATATATAATCCTACGGATCAGGTGCCCGATGTATACTTCTAGAAGGAATTAGTTAAGTTTCTCCTATAAAAAATAATGCCACATCACTAAGCAAAATTATCAAAATAAGACCAATGAGTGAAAGCTGTAGGAGGACAGGTTTCAAAGACATTCAATATAAAATGTTTTAACAACTACAAGATGGAACAGGTTACCTTTGGAGCCCATACAATAAAATGATTAAGAGCATAGGTTTGAGAGTCAGAAAACTGTGGATTTGAATCCTGATGTTTAACACTCATTGCGTTACTCAAATTTTGGGGGCCTTTTGTTTCTCCCCTGAAGACTGTGGATAATAATAGGGCATACTTCCTGGAATATTGAAGGATTAATGAGATAATGTATAAAAAGCACTTATACAGAATCTGACACTTAAAAAAAGACTCAATAAGTGGAAGCTTTTTGTGTTACTGCTTTTGTGTTAATAACTGGCATGAAGTAGAAGCTGCCAACTGCAGATAGAGGAGATAGTTAGCTTTGGGAATTTATGTCATGTAAATAATGTTTGTTTCAAAGCAGATATATTCTACTCAAACAATGACTTTAAACTGACAGCTCAAAAGAGATGAAGTTAATTGTGTCTACTAGCAAGAGAAGACTCAAAACATGTAAGTCTGTTCACTGTACCTCTCCATCCAACCCATGTGATGTGGAACTGTATAGCTTAGCCCAGCACAATAAACCAGACAGATCAATAAAGTTTAAACAAGAATTCCCACATGAGGTAATGCAGGGGGAAAAAACCCCATCAAATTGGATTATGACATAAAGGGCCTCTGTGCGTATGTTGAAAATATCTGTAAGTGATTTTATATGACCCGAAGCAGAATACCAAGGGCTAGTTATTACATAAATAATGGAGCAGGAAGATGGCAACAATATTTAAGGTTACTCAAGACAATGAGTAAGCATAAAGCTGCCATTTGAAATGAGAACATCTAATCCAATTCTATAAGGAATTAATTAGCTGATCTTTTGATTTACTTGAACACTTACCAAATTGCTTTCAGAAAGACAAATACAACTGTCTCTGCTGGTGAATTAAAGGTAAGCCCTGTCTTGAATGAAATAAGAGCTTATAACACATTTCAGGCTATTATTTGGTTTTAGAGATTGTCTTTATTAGATACGTATCAAAAGGATGCTTCTGGATCAGCAGCACAGGAAATGACTAATAAATTAAGAGGTTTTCCATTGTTAGCGTAAGAATTCAAAAATAAATTAATGTTACAGAGGATCCTATACAGAACACAAATCCTTCAAGGGAAATACAACTTGATCTTATAGCCTCTACCCAATCATTGGTTTCAAGTAAAAGGGACTCCCAGCCCTAGACACTGAACTGATGAGCTCAGGTGAAGCAGTCCACATGGAGCCTTTTGTTTATGAAATGGCCATGCTGTTACCAAGGAGCACAAAAAAGACTGCCTCCATTCCACTCCTGCCAGACCATGCCTGCCTTCATACTCCTCGCAGCAGGGCCAGGGGCTCTCCTTATCAGGTTCCTGCTGGTGCAGCTCCTAATGGCCTTCCTCAATTCCCATTCTGTCTGCTTCACTTTGGGCTGACTCAGCAAATGCCCACAGAGGAGGTTTGCAGCATGGCAGGAGTAAGAAACTAGAAACAAAGAAGTCTCCTTTAATTAATTAATTTTCTTCCTCGTGTGTTGTCTGCAATTCTTTTCATCCATTGATGATCAAGGATTTCAGGGGCTGGCACAAGGGAAAGGCACCAGAAGAAATCAATTCTCAATAACCTTGGAGATCACAAGGCACTGGATAACAATCCTGTCTAAAAGAGAGCTACTGGTCTGTGTAAAGCACAGGTGAAGACAGGTGGGAAAGCCTAATAGAAATATTACACCTTGACTCCAGTACACCAAAGCCACTTTGGATTACGTTCCAATAGACTATGTCATCAATATGCTTCAGAAATGTTGTTGGGATTATTTTCTGATATAGGTCAAACGTTGTGTCCAAAGAAAAAAAAATGCATGAAAGAAGATCTGGAAATTATCTTGTGAATTGGAAGACGTAGCGAAAGTCAGGTTATAGAATTCAGGCTATTGAGGAGGATTGCGCTTCATCAGGAAACTGTGACTCAACATGGACAAGAACATTCAAACTAAGAACTTCTGATACTGAAATATACTGTAAAAAGGATTTGATATTTCCCTTTCTAGAGATTATTTGAAGCAGAATATGCTATCATATCCTTCTGGTTTCTTACAGAATAAACCTGTCTTGTCAGCCTGACACACAAGGCCAGTTATAATCCAGTGCTAGACTACCCTTCAAGCTATATTTCTTCCCTACAGCTTCCAAATCCTTTACTCCACCCATACAAGAAGTACTTTTTTTTTATCCATTGATTCATTTGTTGATTCATATACTCATTCATTTATCCAACATACATATAGCATCGCATCTCACTTATTTATTGAAATAACCTTGTAAGATGGGTACAGTATTATCATTTTTTTTCTAGAACAGGGGTATGATTGCTCTGCTAAGGCATCTGAACTTAATTCTTGATGGGCATGAAAATTCCACAAAGCACATGAAGATCAGAGGGATTTTTGTCATAGAATTGACTTGTTCTGATTTTTACTTTGGAAAGATAACTCTGGAGGCATTAGAGTAGGTGGGGTATAGTGGGGAAACTGATAGTGGACACAGAGGCCATTGTAAGGATTCAAGCAAGATATAATAAGAGTATAAATTAATCTTATGATGGGAATGGGTAAATATAGAATCACTAAAGTAATGGAAGCCTAAGTGACTGACGAAAAAACTATATGAAGAAGAAGGAGGTTGCCAGAGGAGACCTGGGTTTCTGGCTCAAGTGATTAGATTACAGTGGTGCCATTAACTGAAAGTGTAGAAAAAAGCAGGGAAGTGTAAGAAAAGCATGTTTGTGGGAGAAAATAAATTCTTTTGTGTCTTCTGATTTAGGTACTATGTGACATCGAAGTTGATATGCTATTAGCTTCTTTAATATGTGAATCTGGGCTCTTCTGAGTGGAAACATCAAAAAAGACTTAATATAAAGTTTCTATTTTGTTCTATTTCTATTTTGCCCTTTTACTTTCACCTGACTGATCAAAGACTCTAAGTGCTAATATCTTTTTAACACTGACTTAGAAGTGTTTGTGAGATAATGAAATACAGGCAACTGTTGGGGAAGTAAATTGGTACAGTCTTCCTGGAGGGCAGTTAAGCAGAATGAGTCTCAATTAATAGTGTCTCCCCTCATGTGGTAATTCTTTTTTTTTTTTTTTTTTTAAAGCCACAGTGGTTTGTACATCCTCCCATCAAAAAGTTGAGACTATTTTTCTAGGTCTTGAATCTAGGCTTGGTCACAGAACATTCTTGGTCAATGGGACATCAGAAAACATGACTGAGAAGTATTTGCCCATTGGAGTTTGCCTCCCCTTACTGCTGGGAAACCTTCCACCACCATATAAACAAGCCCAGGCTAGCTTCCTATAGGAAGAAAGACAATGTACAGAGAAGCCACAGCCACTCAGTCATTTCAGCCACGCTAGCTGTACCATCTGAGGCCTTGACTGCCCTAGATCACGGTTTCTCGATCTTGCTGGTGTTGACATCTGGGATTAAATCATTCTTTGTTGGGGAAACCTATCTTGTGCATTGCAAGATGTTTTGTAGCTCTAGCCTCTACCCATTAGATGTCAATAGCACCCTTCTCTCCCACATTGTGTTAGCCAAAAATGTCTCCAGACATTGCCAAATGTACCCTGGAAGACAAAATCACCTACTATTTGAGAACCCCTAGTCTAGTCCATATTTATTGTCATATTCAAAGTACAGTTTTTATAATAATAGCAAGCACCATTTATTATATGCTAATTATGTCATATACACTATGATAAATATTTTGTGGATTATGTAATTTAATCCTTACTGTAAGCCTAAGAAGTAGGTATTATTAACATCTATATGTTACAGATTAGGCAACTGAAGTAAAAAAAAAAAAAAAAGGTTTAATATTATGCCCAAGTTCATCCAGCTAGTAAGTAGTGAAGCAGGTTTTTGAACATAGTCAGTATGCTCCTAGTACAACTCCTTAACCACCATAAGGAGCTAATCCATTTAAACCTGACTTCTATTTAAGTACTAAAATCTAATAGTTCTACTTTGTCTAGGATCAATCAAAACTGCCATTAATAGACATCAACTTGGGCCAATTTTGATGTACATTGTTTTTTATTGACTTGGTACTACCAAAGAGAGGCAAGATCCACTAATGATTCTCACCATCCTCTGGCATCTTACCCCTTCTGGGATCCTTCTTCTCTCCTTCTCCTCAATACTATTCTTATAGTATACCGCATCTCAGATGCTATTCCTTCATACTTGGTTCTTCCAGTAACAATTAAAATAGCAGACAACAAAGTACCTACTCATTTGAGATATCTTTCTCATATATGAGACCCATACCCTACTCAGAAGACTCAAATACACTTAGTTTTCATGATTTTTCTGTCTTTTACATTCATGACTTCATGTTTAAAACACAATCTGCTCTGTGACCCCTCCATGTCCAGAGTAGACAATAAATTTTCATGGTACATAGTGTTTTGCCAAAAAGACATTGAGGAGGATTCAAATCAATCTGGAGATCACAGAATCAGAGATCTCAAATTTCCTGGAATTTATAAGGAGGTTCTTGTTTTTGGGTGTTTAGGTATGATAAATCCAAAGGAAAACTGATCTTACAATCTTGTTTTTAAAAATAAGTCTCTTATAAGAAGCATCACTCTTTAACATATATATGCATAGATATGTACATATACATATGATTATTTGAATTTTTTAATACAAAAATGGACTTTACAATATCCATCACTTAAGGAAAAGTACACTTGTCATGCAAGTGCCAACTTTTGCCCTTCCACCATATAAAAGATACAGGGAGATACTGATCATCTGTGAACCAGGAATACTGTCCTCATCAAAAACCAAATTTGTTGGTGCCTTGATCTTAGATTTCTAGCTTCCAAAACTAGGAGAGACAGATCCAGAGAGATTCAAGACCAAGGTAAGGGAGGGCTTCCATCAGATATTGGCTACAAATTACAAGTGAGATGAGGATTCAGAAGGCAACTTTTGCCCAGGTCATCATAAGTAATGGATTTTTTAATGAATTCAGGAATACAAATGAAGAGTAAAAGGAAAAAGAAGAGTAAGAAAGTCTATCATTATAATGTGGTCAGGAATTGAAAGATATAGGCAGCCATATAATTTATATCTTAAAGCTATAAATATAGAAATTATTTCTCTTCATTAATTAAATGACACAATAGTATTTAACATGATAAAAACCTCATTCCACTCCTCGACATTTATTTACTCTATTGTTTTGGCAATGTATTATTTAACTAATACATTGCACTCTGCTTATTGTATAAGACCATGTTTACCCCCAAACTGTTATTTTCATGGAAATACAAATGTCAGGCCATTCAGCAGATTGATTCTATATAAGAAACATCTAAACAGACAGGAGGGAGGGAGGAAGAGCAAGATGGGAGGAAGAGCAAGATGGAAGAAAGAAGGTGGGAGGGAAAAGCAGATTAAGTTTTATTTGTTCTATTTGAAGAAAACAAATAGAAAAAAATAAACTTCATCAAGAAGAAAAGAGAAGATCTAAGAAAGTAGAAATGTAAAAAGCAGAATGGAATGCAACACTAATGATTCTTCTTTTCCTACCTACCATATTCATTTTCATGATTTGCATTCTACATTAAAACCTATGGTTGTGATTTGTACATGTCACATTTATTTGTCAATACGCATGGACTTATGTAGCACTGTAGATCTTATCTCACCTACAGAGATGTACTTCTACAATTTTGGACACGCATTCTTCAAAAAGAGTATCTTAAGCTATGATCCCAAAAATAGCTGTGAATGGTAGCAGGACTTGGAGAGTCAGATATGGGATTATGGTCACTTATAGATAGACCGTATTATTTTAAATGTATGCAAATTTCTTATTTACTTCTGGCATTTATATATTTGTTGCTGCTATACCATTTAGCCATTTTACTGACGACCTGTAGTTTTACAAAGGTAAATTACTTTACATCTAGCAAAAAAACATTTGAGATGAGCTTAATTCATTGTGTATTTTCCTAAGTTCTAACTGTATTAACTTAAGTTCTAACTTAAGCTCTAAATTTTAGAAATAACTTTTATTACAATTTTGATGAAAGAGTTTGGTATTCTTAAGTTTTATGTCTGTATAGATACCTAATAAATAATTTGCTTGGGAATTCAAAACTAATATATTTAGAGGACAAAATTTCTAAATCTATGTTATTGCTGATTTTTTTTCATTAAAATGTAATAACTTTCACTCGATATAATTAAAATGGTCTATTCATTTTTTTTAAAAAGAGTGTAACTTTGGAGCCAACCTACAGGGTTTAAATCTTATTCTATCACTAAGCATTTATGTGGCCTTGGAAGTCATTGGCCTCTCTCTGCTTTATTTTCTAAATTATAAATTTCTACTGTGATATTTGAATAAAGTAATATATGCAACTAAGAATAGTATCTGGCACCTGGTACTATGTTTTAACCACCATTATTAATTTTCTTTTTCCACTTCCCAAAGAATAATGGACATCTCTCCAGGTAAGTAAACATAAAGCCACAGTTTTCAAAGGGGCACAATATTACAATTTATTTAGTATTCCATAATTTGTTCAGTATCCTGCTGATAAAGTATTCAGATATTTTTCCATATTTTAATGGATAAAAACTACATTCAGATATTTTCCCATACTTTGATGACTACATGGTGTATTATTGGATGGATGGATATATATATATATATATATATATATATATATATATATATATATCCATCAAAACCCATGTCCTAATTTCCTCAGGATATCTTCCCCAAAGTCAGAGTACCGAGTGAAAATGTATGTGCATTTTCAGTTTTGAAAATATTTGCTGAGTAAGTGCTAAAATTGTTGTAATAATTCATACAACTATCAGCAGTATACAAACTGTTTTCAAATTTACATACATATACACACACCTGCCACCACTGAATAAAAGCAAGATTTACAATTTGTTTTTTTTTCTTTTACTAATCTAATGGCAGCAAAATGGTATTCTGAGTTTTCATTTGCTTTTCTCTGACTACTACTAAATTTGAACTTCCCTTGATATAATTACTGGTCATTTGCATTTTTACCTTTTATGAGTTTCTTGTTTGCATCTTTGTTCATTTTACTATTGCCTATTTCTTATTTTGTAGTGAGTGCCCTTTGACAGTATGCTCATGAACCCATTATATGCCATATGTCCTGCTAGTATTTTTCCTACCTTTCGTCTTCATCATCCATGTATCACTGAATAGCCACTCTTTAGACAATGGCTCTGAACCAGAATCGTTCCTGGCCTCTGAGGATTTGTGGCTCTTGAAGTATGAGCATTCACTGCAAATGCATTAGGAGATATGCATGTTTCCTATTATAAAATCAATGCTTCTAAGAATCTCCCTGAAGTGAGACAGCATCACATCAATCTTCATATTTTACCTTAAGAAAAATAAACCTTTTCCTGAAGAGGGATGTCTGGTTCATTTACTAAGTTGTGAGCCCAATTTCTCTGGGACAATCTTACATCTCAAAGCACTATATTCTTCTCTCATACTTTACAGGAATATATGAGACTCAGTATGAAGTTTACACTAGGGGCTCTAGGACCTATGTGGTTTTCGATTAGTTCAAGGAAGGCCTAGTGCATATTACCTCAAACACTTACTAGATCATGGATCACACTGTCTTATATCTGTTTTTTGTCTTCCCAATGAAATGCTAAGCTCAGTTGTGATTTTTCGCTTTGCTTTTCAGGAGCCCTGATGTTTTCTTGGACACAGAACAAGGCTATTTGGAATTTCTCCCTGTAAGTAATGATCTATTTATGGACCTGTTTCTCTGACACATTTCTCATGACACAGTTCTTAAGACAGAGAAAAAAGGAATGAAGTGGGGCCAAATAGCTCCTGAGGATGGCAAATGGAATAAAGGAGCAGAAGATTCACTCAGTCAATTGACAAATATTAGTTGAGCCTCTTCTATGGAACAGGCTAGGAACCCACCTACCAATATGGTACAATTTAAGGAAAATTACAAGACATACCTAAGCTAAAACACCTCCATCAGCAACAAAGATTCACTTCCTAAGAATCTTAGTAATATCTCAGATAAAATCAGAAGCCGCAGATAAAGAAACACATAACGGTAATCAAACGGGACGAGAAGTAAAAGAAATGGAAGAGCTACTCAAAGATGGGATATTATTCAAAATAAACTACAGTCACAGATGTATTTGGAGAAAGAAATAACCTGCAGTATGACCATTTTAAATATATATTTCTAAAGCACAAACACTGAGTATCAGATGGTGAGGAAATCACATGGTTCAGACCTCAGGCTGGATTCATGCTGGTTATAGTCTACACTGGGGGTTAAAAATGAAAAGGAAGAGAAACTGAAGTGATATCCACTCTAAGAGCAGAGTGGAGACCTCTTGGGCTGATGAAGGAAAGGAATGGTGTTTCCTAATACAAATTATGGAATGGACACCACTGTGAGGAAGATCAGGGATAAAAGACAAATATTCAGGGGCACCTGGGTGGCTCAGCAGTTGAGCATCTGCCTTTGGCTCAGGTCATGATGCTGGGGTCCTGGGATCGAGTCCCACATCAGGCTTCCCACAGGGAACCTGCTTCTCTATCTGCCTATGTCTCTGCCTCTTTCTCTGTGTCTCTCATGAATAAATAAATTAAATGTATTTTTTAAAAAAGACAAATATTTTTTGTCATCTACTGGCTAAAAGACAACTTGATTGACCCAGTGCTCAGATATACACTTAACATTGTTATGTGGTTTCATTTCTCAGAGCAGATGAGGTCATTAGGTAGACTATGCTGGAACTTATTCTCATCAACAGTAATGCGGAATGAAGGAACCATCCTTAAAACAGGAATGTGAGAGTTCATGATAGCCAAGTAGGAAGAATTTCAAGGACTCCAGAGAATAGAGGAACAAAATCCCTTCATCTAAAACTCTAGGAAGGGTTAAAAGGACTATGTGTATGTATATGGAAGGAGAGTCTCTAGAGTAAAAATATGACTGACAACAACTATCAATAACTGCTGGGGAAGGAAAGGTAAGTTATCTAGAAAGACCAGTATGACTACACAAGGTTGGATTTCAGTAAGCTTCACTTTAAAGACTATATACTAACATAAAACATAAAAACAAGATAAATACATTATAATAATTGCAAGATTTGTAAGAACAGTTAACACAAAGAAAAAACTAAAGGAACTAACTAACTAACTTCAACTATGGTTGAAGAGAAGTTAAAGGAAGAAAGGGGGGGTGGTTTATTGGCTTTGGTAAGAATAAGAGAGGTGATGAATCAGGGCAGATGACGGAAAAGAAGAACATGGAATTTGGTCATTCTCCTGTTGCCCTGGGTGGGAATATGGATTTCACAGCTGTCTGAGGGAGGGGATGGGAGTCATTCATTAGGGATCAGCAGCAGCAAGGGCTGTCTCAAATGGTCAAGAGAGTAGATAAAAAGAAATGCAAGGGAAAGGTAGCTCAGAGAAAAGAGGCAGGAGACTGGGAAAATGTCACAAAAGAAACTATCTTGGATGAAGTCCATATGGAGCAACTGATAAAATGAAGTTTGTGTTTAGCAGGCTACAAGTTTGTGTAGTGCGCTTAGAAATACAAACATGCATAAGAATGTATATGCTGGGTTTTGTAGGAGAAAACCAGTGTTGGTCAGTTAATATGAATTTCTAAATTATTTTTAACATGTCTATATCTGAAGGTATGGCTGATACCTTGTCCAAGAGTAAGGAAAGGAGAAGGCAGCTGACATTTACTGGGAATGAACATACCAGGAAATTTACAGACAAGCTTAAATACTTACAATAATCATAGAGGTAGGTATTGTTAGTCCATTTATAGATGAGGAAACTGAAGGTCAGAGAGGTTAAATATCTTGCCTATGTCCAAGCTTGCCTATGTCCTCGTAAAGCGGAACTGAAAATCATCTGTTGGATTCCAGAGTTCACACTTGTCTCATTATTCTATGTCTTCTCTGGAGGAGAACAAAGATATCATAAACTCTTTAAGCATAAAGAGGCATAATTGCTTAGCATGTATACACTTTAGGTTAAGCCTCTGATCTGACCCTGTCTTGTTAAAATAAGCTTATTAAGAGCAATCATTTGGAACCTCTAACCCAGAACATTTTTGGCTCCCCCTTTCCTTACTCACTGCCCAACCAAACTGTTCCATTAGGCATCTAGCATCTAGTTCTTCCATCTAGGCATCAGAAGCTCAGGGTAATCTCATTAATCTGTGACTCTTTGGGTTCACTTACTTATCCACTACTCTTCCATTTATTCACCTATTCAACAAATATTTACCACATACTCAAGTATTCAAATAATCAAAAGGAAATGTGTCCAGTTTTAACTTTAGCTTGTCATGAAAACCTTAATCCACCTGACCAGGTCTTGTCTGTACACCCACTTGAATTTTTCTGGTTATTTTCATCAACAGTTTTGGTTTCTCCAACTCTACAGAAGTAAAGGGCAGGGACCCTTATTTTGTTATTGAGTTTGATGCTTTCAGACCCCACAGCCTTATCTGTCAAGGCTTCTGCTTTTTAGGTTCATCTGAAATATCTGACTCCTTCTGATCAGCTTAGACCCCTCCTCCCCTTGTCATCTCCATTTTCTTCTTCTGTAAGCAGCCCCCCTCTCTACCCACCTACAGTTTTAAAAACAAGGCTGAGAATTTTCTCAACTCCTCTGACATATTTCATATTAAAAGGAGAACATAATAAGCAAAAAACTTAATAGCTTTAGGTAAGTAGTTTTGGGCAAATTAGGTAAAGTGATCCCCTGTATAAATGCCAAACATACACTCTGTTTACCACAGAACACTTCCAAATCATATCAAAGAGAAACACATCTGATCCTAGGGTGATTTATATCCTCAGTCAGCACATATTTTTACCTCTGATTCATACTACATGATTTGGCTTTCAAATGCCAAATGAACAGTAAAAATTTGAGCCTTGCATCCTTGGAAGAGTTACCTCTCCTCCCGTCATTCTCAATAAAATGATGGTGCTGAATTAGTAATAGTATATTAATAAATGAGCACTTTTGCAGAATTTTTCAGTTTATCCTCTCATACATCATCTCAAAACAATTCTTTATGAGTTACCCTTGTCTTCATTTTGTCAATGAAGCAATGAGATCCAGAAAGCTTGAGAAAACATTCAGGTCACATGGTAAGTGATGTATCAAGGCTCAAACTTGGATCTTTTCACTGAAATCTCATATGTTCCACTACACTCCACCATTTCCAAGTGATCTTTATGTTCTCTTTCAGGGGCTGGGTTGGGTATGGGCTGTAAAGTTGTCTAGGGGGAGAGAGTGGGAGTCATAAATTAAGGATTAGCAGCAAGAGCTGTCTAAAATGGGCAAGGGCAGGTGCCTGGGGGGGCTCAGTGGGTTAAGTGGCTGACTCTTGGTTTTGGCTGAAGTCCTGATCATGGGACCAAGCCCTGTTGGGCTTTGTGCTCAGTGTGGAGTCTCCTTGGGATTCTTTCCTTCTTCTTCCTCCTCCTCTGCCCTTCCCTGTGCACACACTCTTGTGCATGTGCTCTTGCTCTCTAATATAAGATATTATATAAAAGTAAGATAAAATGGCCAAGAACATAGACAAGAACAAATCCAAGGAATAGGTAGCTCTGTAGAAAAGGGGTTGAAGACTGGGAAAATATCAGAGGAAAAATCATACTGGGTGAAGCCCATGCAGAAAAATTGTTAAGGTGAACACTGTGTTTCATCTCCTATAATAATGGAACAATTATTCTTTTTAATTCACATTTTAACAATATTTAAATCATCTTCATTTATAAAATATCACCCAGGGAATTATAATTTAATAAAATTTCCTTTGATCAAAAGTATAATCACTTAAGTTATAGACATTTCCTAAACTCAAATCAAGAAAAAAATCAAAATTGCTTTTGAAGAAAAAAGAAAAGTACTCAAGTTTCTTCCTGTGGCTCCAGATGTTCAGAAACAGGTTTACTTAGAAGTTGAATCTACCTTAAAAGTAATTTACCATTATTTTCAGGAAAGAGATAGAGGAATCTAACACCTGGGAGGGAAAAATGAGGGCAACTGTTGATGGGTAGATATTTCTCTTTGCTACTAAAAAGCCAGAAAAAAATCTTGACAGGAAGTATCCCTGGGATGGTCCCCACAGGCTTTCTGGAGAAACAAGAGAACGAAGAAACTATAGTTTCATGAATTGTCCCCTTAAATTAAACAACAAAGAAACTCGAATTTGAGGAAAAGGTAGAGGAAAAAAGATATATAGCAAAAGTGAGATCTGAGAAGAGGAGAGGAGGAAGATCCCCTCTTGGGGATCACCCTCTGGTGAAAGACTATAGACATTCTACTTGCCAGATGCCTTATTAGAAAAGGTACTCATGATCTGATAAATTCTGATTTATTCTCTAGTGATTTTATCCTTCCTGTAACACTAGGCAATCAATTCACCCAGTTCTGAATGTTTAGATTTCTTTCAGTTCTTTTCCTATAAATTCTATCTTCTCCATGGTATAAAGATACAGCTTAGTTTTTCATCACTTGCCCCTAGACTGGCTTTTCTTGATAACTCTTATAAAGGCTGACATCTTTTAAGAATGACTATAACAGGGATCCCTGGGTGGCACAGCGGTTTGGCGCCTGCCTTTGGCCCAGGGCGCGATCCTGGAGACCCCGGATCAAATCCCACGTCGGGCTCCCGGTGCATGGAGCCTACTTCTCCCTCTGCCTGTGTCTCTGCCTCTCTCTCTCTCTCTCTCTCTCTCTCTCTCTGTGACTATCATAAATAAATAAAAATTAAAAAAAAAGAAAATGATTTAAAAAAAAAAAAGAATGACTATAACATATTCTCTTTTAACATAGTTAAACTCCAAAAATTTTACATTTCCCTTGAATTAGTTTTGGTAAGCTTCTTTTATGTAGTTGGTGTATAGGGGAGTGAAAACTTATGCTCAAAGCAAAAGACCCATAAAAAAATCTAATAACTGGGGGTGCCTGGGTGGTTCAGTGAGCTTAGGTCATGATCTCAGGGTCCTAGGATCAAGTCCTGAGTTTGACTCTACACTCAGTGGGGAGTCTGCTTGAGATCTTTCTCCCTCACCCTGTGCACCTCCCCTCAGCCCCCTCATGCATGATCTCTCTCCCTCTCCCTCAAATAAATAAATATTTTTTTAAAAAAAATCTAGTAACTGTTCTGCAAGGAAATTCACAGAGATCAAGACCTAGGTTCATGTGTTCATGTGTTCAGGTAAGGCAGATACAGCTTCTCTGGGAGAAACTGTGGGACAACTTCAGGGCAGTCCAGTCCTTCTCAGAGCTGTCTGTGGTTGCTGTATCCATATCACACAAAGGCAATGAATCACACAGAATACTTGTCAACATTTGACCCCCAGCCAAACCTAGTAACTAGGTATAACCTCATATTTAGAGATCCCATGATAGCTAGATTTCCTAATACAAATATACATCTCTTCAATAGTGGGTGACATACAAAGATAAGAAGGTATACATGTTAAGTATTTAATTTTCCAAAGATATTTTCCTTATGAGTTCTTAATCTGTGCCCAATTTGCTCATTTTATTGGAGCACTATATAAATGAGTCTTTTTATGGAATAAAGTTTGATTTTAGGGGGCACCATTTAATTTTAACTTCTTCATAGGAGTTGCACCCCTAAATCTGGCCATCTGGCCCCATGTATCTAGAAAGAGGAAGAATTTGGCTCAATCAGGAAGAATATTTTAATGTTTCCAGTTGTCCACAGAAAAATGGACTCTTAGGTGAAGTAAGTTTGCTTGGCATGTGCCCCACCCATGGCATCCATGTGTCTGAGTGCCACTTAATTGAGACACTTCTGCCTCATTTAGAGCAATCCTCTGTGACCACCCCATTCCCAGCATGCATTTCCAGATCTGCCCAGCAGTACTCTGAAGCTATCTCACATTTTTAGATATTGTCTCATCTTTTGGATTTAGTGATTTCTATTGGTTTCCTGGATCCACTCTCAAGATGCCAATTATTCTTTATACTCTACTTCATTTATTCAATAAATTTCAATTAAAGTCATAAAGTATGACAGGCACACTTCTAGGTCTTGGGGATATAAAGAGACAAAACACATAGTCTTTCATCTTGCTTACATTTTAGTAGGAGAAAACATCACAAATAGATGAACAATATACATATATATGAAAAGACGGTGGTCAATACTAATAAAGAAATGTAAAGCAGAGTAAAGAGTTAAAGATGGGGTGCCTGGGTGGCTCAGTTGGGTAAGATCTGACTCTTGATTTTGGCTCCGGTCATGATCTCAGGGTCATGAGATTGAGCCTGCATCAGGTTCTGTGCTGGGCGTGGATCCTACTAAGATTCTCTCTCTCTCTGTCTCTGTCTCTCTCCCTCTGCCCCCTCCCACCCCACCCCTTCTCTCTCTCTTAAAAAAAAAAAAAAGTTAAAGATGAATGGGCTGGATCTTCTACAGACAGTGACCAGAGAAGACTTCTATGTCTGATGAAGACATGATGTATAAAGTGGTAAGAGCATGAGAGAGGGATATAGATTTTTGCAAAGCAGGTATTCTAGACTGAGCTAACAGAAAGTGCAAAGTCCTAAGGTATGTTTGTGCTTTTGATGCACATCAAGGTTACCTTCTCTGCCCCAGGTCTCTGGATCCTGGCCAACCACAGCTCAGATCCAATCAGCCTCAATCTTAGGTACATCCATTATGGCCACCCACAAGGAGAAAGAATACTGAAAAGAAGAAGCCGGATAGCTTCTTGTTATGTGGTGTGAAAGGAGAGACTCTAGCACTGAGGGAGTGACTGGGATTCTACATATATGTCAACATCTAGGGCACCTACCAGTAAACTAAGGAAATGGGACCCGCATTATGTATTTAACCAGCAGTGTCTAATAATGTTGTCTTCATATTTGAGCAAGGCATACATTTCCAATTCCCAAGCATTTCCATCAAAGTAGAAAGATGCACAGAATGAGGGCTGAGATTTATTCTTTAAAGCAGAACTTTGATGTATTGATCAAATCCTTCTATTCCCCCACCCCTTGCTATGCTTCTGAATTTCATGGTTCATGGATTAGGATTGAATGAAGGTGATATTCTGATGAAGACATGACAAAGTTTTGGGGTTACCAGTGTAATGATGCATATTTTTTAGCTTCTTGCTTTAAGTCTTAATTTCCAAACAAAATAAACAAACAAAAGGAAAGATTAAAGTGTTATGGAAGAAAATGCGACAACTGGGTATTTTAAAGCTTGACATTTAAGTGGTTCTGAGGGCTCTTCACCATGTATGTGTAATAAATAATGAATAGTTACTGTAATGTCCTTAGTCCTTATTATCTTCTAAACTCTATATTAATAGATTAATTCCTTGCAAAATCTTTTTATTTTTTTTTAATTTATTCCTTACAAAATCTCTTCTGGGGAGGGAAATTACTTTAATTATCTCCATCTCACAGATGAGAGATTTGAGTCTTCGAATGACAAAGGGACCAGCCTGACATCGCAATGCCTATGAATGGCAGAGCTGGGACTAGAACCCAGCTCCATCTGTCTCCACAGCCCAAGCTATTAGCCCACCACAGGATTCTGCCTCCATAGCAATGAAAGATAATTAGAGTACTTAGGAATCAGAGTCTTACTTATGCTCCCATTATGAAGAAAACAATGATCAGTTAATATAAGGAAGAGTTCCTGCCTTGACTGAAGTTGGCAGGTAAAATTCATTCATTTTGGAACTCATTTCTCAAGGTTTAAGGTGGCTAGAAGTGAAACTGAAAAATAAACCTCTGCTAATATGTTACACCTGGTAAGGTGCATGCCCCCTCATCTCAACATTAGGAGTAGACTATTGCCTAACTTCAAATTCTTGGTAAAGTGGAAGAATATTGGGCCAGGGAGAAGGGAGAGCTTGGGTAGTGGTTAGGTAAGCAGGGAGGGGAATAAGGACGGGGATACAGTCTCAGCAGCAGCTTGTGGGTGAGAATATTTACATAAAGCATGAGTCTCAATCTGCTAGGGATTCATTGCTCAGACTAGTGTTCGTGAAGTGAGTTCCCCTGTTCCCTCTTCCAGCTCTGAGGGCTGCTTTGCAGTCAGGTGTAACAGAATCAGCCCTGCCTTACTAGGCAGGAAACCAAACCTGTCATCCCAGTCTCTCCAATCACGGGGGGGGGGGGGGGGGGGGGGGGGGGGGGGGACCCTGGAGAAGTCGGTTAACCTCAATGGACCCTTTTCTCATCTAAAAAAAAGGAAGACAATTGAGTAGACTATCCCTTCCAGCAATTGTGTGAATCAAGGAGAACTTACAGCTGTTGCCATTCATTAAGTTCAAATTAAGTCACCTAACTATTTTATCTCTTGTTAGATAGAAGGTAAGCTCCTGAAAAGCACATGGTATAGTAGGTGACTCCTAGAGGGAGCTCAGCAAATATCTGCTCATTGACTATATCTACAAAATACACATGGGGACAAATGGCCAAAGAACCCTAGGATATATCAGCTGAGCCCTATTTTAGGATGGAAAGCAACACTCATCCTTCTCATACAACAGTAATATTTACCAGATGCTTATTACCCTAAAAACTGCTTTCGTTTGATATTGTGACTAAAAGTAAATGGTAAAATAGTCTGTAAAGTATAATCTTACCTTTAAAAAAAAAAAAGAACAGCATATGTAAATGTTAACGAACCAAAAATGTTGGAGGCACTAAGCAATTGACAGTGGTTTTCTGGGAAAGAGGCTGAAGCAGAAATATGACTGGATTTTTACTTTCTACACCATGTACCTCATTACATCTGCATTTTGTATCATATTGTAGTACATATATCATTGTTTAGGGTTTTGGTTGCTGAAATACTCTAATTGTTCCAACTAGTCTGGCCAGGAATTGCTTGTGTCACATGTTACATGTCAGCCTATGTAAAAAGCTAAACCTAAAGGATTTTCTTGAACCTAAAGATACTGCCTTGCTTTTTACACTGCAGGGGGTGGGAAAAACACACACACACACACACACACACACACAGATAATGTTTTTTCCAGTTAATGCAAGTGTGAATGAAATAGTCTTACTTTTTTTTTTCTTTCAGTTCCTGTGACCCCCAGGAGAGAAGGCTGTGGGCTGATTATTAGAGCATTTGAGTGTGTGGGTTCGCCTGGAAGCAAGAGCTAGCAAAGGCTGGAAGATGAGACTAACGATAAAGCATGCTCAGCTTGTAGAGCTCTGAGCTGAACAGCATTACTCTCGACCAGATTTTATTTCTTGTTAATTATATCCGATTCCACTTGATTATGGATTTCAATGAATTTAAAAGGTTGGGAGTGGGGGTCACTTCTCCATGCTATTCATCAGAAACATCAATAAAAAGAGCACCCCAGAAACCCTTGACCATCAGCCGTGCAAATATATTACCCCTCATTGTGATGGATTTGCTCCAGTAATTATGATCACCTTTTCTTCAGTCTGTGTCTGTGAGCATTTCTAGAACACTTGATGCCATAATACCCAAAGAAAGAGCCCTTTCTGACATAATGGAGGCAATATAAAATATGTGCTTTCCTGTCTTGTAAAAATTTATGACATTCACACAAAGAGGGGTATTTATTTCCTATGTGTATGCATCTCTGCTTTTCGTTGTTATAGATGAATGGGAAAAGACAAATGTACCACAGAAGGAGGGAATAATGGCAGGGAGGGGAGCTGACTGCTGACTTCCCATCTAGTGAATCCAGACAAGCTGCTGAAGCCCTGCACTCAAGGTTCTGAGGATGGCAGGAGGTGATGGGGTGATCTGTCACCCCAGCCTTTGAGAATCATAAGGATCAAGTGGGATGAGCATAGGCTTTGAACTCAGGCCTAGGTTGGAGTCCAGCTCTAGCTTTGAAAGCTTGGGAAAGCTAACTGACCTTTGCTCAGTTGTCAAATGAGATATTAATAATGTCTATTCCAGCATGCTGGAGAAACTAAGAAAATAATACATATACAATATGTATATAATATATGTAAAGCCATGGATGGTACTTGGTAGATACCCCCTAAAAAGTCCCTCCCTTTAACTCTTTTTCTCATTTCTATTACCAGTCCTTTCCTTCCTTTCCTAATTTTTTTTTGGCAGAAATAGCCAAGGTTTTGTGCCTTTTTTTTTTTTTTTTTTTTTTTTTTTTAGCCTTCTGATCACAAATCTTCAAAACAAGCCAGCAGTACCATAAGCCAAAATCAGCCAAGTTGATGGGTAGAATAATTTTCTTTTTTCCATCTTGGGTCTTCAAAAACCTGAAAAATATAGACCTAGATAAACTTACAAATGAAGATGACCTTTACATTGTCCTTAGCCCTGAGATAGATAGATGATAGGTAGACAGAGCTTTTACTCAACTATATTTTTTCCTTTTGGCCTTGCTTTATACTGTGAAAGTAATGTTTACTAATTATCAGATCAGCCAGGTCATGAAACGTTTGTTAACAGCTCACACCACCATGTTGAATGGCATTTCCTTCGATATTTTCAATTAGGACCCATGCCATACACAGTCCTTTTTGCACTGTGTTCTCACACTAATGTTGAGAGGCTATGAAATACTCTCCACAAAAATACTTTGTGGAAGGGCACAGCTGGAACCAGGGTGAGGCCCGTGAGACACCTGCCTTAGAGGAAAAATTGAGAGGGGAGCCAAAAAATTCAGTAATCAAGATAAACAATATTTTAATACCATTTTTAAAAAAATCAAAATTATTGCCAAAAATCTGTGATGAACAGAGCATCAACATTTTAAACAAGATAGGAATTAACCATGCACTTGCATAACCCTGCCTCCCTCCACTCCCCTTGACCCAGGCTGTAGGTAGACCCTGCATCTGAAATCAGTGACTGACATCTGGTTCCAGTCCTCACACTACTTGGCTACATGGCCTCAGATGAGTCGCTGAACATCTCTGATTCTCAGTCTCCTCATCTTGTTTCACTTACAAGTCTGGTTAGAAACATTCCAGTGACTGTGAATTTGCAAATTCTAGGATTTTTTTTGACAACATGAAGATGCATGACTGGAATATCAGTGATGACTCAACTGGACAAGATTCATTCACCGCGCCAGCCATTCAATCCAAAATGTTTACTGAGCACTTGTGTGACAAGTGCTCTGTGAGGTGCTGAAAATACAAAGTTAAGGACTACAGAAACACATAAAAAAGCCAACCCTAGTGCTAAAAGGCCAGAACAGGCTTCCCTAGGAAGACATTTTGGCCTAAAGGACTAAAAGAGTTAGGGAAGGCAAGGATGGAGTTCCAGAAAAAGAGAACAGCCTGGCCAAAGACCTGAAGGTAACAAAGAAAAATCTCAGTTGGGGAACCATAATAAGTGTGGTGTGGGTGGTCTTTAGTATAAACGGGGGTAGATGAAATGAACAAAACCAACCTTTGATTTCAGAGCAGTAATAAAAGTACTTGGGGAGTATAAGGCAAAGAACACTAGGTCATGGTCAGACCTGGGTTCCAGTCACTGCTCTGTTGCAAATGAGCTAGATGGTAGGTCTTCCATTTCCACTAGCATGCTATTTTAGAACACACCACAAACTTTTCCATAAGACGAGAGGCTTTTAATTCCCAAGAGTATTGCAAATCTCACATCTGAGATATTTAGAGTTTACATCCTTCAGCACCAAAGAAGTGCTATAATTAATACATGTAGTCACTTCCCTGCAAACAATTTGCTAAACAGCTAAGTAGCTGTTGTGTGACGCCCATGAACCTGAAGAATGCTTAGGACCAGACTAAGGCAAACAAACTCTCATCTTCCCGGGACAGGCAAGAGAAGGAGGCAACCAGGCAAACTTGGTGGAGCTACTGTGCTCCTGCCATATTTGTGTGTGCCAATTTAATTCCTGCACTTAGGAAGACAGGATTAGAGCCAGCTATTTATAACCAACCAAAATAATTGTTTTAAATGAACACCAAAGAACACAATCACTGGGCTCCTGAGCATAGCATTAAAGCTTTATGTTTGTAACCTCACTGTTGTCACACACAATACCTGCTGTGGGTTGAGCACTTACTCTGTGCTGAGCTTTACAAATATTAACTAATTCTCACAATTCTAGGTGGGGGGTTAGGACGGTTTTCACCATATTACAGATATGAGTAATTTGAAGCACAGAGAAATACACACTGTGACGAAAGTCGCACAGTTGAGTGGCAGAGCCAAAATTCAAATACAGCCCATCTACCTCCAGTCTGTGCTCTTGGCCACCATGCCACCTAAACAAGGTTCATCATCTTGTATGCCTGAGTGACACGCTTAGATTATGGCACTCAGAGTCTCCTTGAGTTTCCAGAACACTGTAGCAAGCACCTCAGTTATTTAGTTACGGGAAAGAGGAGCACACTCCACACCTTTTCTCAAATTCATCCTCTTATGCTCTTGGAAAGAGATGTCCTTCCTCCTCTGTCTCTTCTCATTTCCCACATCTTTTGTTCTCCTTAGACACCAGCTCTTCCTGCCAGTTCCCCTTTAATAAAAACTGTGTTTGAGGTTCACTGTACCTTCTCCCTACAGCCCCATAACTCTTCCCCCACCAGATGTTTGCCTTGCCTGGATTTTCTTACCTCCCATTCCCCACTCAACCCCTGGAAATACAGCTTCTGAGCATGCTGCTGTACTAATGCTGTTTCCTAATGGTCACAGTGAACCCCTTTTCACTGTCTTTTTTTTCAGTTCCCTATTTTCAGTCTTTTCAACTTCTCTGCACTTAAAATCATCCGATAATTTACGCACTTGGCAGAGAGGGACACTGTAGGATTATTAAAATTGAGATCTGGTTCTGCCACTTACTGACTTGGTAACTTGGGACAAGCTACTGGAACTTTCTATGGTACTGTTGCTCTCCTGCATCCCTAAATTTTGCTAAATGCTGAGATTTAGTCTTTGGCTCCCTGATCTCCTGATCATTTCATTCCCACTGCTCTGCCACTATCCATCCAAGGTCAAACTCAAAATGCTATCAAAATTTGATATTCTTCTCTTTCACTCCCTGTAGTTACCCTGAAAACAAATTATCCTGTTTTTATCTGTTCTGACATCTCCTATTGGGATTTTAAGATTGGAACCCAATATGCTGGGGTTTGGTTCAGCAAGGAACCCAGTTCCTAGGGCTGCATGGTTGGAACATGAGTGCTCTGGCCCTTATCCCAGGATGCGAAGATGCTTTGAGCTCTTTAAATGAGACCCTGCGGCTTACAAACTCCCTACTCCCAGACTATTGTAAGTTTGAGGAAAGCGCATGAAATCAGGAAATTCTGCCAAGTAAGGGGAAAGGAAAGGGGAAATCACATTTACTGCCATCCTACTATGAATCAGGAACCGTGCTAAATGCTGTTGCTTCCACGATGGGCTCATGATACAATTTTTTACGTATAAAAAGTGTGATGTCACAATACTGCTTCTTATTGGCATTTCATAGGAAAGTTCTTCACAGAGGCAGTCGCCCTGGATCATTTTGTTACTGATCTCTCAAAGGTTGATCACCTTGGAGAAATGGAATCATGATTTAGCTTCTACTATTCTAATGGAGAAATCATCACCTCATGACTGGACTTCTCATTCACTGATTCGGGCTTTCATTCAACAAATATTTATTGAGTCCCTACTCCGCACCAAGACTGTGATGAATGCTAGAGATTCAGCTGTGACTGCCTTACCCTCAAAATACAGAAAGGAGAGCACACAAGGGAATGCTGGGGAAGTGGAAGGTAGCAAGGGAGCACATGGTAGGAGACCCTTAGATGAGCACGGTTTACTTTTGTCACTCATCTCCCAGACACCTCTCCACCCCCACTGCCACCATCCTCACCATTTCACACCTATATTTCCACAATAAGCTCCCTGCCTTCAGTCTCACCACCTCCAATCCATCCTCCACATTATGGTCACAGTCATCTCTCTTGAATGCAAATCTGATGTCTCAGCCTTTTTTCAAACTCTTCCCAACTCATTTGGATAAAACTGAAGCTCTTTTGCTTGGGATATTTCCATTCACACTTGATCTCTGATATGACAGTTTGTTATTCCATGGAGTTAAGAACCCACTTCTCTCCCTGTAGCCACACAGAACTACTTCCAATTCTCATATAGTTTTTTTCTGCCTGGAAAGCCCTTCTCTTCTTCTTGTCCTTTAAGATTCAGCTCACCTCGACCGCCCTAAGAAAGCTTCTTGATCTTTTCACCCTCTTTTAGGTGGATGCCCTCCTTTGGTGCTTTTATAGCATCCTGGGCATATCTCTATCCAAACACAGACTCTATTACATTAGTTGTCAATTAATGTTACCCAGGTGCTGTTCACCTCTGTATCTACACACCAGCACCCTGTGCTCTAGCCACACGGGATGACTTACAGTTACACTAACTCATTGGGCACTTTTACACATTTCCTCTGCTTGGACTGTCCTTTCTAACCTCCCCTACCTAGTAAAAGAGTATTCATTTTTCAAAAATATCTCAGCTCCAGGGGAAGAAAAGCAAGCAAACAAACACATGTCTGTACTACTGGCATTTGATTTAACCTATAATTATAACAGTTAAACAGACTGCAGCATAGTTAGCTAAATACCTATTTCTTCCACCTTGAAAGCTGGCACTATTTTTTACTTCCTTATGGCTTTTTTGGTTTTGCTTTTTTCCCCAGTCTCCAGCACATAATAAGTAACTGATGTGTGTTTTCTGAATGTTGAGGAAATCCAGGAGGGAGGATGGAGTATACAGCATACGTGTTAAGAACTCACTGTGCAGTACGTAGCTATCCTACTCTCTAATGATTTCATGTGTGCTAATCTTGTATCTACAACTAGATCATAAACCCTTTCAAGCCTGGAATATGTTATACATTTTTATATGCCCTCCAACACTAAATGATAGGTGCTCAATAAACGCTTAGAAATAGAATCTGAATATAATCAAAAGGAACTGAGATTGCAAATGTAGGGAAAGGAAATATATCATAGAGAAAATAGAGCTCTAATAAAAAGCAACAACAATTTTTAAATCTTTCCTTGCCAAGTTTTGCAAAGTAAATGATGATACTGTTCACTATGAAATAAAAAGGATATATGCTGATAATTATATTTAAACCCCCTCTATGCCAATATCAACTTGAAAATATTTCAGGAAGCGTCTTCACTTCACCAGTTGTTTAAAAAGAAAAGGAGAAAAAAAAGCTTTCAGATTTCTATCTTACTAAATGCATAGAAAAAGCTTTTTAAAAAGCATAAAAGCTGTACGGAAGTGTACTATGCTGCACACCCAAAACTAATATTACACTGTGTGTTAACTGAAATTTAAATAAAAACTTTTTAAAAAATCATATGAATGAAGCTGTTTTAATAATATGCATTCCCTTCCCAGTGCCCCTCCCCCCTTTACTTGTTTCTCAGAAACTTCTTCACCTTTGACTGTGTTGACTTGTGAGTCAGTCTCTTTTATGTGTGAACTTTCTCTATTAGCTTCATGTATATCATGTTCTCTCCCACTTCAAAGAAGTTACAGAATGTTAAAAATTAAAATAAAAAAAAGGGGGGTCCCCAGACCAGCAGAGAGATGGCCTCTACCTATCATCTTAAAATGAAGAGCACACTCTCTGACAACCCATAGACACAAGTTCTGGATCTGAGCTTCCAGCATTTTCTTCTGTCGGCATCAGCTTGGCTTCCAGGTTCCCCACACTCTCCTCTTCCAAGGTTTTGAGCTATAGAAGCGTCAAAAATACACCTGTCCGCACATCCCAGGTAGAAACAAAACGTCAAGATGGAGAAACTTCGGCACATGGCACCGCTCTAGACTTACAGAGTTAATTTATGACTGTGCTAAAGGTTAACTCCGGCATAACCAAGTCTGTTCTCCTCCAGATGTGACGTTCCAGAAATCTCCCTACTGGAGTCCCATCCAGGAATAAAAGCCACCCTCCACGGAAGCGTCAGGGAGTCCAGGGAAGCCTGCAGGGTGCCTTGCCTCCCGCTGGACCTCTCCCTGCCCTAATGAGCTTCTAGTCACTCCTCGCCTGTCCCTCTTGCAGTCCCCTTTGTCCCAGTCCTGGACCCTCAAACGCTGACTCGGTCTCTGCCGTTTCAAAGGGCCATTAGATTTGAGGCGATTCCCAGGTGCCCGCGGCGCTCCGCACTCGGGCGCCCCGCCCCGCTGGGGCTGGCATTTTAGGAAATCCTTTTTTTTTCTTGGGGGGAGGGGGGAGAGGGGGGAACCTCTTCCCTGGGACCTAAGAGGTCTTCAACACCAGCTCGATACCGGGCTGCAGAGAACCTCTCCCGCCGGAGCGGTTAAAAGGGAAAACGCTATCCCCACAAAGAAAAATAACCCAGAATCCTCCACATATTCCACCTGTGTGTGTGTGTGTGTGTGTGTGTGTGTGTGTGTGCGCGCGCGTGTGTGTGTCATAAAACCCCCAGGGCAAAAAGAAAGCCCCCGCTTCCCCCAGCTGCAGCCGCCCAGCGCCCGGCGGCGAAGGCAGCGGGTTCCCGGGGGAGGCGAGGTCCCGGCGCCCCGCGTTTGCAGGGGGTGATTACGCGAGCCTTTCAGGAACTCATCATTCATCCCCGCGCTGACCCGAGCCTCACCCCGGCGCCTCCGGCCCCCGCGCTGAATGCAAGCCGAAGGCGGCCCCTCCAGTTCTGCAGGTGACAGCCCCGCACGCACACCCACCCCACGGCGCGCCCGGGGCGTGCGGCCACCGCGGGATGACAGGTGTCCACGCCTGAGGGTAAATCAAAGGCGACGCTTGCAGCCGGGGTGACAGACCCCGATCTTGGCGCCGGCTCCCCTGCAGGGCAGGGCGCCCCCTCCCCGCCCGCGCCCGCGCCCGCGCCCGCGCGCCGGCTCCCGTCGCAGCCCCGAAGGCCGCCCGGAGGGTGGAACCGGACGGAGGGAGCCTCCACGCCCCCTTTGTCTCCACGCTTCCCAAATGACAGGGGCGGAAAGTTTACGAGCAGGGAGGGTGTAGCTTTCTGCCGGGTCCATCTGACACCTCGCAGGAGGCGACCCTCCCTGGGGTCGCCCTCTCCCCCCGCACACCCGGGCGCCGCCTTCATCTGCACCTGCAAAGCCGCAAGCCGGGTTTGGGCCACCTGCTCCGCCGCGTGGGGCCAGGAGCCCGCCCCCCGCGCCCCGCGCCCCCCGCGCCCCGCGCCCCGGAGCGGTCCGCGTCCGCGGGCGCCCCACTCACCTCTGGCGGTGGCGCGTCCCCCCGCGCGCCCTACTGGGCCGTCCGGCTGCCGGGGGCGAGGTGCATTCACGCGGCGGGGGACGCGCTGCCCCGGGCTCTGCTGCATTCCGCCTGCGTGGGAGAGCGAGCCGGCGAGCGCGGCGCGGGCGGGTACGAGTGTGTGTTTGTGCGAGTGTGTGTGTGAGTGCGGGTGTGAGTGTGCGCGCGCGCGTGGGGCGGGAGGGGCGGGAGGGGCGGGGGCGCGGGCTCACAGACGCCCCTGGGCCACAGCCCGCCCGCCGCCGCCGCCGCCGCCGCCGCGAGCACAGGGTCCAGGTTCCAGGATCTCCTGTTTGTTTAATGAAAGGAAGGAGCAAAAGGCAGGCGGGGAGGGGGCGGGGGGCGGGGGGCGGGGGGGGCGGCGGAGGAGAGGCGGGGAGGGCGCCCGGCCGCGCATGCTCAGACCGGGACCCCGAGCGCTCGCTCCGGAGCGCAGGCAGAGGGAGGCGAGCGCGCTGCGGGTTGCGGCGGGAGAGCCTGCGCCGGCCCGAGCGGACCGGGGGTGCGGCGGGGTTCCCGGAGGCAGCAGGGAAGCCCAGCCGCGCAGGTGCGCCGGGCGCGGGGACACCCCTCCATCCCGAGGAGACCGCTCCGGGGAACGCGGGGGGCCCTCGCTGTCGTTCCGCGCCCCGCTCTCTTGCCTCGGTGCTTGGGGCCCCGTGGTGCCCCCCCCCCCGCCCCCGTCCCCGTCCCCGGGCCGGCAGGAGCCCGGGCGGCGGGCAGGTCGTGCCTAAGCTGAAGGGAGTTCCCCGGTCTGCGCTGCTTGCTTCCCCTCCCAACTTCCACTCTGTGAAGAGCAGGAAACGGCGACTGTCTATTCGAGTCCCAAGACAGGTTTGACGGGGCGAGGGCGCGGAAGGGACGCAAAACCCTCTTCCAAGGAACAAAGCAGGAGTAGAAGGAAGAGGAGTCTCCTAGGGCTCCTTACTCAGCCTCCTTGGGTGACAAGGTTGGATGGAGGAGACATTTGCCCTAGTCAAGAAGGCCAAAAGAACAATAGATCCATTGTCCCCCTTGCCTCCACTGCCAAAGCAGTTCTTCCTGAGTGGGGATCCTGGCTCTGGGTAGAGTCGAAGAACCGTCCACACGAAGAGAGTCCAGTGGGAGAACCTGAGCCCCTATGGCGATGGCACAGTAACCTGAGGCCAGGGGAGAGGCTAGGCGGGAGGCTGTGCCAGTGGAGTGGAAACTCTTCTCTGGTGAGATTGTTCTAAGAGCAAAACAGGCCAGTGGTTAGGACCCATTCAAGAGCTTCCATTTTCCACCTTCTTCCTGTTTGATCACTCTGTTTTTCCCTCCATTTCCCTTCCAACAGAGGAAAAGACATGCCAAGCAGGGAGCTCCTTGTGAATATATTTTTACCCCCTGTTTGTTTATTTTTGGTCCCTCCAGACAAGGACTACCTTTTGGTCATCCCAGCTTTGGAGGGACAGAAGACTCTAGTCCACTCTGTGCAAATATTTTCCAAGCTTTCATTAAAGCTCACCTCTGAGCATTTCTATGCAGTGTAAGCGAGCAGATGCCTACTTGCTGAACTCTGACCCCTATCCCATTCATCTTCCCAATAATAATGCCAAGTGACACTAGAACAGCAGGACAATTAGATCTAACCCTAAAGCACACCCGGAGGAGAGAAAACAGCATATCTAAATACCACCAACAAAAGCAAAGCTAAGGATCAAAGAATGGAGGAAGGGAGGAAGGGAGGAAGGGAGGAAGGGAGGAAGGGAGGAAGGAAGGAAGGAAGGAAGGAAGGAAGGAAGGAAGGAAGGAAGGAAGGAAGGAAGGAAGGAAGGAGCAAGAGGAAGGGAAAGTTCTTTAAAAGTGAAAGTGGCCTGAGTGTTAGTGGCTGGTTGTTCTCTCAGTAGTTCTTTCAAAGGAATAGAATTGCAGCATCTCTTTACTGAGTCTGAGTCTCTATCCACCAGGTGGGGGGAGGAGATCAGGTTCTCCTGAAAAGCAGCAGTCTTTATAATGAACCACTCACAATATTTGGGGCTCCTACTTCCACGCCTCTTTTCTCCGGCCTTCCTCTTAACACTAGGCTTCTTGGAAGACATCTAAGACAGGTGTTACCAGAGCAGTGAATAGTGTTCACCGGAATTTCAGGGTGTTAGCCCTGGCAGGGCCTTGAGGCAGGAAAGCCATTCTCCTGCTCTGGCACTGTAGAAGCTCCAGATGAATGAAGGCTCAGAATCCAGAAGTGGGTGGGACCTGGAACCCAGAGGCAAAGCTGGAGGAGGTGCAGGTCTCAACTTTGCAGTTCTGTCAAGAGAGATGGTGCTGAGGCACTTCTTTCTACAAATGATAAGTGTCCAGGGCTTCCTGGCCAAGAAGCATACTCTCCTTTGTCTGAGGCTGGCCTTGGGTGAGGAGGAAAGGGACACTATTCCTTTTGCTGCTGGGGGACACTCTGTTCACAGTCTCACAGCTCCAACAAGGTCAAAGGTGAAGGAGACTTTACAAATTGGAATTGCAAATAAAGTGGAATCCCTTTATGGTGCTGCTATGAGAGGGTAAGCTAGCAGTTCTGGAAGAGATTTTCACTGTTTGGGGAAGTAGGGGAAGTACAGGGGACAATAAATGAGATGATGTACATAAAACACTTACCAGTCCTTAGTACATAACGAGCTCTCTGTAACTTGTAGCTATTATTATTTTGGTTTTAACATTCTCATTATTGTGATTTTTTTTTAAAGGCTGAGGAAATTTTCTTCTCTAAGCTTAAACAAATAAAACAGATGAAAGCCAAGCCTTCCAATTTTCCTTCTGGCTTCCTCCTTCGCCCCCTCACACATCACCCTGATCACTGATGTATTCAAATCCATGAAATGAAAAGCATGCTGTAAAAAATGTGTGGCAGTGTGAATGGTGACTAACCCCAACCCTCACCCCTCCACACTCAGAGCTAGACATCAGCGTGGGGTAGCATTGTTTTCCAGTAATATGCCTCAAGCACTTTTTGGCACTCACACCTCTCAGAAATTAAGGACTCTTCCCATTTAGCAATCAGGGTCTCTTGCTGCAATACCCCACCTACATTGGCTCATCAAGCCTTGCATTTTCACTTTTTTTTTTTTTTTTTTGCCTGCCTTCTAATTTTAGCAATCTAATGTGTTACTCCTCCTAGGTAACAGAATGCCCGAAGCCAATTAATATGCACACATCTGCAGATGGTTTTGAGAGAAATTAATGGTAAGATTTCCAGTGGCTCATGTATTCAGGTATTTTCAGTGCTCCTTAAATTCAGATTTTAGACGTAGAATTCATCCCCTTACCTAGTGGACAATCCCTAAACTTTGCACCTCTCTCCACCAACAAACACATCTAATTGCCTCACCTTGTATATCAGCAAAATAACACATTATTGTTGCCCAGCTACTTATGAAATTATATTTTTTAAAATGAGCTAGTTATTAAATTTTAAATAGAACTAGTTGTTCAAAGCATAGTTTCAATACAAAACAATTTTAGGATTAATAAAAACCAGTAATAGATACAAGGTTTGAACATAAAACTCTCCAAAGTTATAGATGCTATAGTGATGTCTCAGTTCTTAAAAAAATCATATGAAAGTAATCCCATTAGGTTATATGTTGCTGAAATAATTTAACTCTGTGGTGATGCAGTATATGCATAAATTCTGCTCTAATATTTTCTAATAATTTTGAAATACACTTACCATTTCCATTTGAATTGTTCTGCTTATAATTTTTGTTATTTTCAAAAAGCACCCTAATGAGACCAATAGATTTATGTTTTTTTCTTCATATAGAAGTTTCATATATATGGCCATCTTGTTTGATAAAAATGCCAAACATTTTTTAGTAAGGGCTAAACTAGTGATTTATTATTATAAGAGTAAAAATGTTTCCATGAATGTCAAAAACTATTACAAAACTTAGTGATTCAACAAGTTTATACATTATGCTCTGCTCGCCACAAGTATAGCTACCATCTCTCTCCATACAATGCTATTACAGTACCATTGACTATGTTCCCTATGCTGTATCTTTTATTCCCATGATTTACTCATTCCATAACTGAAAGCTTGTATCTTCCACTCCTCTTGGCTCATTTTCCCATCCTTCACCCCGGCCCCTCTGGCAACCATCAGTTTGTTCTGTTTATGGGTATATTTTGGCTTTTTGTTTATTCATTTGTTTTAGATTTTTGGATTCCACATATAAGTGAATTATATGACATTTGTCTTTCTCTGTCTGACTTATTTCACTTAGAATAATATTCTCTAGGTCCACCCCTGTTGTCACAAATGTCATCCTTTTTCATCCTTTAACCTGGATATTAGTTAATATCCCATAAAGTAACATAACATTGTGTGTCAACTATACTCAAAAAAAATGTGGAAAAAAAAAAACAAAAGTTTTTTCAGCTTTATTATGGTATAATTTGACAAATAAAAATTGTATATGTTTAAGGTTAAGAAAAAAAACTATTACAAAACTATCCCCATAATCTTATTGTCACTCTTGACACATTAAGTCCTCTCTTTATGTCTGACTTGCCCCCACTTAGGTTGGTGTGAGCCATTCAAGGGGAGAGATTTATTCCTTTTTTATGGCCCTGGTACCTCATGAAAATAAGCAAGTGGTGTATATTCAATAAATGTTTAAAGAGTGAATGAATAAATACATAGCCAAAAACAAATTTCTCCTGGTGACATGTTCACTTTGAAAAAGACTCCCAAGAACCATGACTCTTGGTACTCCTCATAGATGATAAAGTCAATAGACACTGTCTTTTAAGGTCCTGTGTATATTATCTAAAATTGGAAGTTGGATGAGAAAGGCAAAACAGGTTTCTACAGATAGTTTTTATCCCCTTGAAAACATATAAATCAAGCCCATTTTAATTTTTCTGGTTCCGAAAGAAAATGCATTTTGGCTCAAAGTGCAGTCTCATTCAAAGGATAGCTTTGGGCCAGCCAACCTAATCCAGCCAGAATAATGTTCTGATTTATTTAACTTCCCTCTAAGTAGGATAGTTGAGGCAATAATGGTTAGAACTCTTCTCTTCAAAATAAATCATCCCAAAAGTGAAAAGGACCATCCCCAGGGATCTCACCACCAGCACTTCTATTATTACTGTCTTGTGTGTGAAGGAAGGAACAGTAAGAAGTTGGTTCTGCTTTCATGGATGGGAATTTGGGGATGGGGGAGGGGCAGATAAACTATAAAAGGTCTCAGCTCCAATCACAACCACCTGAGCCAAGAGTAGGAGAATGGAAGGACCAGATGATTGGTGTTATGTTTATGTTTTATCTTTCATTCATGCACCCAGTAAAAGAATTTCTGGAGAATGATCTTAGAGACAGAGAGAGTGATCGCAAAGACAGAAGTTTCAGTCTTTTATAAGCTGGTTTCAGAAGTAACATAGCATTACTTCTCCCACATTCTGTCAATCACACAGACCAGCCCTGGTGCTATCCTCAGATTATCTTCATCTGAGGGTGTCCTGTGTTTCTTGCTGGGACTCTGACAGATACAGATTTTAGGAATCTCTTCTTATTTATGGATTCATCTCACCCCCCACTAAACCTAATGCTGGTTGCTATTTCATCCGCTCTGATTTCTCTGTTCCCCCATATACCATGATTTGTATTCCAGGTTTCTGCCTCATGTGCACAGAGCCCCCAGGACCCGTGCACATTTGTTGCTGTGAATCCTACCTAGTTCTCCACATCCCCACAAGCGAGACCCAGGCACCTACCATGGTTCCCCTAATGTTGAGTCCCCACTTCTACCCCGCATCAATACCATACTTGTTATCTTTTTTCGAGAACATAACCAGTTGTTAGAGTTGTTAGAATAATGACTCCACCTGCCTTGTACTTCACATATTGTAAACATAACATGGCCAGGATCTTCTGTCTGCTGGCTACGTAAACCAGGAGCGGCTAATCTGCTAGATCCCTTCTCCTTTTGGTCTGTGCCAAGCTGCCAATATGGAATATGGAATCCTTCACTCTCAATATTATTGATGTTCTCATTTTTCTCATCTTTAAAATTACTTTTTTTAATAATAAATTTATTTTTTATTGGTGTTCAATTTGCCAACATACAGAATAACACCCAGTGCTCATCCCGTCAAGTGCCCCCCTCAGTGCCCGTCATCCATTTTTTAAAAGATTTTATTTACTCATTCATGAGAGACACACAAAAAGAGGCAGAGACACAGGCAGAGGGAGAAGCAGGCTCCCTGCGGGCAGCCGGATGCGGGACTTGATCCCAGGGTCCCAGGATCATAAGCCGAACCAAAGGCAGACGCTCAACCATTGAGCCACCCAGGTGCCCCTAAAATTACTTTTAAATGACTCAGTCACCACTTATTAATAGTCTATCCCTGGGATCAACAAGCTGATTCTGTAAAGATCAACAAGCTATTCCCTAACAGCATATATTTTAGGCTTTGTGGACCACGCAGTCTCCGTCACAACTACTCAACTCTGCAGCCACAGACAATGCATAAAAGAAGAAGAATGGCTATGTTCCAATTTCTTTCTCTTTTTTACAAAAACAGGTGGTGTGCTGGATTTGGCCCACTAGCTGCAGTTTGCCAACCCCGAGTCTAATTCTTCATTTTATGCCCTTCACCTCTGTCACCAGCAATGTGTTTGTTAGAAAGAACCTGAAGAATCCTGCCTTCTGTCCTGCCTATAGGAAAATAATAAAAAACATTAAATTGGTGCAGGAAATTTTAATCCATTGTCAGTTCAGGAACTCCTTGTCAGCCTGGCTCTCACACTATCTTAAGAATTAAGAAAATTATTTTTCAGAAAATTACTTTTTCCTTTTCTGTTAAAAAGTTGGCTATGTTTTTTCCCCATGGAACTGTGGCAACAATAGCAACTATACTATTTTTAACCTAAAACTGACTTATGCAGCCCTAGAAGTTTAATGAGAAGAATATTTTAAAGGAAAATGGAAAAAAATAGTGTGAGCACAATATTCCTGTCTGTTAAAATAGGGCAGGTAAATATATTCTAATTATAACTAGCACCTTAAGAAAACTGCCACTCTAAAGATAAACTCAACCCCAATAAAGAAAGAATACATTCTCACGTAGGCTCCAATATAGGAGCAATGCCTCTACTGAGTTGAACTCACACACATTTGGCTGCTGGCTGAGCATTTTTACACATTCAGCCCAAAGTTACAAAATTCAGCCCATCTAAAAATTTTACCCCATCAAAGCAGCTTACAAATTCAATGCAATTCCTCTCTGTATTAGCTTGCTGGGGCTACAGACAAAGATATGGAGAAATTAGAACCCTTGTGCACTCCTGGTGGGAATGTAAAATGGTGCAGCCACAATGGAAAACAGTATGGCAGGTCCTCAAAAAATTAAGAATAAAATTACCATATGATCCAGCAATTCCACTTTTGGGTATATACCTGGGTATGTCATCCTGGGTGTATACCTGGGTAACATACCAGGTAAAATAGTCATTCACTCATTCTTTTATTTAGCCAATATGTGTTAAATTTTTGGTGCCAATGTAATCAGAGAATTTGAGGTGAAGCATTTCCAGATAGTGCTCTGGGGGAACTTATGCCTATATTCTGAGTGTATATTCATGTTATTTTTAATTTATAAATGTATTTGATAAAATAATAATTCCATGAAAGCTATAAGAGAAATGTCTTGAGGACTTATTAAAAGCAACCTTAAGATGTTATTGGAATAGTACAGTATAATCATGGAAAATTTATTTTAACCATCTAACTTTGATGTTGATATGAGTTGTAACATGAAGCTGTTTGAGGAAACTTTTTAAGGGTATGTCTCCTAGACATTGGATCATCCCATAGCCCTTATACTGGTAAGTGATACATTAACCCAGCAAAGTGCCTAAACCACTCTTCTGACTAGGGAGATTCAGGAAAACTACTGAACTATAACCAAACTATGTAATTATACTATGTTATCTTTTCATAAGATGTCAATGATAACTAACACTATCTTCATCACCATCAGCAGATTACCAGAACTAATTGCCCTTAGTCTACATAGCTTGGTAAGCCAAAGATTCAGTGAGGTTAGCTGTCTGTTATTTTGGCTTGCCACAGTTTCTCTTTTACCAGTAATGGTATCCATATTTCATCTAACAAACCACCATTCTTCAACCACTAATCCATGTAGTTTGTGTATATAAAATCTCTCCCACTTTCAAGCATGGGCGTAGATCCAACCTAGTTAATCAGAATCTCCCGTTGCCCTAGCCTTGTGGTGTCTCAGAGATGGAAAAAGACCCAAACCAGGAAAAGTAAATTAAAATCCAGGACTTTTGCTAACAGGAAAGAAAATGTCTCCTTTTACTGGGTTTCTAAGCATTTAAAGTGCTCTAAGCATAGGAATGCCAGGAGAGAGAGAGGCCTTTATATAATTTTGAACCCCTGAACCTTGCCGTGCCTTAAAGTATCACTTTTCAAGGACTTTTCAAGTAACTTGAACAAATGATTCATTTTTGCTTAAGTCATTTTGAATTAGGTTTTCATTCTCTGGCCCCATTGCCTATGTCTTTATAGATACATTAATTTTGAAATCTCTTTAAGAATAATAATGATGGGCAAAAGGGAACGCCAGCAAAGGATGGGAACAGTGTTTAAAGGATATCTCTGGTCACACTGTAACTGATTTCTAGCCCTGAGCATTTTAGGCAGTCTTCCACCCATGGGCATACATCTTGTATGTCCTCTTCTCTTTTTCTGAATTGCCAGATTCAAAGGCTGGCACCCTTCAAGGCTGACATCCACTATTAGACAGATGGAGCTGAAGGGGGCAAGGCAGAGGCCAGGCAGACCTTGCCAACTCATTTGGCCTCAGGCCCAGCCCTACTCAATAACCACCACTGCTGTCAATATCTAACTAAGGCTGCTCTGAGTTCTCCTTACTGTCAGCTTCTCTAGGCTTCTGAAGATGATAGTGGTGCTGGAAGCTCCTTGCTTCGCCCAGGTCTGGGGAGTACACATGCCAAGCACAGCTCTGTGTGGTCAGACAGGTGTCCATTGGCACCAAGGCAGAATGAAGCTGCCTCCCGCCCCTGAGGCTGCCGCACCACAGGATAGTCAGGGAAAGTGCCTGGAACAGCTGTCACCCCTCTGACTGCCAGGCTGATCTGACTGGCTTGATGGGTGTTCCCTCCTTCCTCACAGCTCCCAAAGTTGTTCAGTTCACAATCGTCACTGGCCCAAAGAAAAGGGAATGTTTTTACTTGTCCCTCTCCCCAAGGCTATCCTTTGCTCTGTATCCAGAAGTGATCTAAAATGTCATCTGACCATGTCACTCACTGTTTAAACCTTTTCCCTGGCATGATGCTTAAGGTCCTCGATGAGCTTGACAAAGACTTTATATATATCATCCCCAAATCTTAGCAGTCCACCCAAACCTTATCTCCTCCCATCTGTCCCCAGTGGGCCAAGTTTTCTCCCCCTGATACTTCTTATATACTATTCCTATTTGTCCTTCAGGTGTCAGCTCAGACACCTCATCCATAAAGCTTTCTTTGAATCCTCCAAGGTGGGAGGGAGAAGGTAAAGGACCCTCCTCTATGATGTTCTCCTAGTGCCCATAGTTTACCTCTAGCCTAGCACTCCTCATACTGCATTGTAATTACATTATCTTGTGACTCCCTTCATAACCTGAGAGCAAGCTGAAGATAGAGGGAGTTAGGTCTTTTACCTGGAATATCATGGGTACCTAGCTTATGTTTGTTGAATTATAAATGACATGTAACTACTTGTGCTTCCCTACAGGTGTAAAATGTGGCAGTAAATGCCTGATTCTTAAGGGTGTCTCATCTCAGGAAAAATGCTACTGGCTTCTTCTGCTCATTCATAAGAGTGCCTGATTCAAAGTGAATGTGGATTGTGCTTGCCCAGACATGGAGGAAGTAGGAGGACTCTCACCACTTTTTCTCCACTTGTTACAAGGTCTAATAGAAAAAGAACTCTTGGCTCTGGAGCATCCCATCACTACTTCCACCAAACTAAATCACTTAACTCTGTGCCCACTCCCCACACAGTGGCATATCATGGGTGTGCACAGAGCACCAGGGAACACAGCTCTGCTTTGGCACATCAGTGGTGCCAATACCCTCAAATGTCCAGTGGCTGCTGTGCCACCTCATGCCTACATTAATGAGTGTTAGCAGTATTGAGGGCAGTGAGACTTCAGTGCCACCTGCAGTGTTGGCTCAGTATATTGGTGTTGTCATAAAGATCAGCATCTGTGCCAGTAATGGTGGACATCGGGAGCAGTTGCAATGTTGAGGCTCCCTCTCCTCACATAATGGTTTTTCTTTGCCAGGAGCCAGAATTAAATAGAAAAAATGGTTGTTTCTGTATGGTAGAGATATTTTCATCTATACTTGTGATCCCATTTGATACACCATAGTAAACTGGAAGAAGCCAGAGGAATGCAAATTGTTTTCAATGAGACCATTTCCTCTAAATTGGTATAGCCTAAAATATGATTACAAATTCTATGGACTACATTGAAATAGAGTTCCAAACCTTCAGTTCAAGTCTTGGTTGTGCTCTTCATTTATTTCTCATACTGGCATTGGGTAAGGTCCTCAGCCTCAGGGTTATATCACCTATAAAACAGGCACAGTGAAGTCCTCCCCCTCCCCCCCCCCACGGTTGGATTAGATGAGATCATGCATATCAGTGCTCTGCAGAAATGGAGTGTGATCAGCAGCCACTCAGCACGACGTGGTGCTTTACACATAGAAGTTGCCCAACAAATATTTATTGAATCAAAGTACAAGAGAGCTATCTCTCGCTCTGAACACAGCACTAAAATGTTGCCAGGATAAATTGATAAATCCTTACTTTCCCCATTTCCTATCCTTCTCCTCAGTTTGAGGGAAAAGAGTGACATTTTCTAGATGGTTTGTAGCTGGGTGGAAAAAAATATACAGGGCCTGAGTCTTCATTTCAATCAAAAAGATGCCCTCAAGTTTCTGAAGCACCAGTCACACTTCCTGGATATCCTTAGAGATTCCCATAGCCCCACAAAGTTCTTCACGCACCCTGAGGAAAGTGGGTGATGAAGCTGCAGGGAGGGGTTAGTTGGATTCTCTCTTGATTGCTTAGCAGCATAGGATTTTCCTAGTTGTGTAATGGAAGCAGTCAACACCATCAAGGAAAAGCCACTCACAGCTTCAAAACCCACCATGAATGAAAAAGGGCAGTCTTGGCTAATTAGTCCTCAACAGATGCCTTGCTAACAGTGCCTCAAATGAATGGTAGTCATGATTCAAGTAAAACAGGAATTGGCAAACTCAAAAAAAGTCTGTCAAGTAAACAATAAGAAGAACTGAGGAAATCTGGGTATAGATGCAGATCCAGACTCCTAAGTGGACGGCCCTTGGGTGGACCACAATGTGTGTCCTTCTAAAGAGGGTAGATAATGGTTGTCATACAGGAAAGGGGCAAAGTGTTATTGGTTCTCTGGCTGCAAGAGAAGCTGCAAATCAGGTTTTATATGGAACCTTTGATTATTTTTTTAAGCTAAATAAAACCTTTTTGGAAATGCAAACAAAGAACCCTATGGGATTTAAAAAAATTTTTTTTATTGGAGTTCAATTTGCCAACATATAGCATAACACCCAGTGCTCATCCCGCCAAGTGCCCCCCTCAGTGCCCATCACCCAGTCACTCCAACCTCCTGCCCACTTCCCCTTCCACTACCCCTTGTTCGTTTCCCAGAGTTAGGTGTCTCTCATGCTTTGTCACCCTCACTGATATTTTCATTCATTTTCTCTCCTTTCCTTTTATTCCCTTTCACTAATTTTTATATTCCCCAAATGAATGAGACCATATAATGTTTGTCCTTTTCCAATTGACTTATTTCACTCAGCATAATACCCTCCAGGTCCCTCCATGTCGAAGCAAATAGTGGGTATTTGTCGTTTCTAATGGCTGAGTAATATTCCATTGTATACATCTGCGAAGAGCGAGAGTTTGACTTCTTCTTTGCCAACTTGAATGCCTTTTATTTCTTTTTGTTGTCTGATTGCTGAGGCTAGGACTTCCAGTACTATGTTGAATAGCAGTGGTGAGAGTGGACATCCCTGTTTTGTTCCTGATCTTAGGGGAAAGGCTCCCAGTGTTTCCCCATTGAGAATGATATTTGCTGTGGGCTTTTCGCGGATGGCTTTTAAGATGCTGAGGAATGTTCCCTCTATCCCTACACTCTGAAGAGTTTTGATCAGGAATGGATGCTGTATTTTGTCAAATGCTTTCTCTGCATCTAATGAGAGGATCATATGGTTCTTGGTTTTTCTCTTGCTGATATGATCAATCACATTGATTGTTTTACGAGTGTTGAACCAGCCTTGCATCCCAGGGATAAATCCCACTTGGTCATGGTGAATAATCTTCTTAATGTATTGTTGTATCCTATTGGCTAGTATCTTGGTGAGAATTTTTGCATCCATGTTCATCAGGGATATTGATCCATAATTCTCCTTTTTGGTGGGGTCTTTGTCTGGTTTTGGAATTAAGGTGATGCTGGCCTCATAGAACGAGTTTGGAAGTACTCCATCTCTTTCTATCTTTCCGAATCAGCTTTAGTAGAATAGGTATGGTTTCTTCTTTAAACGTTTGATAGAGTTGCGCTGGGAAGCCATCTGGCCCTGGACTTTTGCGTCTTGGGAGGTTTTTGATGACTGCTTCAATTTCCTCCCTGGTTATCGGCCTGTTCAGGTTTTCCATTTCTTCCTGTTCCAGTTTTAGTAGTTTGTGGTTTTCCAGAAATGCATCCATTTCTTCTAGATTGCCTAATCTACTGGCGTATAGCTGCTCATAATAAGTTTTTAAAATCGTTTGTATTTCCTTGGTATTGGTGGTGATCTCTCCTTTCTCATTCATGATTTTATTAATTTGGGTCTTTGCTCTCTTCTTTTTAATAAGGCTGGCTAATGGTTTATCTCTTATTAATTCTTTCAAAGAACCAACTCCTGGTTTTGTTAATCTGTTCCACAGTTCCTCTGGTCTCTATTTCATTGAGTTCTGCTTGAATCTTTATTAACTCTCTTCTGCTGGCTGTAGGATCTATTTGCTGTTTTTTCTCCAGCTCCATATTCAGGGCATAAATATTCATGATTGTTAGGTCCTCTTGTTAGAGATAGATCCTTTAAGTATGATATAGTGTCCCTCTTCATCTCTTACTACAGTCTTTGGGATAAACTTTAATTTATCTGATATAAGGATGGCTAATCCTGCTTTCTTTTGAGGACCATTTGAATGGTAAATGGTTCTCCAACCTTTTATTTTCAGGCTGTAGGTGTCCTTATGTCTAAAATGAGTCTCTTGTAGACAGCAAATATATGAAGAAACCCTATGTTGATAAGAAGTGACATCTGTGAGCAGGATTCGATCCCTGATCAGCCAGTGTGCATCTTCTAACCTAGAACTTCTCTGTCACTCTTCAGAGATTTCTTACTTTAATGGGGGTCATAGGCTACACAAAAGCACATCTTAGAGCATGTAATGACTGGATTATGCTATAGTCACCAGGAAACCATGAGGTACATTAGGACCTTTTGGAAAGGAGCAGTGATATTGTAGGGTATGATTTTCTTGTGAAGCAGGGGCAGTGAGTAAGGAGGTAAAGGCTTTCCTATGCAGCTCAGAGAGCTCAGAAGGATGTATACACACACACACACACACACACACACACACACACACATCAGATAAGATCTGGATGCATTACAGAGGTAAAAACACATGCAATGAATTCAACACAGAATGGAAAGAGAATCGTGACTCCCTAATAACTGCAATTCCCCTAGTGTAGCTTCTCATCTGTAAAATGGTGATGAAAATAATGCTCTCTCTTTGTAAGAAATTCAGAGGAGGTATTTTAGGCAGTTGACATAGTGTCTAGCAGATAGTATTTCTATTATAATTGTTATTGTTATTGAACATAAGCCCCATGCAGACATAGACTTTCCCTTCAATACACATTTCATTCTGCGTAACATACTCAAAGTGTTGTACCCTCACAAATGTCATCTATGGTGGGTTGGTTCCATGGGTTTTGCACATTGCTAATAAAGCAAAGGCCATTGGGATTAGCCTGAGAAGAGTAGTCTGGAAAATTCCGTTGTACTTCTGCCTCCCAGACTTTCTCTCACAATTCTCTACTGGGGTGGGGGTAAGGAGCAGCCAGGCAGCTCCTCAGTAGCAGGACTTCAATAATGAAGTCCTTTCCATAGTGACAAATTCAGCAGAAAAAGAGGCTATCACCCTTTTTAAAATTGAAGTTGATGTATTTCACTTCACCACTGTCTGAACAAGATCTTTGTAAAAATGGAGAAACAAACATTTAATGACATTTTCCAAAAGAGTCTGATGTGTATCTGGGGTCTGACTGGCTCCAGCTAAGTAGATGTAAGCTGCTTGGGAGCAGTTCTGAATTTGTCAGCCTGTCCACCTGTCATTTTCAGTGTGCATTTACTCATATTTCTTGTCAGTCTTCAAGGTTGGTCTACTTGAATGACTGGTGTATACAGATGAGCTATCATAAAATGGGCAACACATATAAATATCTGCAAATAAAAAATTAAAACGACAATTCCTTACTGGCCACCAGCCAGGTGTATTCATCAAGGGGAACTAGCCTAATAGGCAACATTTGATGAGGTGCTCATTTCTTATCGCCTCACTTCAGACATTTGGATGACTGTGCTAAGAACAATAGGAGTTGTCAATGAAAAGACAGGTATTTTGGGGAGGGGGGAATAATAGATTTCATCCAACCTATCTTTTGACAAATATTGAAATTTAGCTCTCTATTCTATGGGCTACAATTTCCAATTTAACATATTAATGTAAGGCTTCTTTGGAGAATAGGTAGAAACCTACTGTTACGGATTGAATTGAGTCCTCCAAAACTTCATATATGGAAGTTCTAACTCCCAGTATCTCAGAACATGACTTCATTTGGAAATAGGGTCATTGCAGATGTAATTAGTTAAGTCATACTAGAGTAGGGTGGGACCCAATACAATATAACTAATGTCCTTATGCAAAAAGGAAATTTAGATGCAGATAAGCCCACACAGAAGACCATGTGAAGACTGGAGTTATGGTGTCACAAGCCAAGGAACTACCAGAAGCTAGGAGAGAAGTCTGAAACAGATCTTTCCCTAGAGCCCTCAGAAGGAGTATAGCCCTACTGACATCTTGTTTTCAGATGTCTAGGCTTAGAACTACGAGACAATAAATTTCTGTTGTTCTAAGCCATTCAGTTTGTGGTACTTTGTTATGACAGCCCTAGCAAATTAATACATCAGCAAACCAATTAGATTAGATTTTGGCCAATGGAATATAATAAGAAATCTGGATAAACAAAAGAAGTTACTTGAATCTACCTACAAAGTTTCTCCCATAATGCCACAATTTGTATTATTTTGTTATACATACATTTATATATAATACATTCATGTTGACAGTTATTATAAAAATATTAATAAAATACTTTCTAATAGCCTAATCAAAGTGCAGAACACGGAAGGATCACACTACAGAAAACAGAAAGTTTATTACCAGTTTCTCGGAAACACAAACTTTTAGTTGATGTTTTATTATTTTTAATTTATTACTATTACTTCTATTACCAAAATGATGACCATTAAAATAAAGGACCAAACAGTAGTTTTTACTTACTAGGGAAGCCTGGCTCATGCCATTCATTAGTAAATGTGAATGATATACAAAATCCCATGTATACCCCCTGAGGACCTTCTGCCCACTTAGCTTTTTCCCAGTAAACTTTTATAATCCATGAATCCATGTCTTAGTTGCCTGTTCAGTTTTGACAATATTCATTTAATTAATTAATTTAATTATTAAATTAGATTAATACAACGCCTAAAAATGTAGGCAAAATACATTTGTTTTATTTTTAACTAGTACATATTTTATTGTTTTTTAAATTTTAACTCCAGTATAGATAACATTCAGTGTTATATTAGTTTCAGGTGACTCACCAATTCTATACATTATCAGTGCTCATCACAGTAAGTGTACTCTTAATCCCTTCACCTATTTCACCCATCCCCCACCCTGGGCAAAATATATCTTATACACAGTGCTAGCATATAGAATCAGAAATTAATTTAACAAATTATCACCACAATCTCTTTCTTAGATAATGTTTAAAAAGTTGTCGCTTTGCCTTAGCATCAATCCGTGGAAAATGGGAAGAATAAGACCTATTTGAATATTTATTTGGATGAATGTTTCCTCTCTTGTTCCAGCTAAGGCTTACATAACTCTGCCTGCACCCAGACTGACCTCAGCATGTATTTATATAGGAGAGACAAGCAGAGAGCGGTTAATGAACACATACCACATTATGCACCGGTATAATAGCCATGATGGGAAAGTTTCTTAAATGTAGTCTGAAAGGAAATGTAAGGGAAAGGAACTTCAATTTTTCATTGTATAGGACCATAACTTGGTTTCATAGGCATAGTCTGCTCATGGAGCTGCTATGTACATAGATAAAGGAGAGAATTTCAGTAATTCATTTCTAAACAAACATTACCCCTAAAGAAAGCAATAAAAGACAATTTGTACTTTCTATGTCTTATCATGTCAATTTTAGCTAATTTGAATTTTTATAGTGAATTTTCATTTGACTGAAATTTCAAATTTATTGGCATAAAAGTGTCAATACTATCTTAATTTATGATTTAAACTCATATTTTCTAAGAATTTTTAAGGCTTATTCCACGAGCTTCTGGAATCTAGAAAAGTCTGTTATACATCCAATTGTTATTCCTCTGTAGGAAATACATTTTGTTAGTATTAAATAAGATTAAAATCTTTTAATTATTGTCCTGAAACTCGTGTGGTTCTGTTTTTTTTAAATACTACTTGTCTCTGAGAGACTTTTCTACTTCAAACTTTGTTTCTGTTCATCTATATAAAATGTTCTTTTATCTTTATTAATTGATGTCCATTCTATTGCCTCATATAGGTATAGATTAGAACCACTATATAATATTCCCTTTCACTTAAACTTTTTCTTTTTTTTATAATAAATTCTAGAATATCTCAGCTAATACTTTCAGTTTTATACCTCATTCTAGCTAAATCCATTCTGCTAGTCCACTGATTTTTTTTTTATTTTACTTTTTAAATTTTGCCCCTGTTACTCATTTTTAAAATCTCTAATTGGGTCCTTTTAATAATTATCTGTTCTTGTAAGTATCTTTATGAAAATATGAATTATACATGTGTAGAACTGTTTTCTCCATTGTTCTTGTTTGTTTTGTATTTTTTCTTTTGATTGAATTTAATGCCTATCATTTATGGCACTGTTTTTTTCTCAAATATTTGGTGATTCTTGTTTGTATGCTTTCCACATAATTGATCATCTTTATTAAATCATTTATGTTTATTGGTGTATAGTGCCTACTTCTAGTAATGATGTTGAAGGGGAAGGATATGCTTCAAGGTGCATTGTGTCAACAGCATTTCTTCTGGATTTCCCTAGCTACTGGGGTGATGCTGTATACCTAGCCCAGCTATCCTCATTTCCTAAATGAACCTGTAGATAAATACGTCTGCTCCCCTTGCTCAACACTTAAGTTGGTAGTAGGACAAGAACCAACAACTTACTAGGTAGCTCTGAATACTGGTCCCCAATCACCCAGGACTCTCCCAGTTCCTTTTGCCCATTGTTTCTAAGTTTGGAGTACCAAACTTAGAAAGCACATAAGTCTTCCTTCTCTTGTGTGTTTTGAGCTGTAGTTTTCTCTATCAATTCAGAGCCATATTTTCTTATTAATTACCTCTAGTCTCATTACACATTTTCCTGCTTATTAGCATTCTGTGGATTTATTTTTTATACATGCATTTCAATTATTCTATAGGTTTTGGTAGGGAATACATACCTATGCCTGAGCTCAGTCCAGCATCATGGTACAGATCCCTAGAAACCTATCTTTTAGTGACTCTGACTGTTCTACCCACACAGTAGAGCTGACAATTGAATACTGGAAAATGAAAATTCCAACATCTAAGGGAAATAAAACTTTCACTTTTATTTTTGTATATTGTTTTGAATTATCCCTTCACACTACAGCAATATCTACAAAGATTAAATGTCTATTACAGAAGAAAAAAGAATCTAAGTGTTTCAATATGTGTTGCTTAAATATTCAATCCTCTGTGGAAGCATAGCAAAGTAGAATCATTGTATTTCTGTGAAATTTTTAAAAGACCAAGCCCAGTAAATATTTAGTTTTTATATTTTTATTTAGGTATAATTAAAATTAAAATGCATAGATATTAAAGGTTTAGTTCAATAAATTTTGACAATTGTGTATACTCACATAACCATCACCCCAAATCAAATATATTTCCATAATCCTCAGGATGTTCCTTATGCCCCTTTGCAATCAACCCCAAACCCCCATCCCACTTCTACAGATTAATTTTACCAGTTTTTGGAAGTCATATAAATGGAATCATTTTATACTTTTATGTGACTGACTCCGTTTGCTTAATATAATAATTAGAGGATTTATCCAAATTATTGTATGTCTTATAGTTCATTTTTAATTGCTGAATATTAGTCAATTAAATGAATATACTGTAATGTGTTTATCCATTCTCTTAGATGGACAGTTGGTTTGTGTCTGGTTTGGAATAATGAAAAAATATATTCCTATTAACAATCTTGTACAAGTCTTTTGTGAACATATATTTTCATTTCTCTTGAGTAATTACCTACAAATAAAGCTGCTGAATCCTAGAATATATACACACACATATATATGTGAATATATATATACATATATATCCTAGGATATATATACACATATATATATATATGTTTAACTTCACTAGAAACTGCCAAATATTTCTCCAAAATTGTACCATTTTATATTCTTACTAGTAAATATATCATTTGCTCCATATTCTCACCAACATTGAAGTCTTTCCTTCTTATTTTAGTTGTTTTAATGGGTGTGAATGCTATTTTATTGTAATTTTAATTTGCATTTCTGTGGTGACTAATGATATTAAGGACCTTTTCTCATGGCCATTTTCATTATTGGCCAGTGATATATCTTCTTTTGAGGAATATTTGCTCAAAGATTTTTAATTGGGTTGTTCATCTAATGATTGTTGATATATAGGGGTTCTTTATATGTATACTAGATATAACCCCTTTGTTGGATATATATGCTATATTTTTTTCCCAAGTAATGGTTTGTATACTTATTTCCTTAGAGGTTTTTGGTTTTTGTTTTTTGTTTTTTAAGAGGGAGAGTGCAAGAGTGGAAGGAGGGGCAGAGAGAGAGAGGAGAAAGAGAATCTTAAGTAGGCTCTATGCCCACTGTGGAGTTCAACTTAGAGCTTGATTTCACAACCCTGAGATCATGACCTGAGCCTAAATCAAGAGTCAGATGCTTGGGGTGCCTGAGTGGCTTAGTTGGTTAAGTGCCTGCCTTCAGCTCAGGTCATGATCCCACAGTCCTGAGATCAAGCCCCACTTCAGGCTCCCTGGTCAGTGGGGAACCTGCTTCTCCCTCTCCCTCTGCTGCTCCCCTTGCTTGTAGAGAGCAAAGTTATCTGCTCTTTCTGTTAAATAATAAAATCTTTAAAAAAAAAAAGTCAGATGCTTAACCAACTGAGCCACCCAGGCACCCTTCCTTAATGGTATTTTTGATAAACAGAAATTTTTGATTAGGCAAAACCAAATTTATCAAATTTTTTATATTAGTGTTTTTTGTCATTTTTCCCCCCAAAAAGTTGCCTACCTTGCAATTATATTCTCTTGTGCTTTCCTTTAGAAGATTTAGCAGTTTGAGTTTTATGTTTAAATAAATAAATAAATAAATCGGGACACCTGGGTGGCTCAGTGGTTGAGCATATGCCTTCGGCTCATGTCATGATCCCAGGGCCCTGCGATTGAGTCTCACATCAGGTTCCCTGTGGGGAGCCTGCTTCTCCCTCTGCCTATGTCTCTGCCTCTCTCTCTCTCACTCTCTGTCTCTCATGAATAAATAAATAAAATCTTTGTAAAATAAATAAATAAATAAATAAATAATCTCCATTGAATTGACTTGGCACCTTGGTCAAAAATCAATGAACTATTTATGTGTAATGTTACTTTTAGACTCTAACCCTCTTTATAACCATATCATGTTGTCTTAATTACTTTAACTTTCTGGTAATGGTAAGTCAAGTAATGTAAGTTCTCCAATTTTTCACTTCTGAGATATAGAAATATACTCTCTTCATATTGAAATTATATTCTGTAATCTTGCTAAATTTATTAATTTTAGTTAGTTGTTTTCCTGTAAACAACAGTTTAATCTCTTTTTTATATTTATGCCATTCATTTCTTTTAATTGCCTTATTTCATTGTCTAGGAGCTCTTATACAATGCTGAATAGATGTGATTAGAGTGAACATCTTTTTCTTGTTTCAAATTTTAGAAGAAATTAGGGTTTAACATTTCACAATTCAGTAAAGTGTTATCTGTAGATATGTTCAAAGATACTCTTTTTTATCAGCTTGAGAATTTCTTCTATTCCAACTTCACTAAGAATTTTAACCTGTAGAGTGTTAAATTCTGTCAAATAGTTTTTCTATTCTATCTATTGAGATAATTTTAAGGCATCTTTTTATTTATCTTTATCTTTTTTATCTTTTATTCTTCTCATGTGGTATATGACAGTGGTTAAATTTTTAATAGAAGACCAACTTTGCATTACTAGAATAAGTATCACAATCTCATGGTGTATTATCTTCTTAAAAATATTTCTAGATTGAATTTGCTAGTATATTATGGTTTTTTTCATTTATATTCATGGTAAATGTTAATTTAGAAAACTCAAAATCCCCTAAATAACGTTTCAGAAGAGTCATTTATTTTTATTTTTATTTTTCTGACTTTTCTTATACCTCTATCTTATAAGTATAACATATCAAGGTAATTTTATTACTTTTTATATTTTTAAAAATGTCCCTTAGGTTCATATTCTTTTTTTAATGTTATTATTTACTGAATATTTATCATGTACCAAGTATTATACTAAGTACTTTACATTATTATTGTATTATCTCATTTAATTCTTTAAACAATTCTACTTGGTAGATGTTATCAGCCTCCCAATTTTATAAATAAGGAAAATGATACTGAGAAGCATTAAATATATTACCCAAGATCATATGTGATAAAGTTTGAATTTAAACCAATATTTTATGAATTCAGAAACATGCAATCACCATACCATTTTGCCTCCCAGCATCATCCAAGGATTTAGGAAAAGTACCTACTGAATATATTACCTCCCAAGTAAGAGTGAATAATAAGTGTATTGGTTTCCTACGGATGCCTTAAAAATTGATCACAAATTTGGGGGATTAAAAGAATAGAAATTTATTCTCTCACATTTCTGTAGACCAGAAATCAGAAATCAAAGTGTTAGCTGGGCTGCACTCCCTTTGGAGGCTCTAGGATAGAATCTATTCCTTGCATCTTCCAATTCTGTCAGCATTCCTTAGCTTGTAGCAGCATCTCCCTCTGGTCCATCTTCATATCACCTACTCTATGGGTATGTGTCTTCTACATTCTGTCTCAAATCTCCCTTTGCCTCTCTTTTGTAAGAATATATGTGATTTGGGGTGCCTGGGTGGCTCAGTTGATTAAGCATTTGACTCTTGATTTCAGCTCAGGTCATGATCTCAGGGTTGTTGGATTGAGCCTGCGAAGGGCTCCACACTCAGTAAGGAGTCTGCTCCTCTCCCTCTCTGTCTCTTCCTCTGTCCTCCCCTGATCACGTGTACATACACACACACTCTCTAAGATAAATAAATAAATACGTTTTTTTTAAAAAAGACTATGTGTGATTGAATTTAGGGCCCAGGTGATAAACTCTTGCCTCCTGATATCCTTCACTTAATTATATCTTTTGCCACATAAAGTAATATTCAATTGTTTGTCCAATAAGGTAATATTCAAAGATTCTGGCAATTAGAATTTATTTTCTTAGGGGGAGGGCATTTTTTCAGCCTACTATAACAAGGCAATCATTGTTGAAAATAGCATGCTCTCCAGGTGAAAACATATTGACTCCTTAGATTACCTAGGCTGTTTCTTATACTCAATTCCACAAATGCTCAGTCTATAAAATTAGAATCATATCATTTAATTTTTGCCTACTTCATGGGCATGTAGAGAAATAAAATGATATATGACATAAAAGTACTTTCTGAATAGTATTAGGAAGGGAATATACGGCCTAATTCTACATTCTAGGTTCTGGAATCAAACATTGGGATTATACCCTGAACCCAGCTACTTATTAACTTAGTGACCTTGGTCTTTTCATTTATAAAGGAAGGTAAGATACCTATTTGACAAGTTTGTTGTCATAATGAAATGAGATAATGTATGTAAAAATGACTGGAATGCTGCCTGGCTCGTAGTAAAATTCATCCTTCTCTTTTTCCTCTGCTAAAAAAAGATGCTATACACACTCTCTGTATTGCTACAAGATGTTATACAGATAAGCTTAGATCAGCAGTTTTCATTTCAAGCAAGAAGGACAAACATAGATAATAACTATTTAAATAATTAATAGGCTGGAACAAACCATTCACTGATGCTATGCATGGGAAATAAGAATTCTCTGCCATGACCTAATTCGTGTCCTTGGTCAATACGTTTTCCCTTCTTTGTTCCAGGGAAGATTAACAATATTGCACAATATAAGTCAGGGCCTGGAAAAGTGTAGCTCAGTAAATTGTAGTTATTGCTACTAAAGTTATTATCATTTAGTTGCATTCTAGAAGACACTGCTGGCAGTATTACTATTCATATATAAGAGCAAATAAGAGTGTGATTCAAAGGACTAATAAATAACCCTGAGTTCATTCCATAGTAGTTCTAGTCCTTTTTACATCTCTGGCTAAATGGCTCCATTCATTACTTCTACAGACTTGGTAACATCAAGCTTATGGATTTAAATCCTAGGTGAACTTTTACTCATGACCTCTTACATCACAGGCTGAAACCCTGATGTCAGGATGACATTTTATAAATGGGGGCCTTTGACCAAAACAAGGACTTGATGAAGAGCTGTTCTTAGTTTTTAAAACAAATTCCTACTCTATTTCCCACCACTTAATTGATGATGTTTCCCACAGATTCATTCTCCATATTCCTGTTTTTGAGGGGGAGGGAGGAAGTTCCCTGGGGAATTTTGCATAGTCCCAAGCATTCAGCTATGTCCCATGATCTTAACATATGTAATTCTGACAACAGCCCAACCTTTTCCCTCTCCCTCTCCTGCTTTAGCCTGGTAGCCACAGCCTCTCACCTTTACATTACTCAGGCAGGGAACCATATGGAGCTGATTGTCCCTCTGAAGACTCTCTCAGCAGACTTAAGGAACAGCCACTACTCCTTTTCCTGGCCTTCTGAATTCAGAGCAAGGAGAGGAAAGAGAAACAATCTGGGGGCAGAGTGAGAAGAAGGTAGTTAAGCTCTTACTTAGCTGCTGATACAAACCCTCTCTTGGACCTGGCAGATGTCTAAAAATGACTCTAGCCTTTGGGGTCCTTTTCTGCTCTATTGACAACTTCCTGCTGTATTTTCTTGACCACAATTCCCTTGACCTGGTGGGGGTTCTCCTTCAGCAGACTATCACAGATATTCTTCAATTTCTGTACCAAATGGTTCACCATCAACTTCACCATTGAAATCCCCCTTGTATTCTGGCAGAAACCCTTCTGAGCAGAATGTCTTTTCAAATGATCCCAAGCCAACATTCTCATGATGGACATGAATTCCATGCTTGTTCCTCAGGATTGAAGGACCTTGGCCCACCATTGGAAGGAAATGCATTGCTCTCCAGATGCAGCCTCTCTGCTTCCATGAACAGCTTCAGATAGCATCTCTCTCTTTGGTATTATCAGGCATGGATCAAGCATCAGTCCACAACATCTGTCAAATGCAGGAGAGAATCTTCCCTTTCAGTGGACTTACAGTGAAGGAAGTACATTCCTCCCATGCTTCTTGCCTTCCTTGAATGGGATAGGCATCACAGTGTAGTTCTATACAAAGAAATTTTCACAAAATCATTTACAATTTCCAATAACCCTTGTCTAGTCTCAATTTATGTGAGTTGTTTAGCTCTATAAATTAACTCACTTTGGAACATTCTATCTTCTATCTTTCTGCCTTGGTCAAAAGCTAAGAGGATGCATCCACATGCCATGTTAATATCCTATTTTTTTAATTGAAGGGATTTTACAAGGTTATCTTTCTCCCTCTTGTCCTTCATGTCACCATCTTGTACCTGCAAAGGTCCTGCCACTATTGTATTTTATGAATTTATATATAATGAGATTTATTTAACTTCAGGTCATGCAGAGAAAGGTCTTTTGTCATAAAAAGCAATATTCATTTGTGAATTTTATTAAGTCACAATCTCATCAGTTGTACTCCAATCAAACAAACAGCAGGAATGGAAATAACCAGGACTAGATATCATGAAGGATTATGAATAACTGGGTGATTGTTCCTGATCTTAATTTCCAGAGTGTAGAGCTTATGGAACTGATACCTCATTAGTTTGCATAGCTCAACTACAAAGGAAGTGAATGGCTGGCCTCAGCCACATTCTCCAACCCTGCACTCCACCTCCTGGTGCACAGGGCTGCTTTACCCCAGGTGCTCTGGCAGCTCCATTCCCAGGTACAAGGAGTGTATTTGTTTCCTATTGCTGCTGTTACTAATTGCTACAAACTTAGTGGCTTAAAACAACACAAAATTATTCTTTTATAAGTCTGGAGGTCAGAAGTCCAAAATTGGTCTCATTGGATAAAATCAAGGCTATATTCCTGTCTGGAAGCCCTAAGGGAAATCCATTTTCTTACACCTTTCAATTACTAGAGGCTGCCTGTATTACCTAGTTTCATGGCCACTGACCAGCTTCAAAGCCAAAATGGCCCATCAAGTCTTTCTTATATCATAATACTAATTTCTGCTTCCATATTTACATCCCCTTCTCTGAGTCTGACTCTCCTGCCTGTCTGCTTCCTCTTTTAAAGACCCTTGTGATTACATTGGATCATCCTGAGTCATTCAAGATACTCTCTTTATCTTCCGGTCAGCTGGTTAGCAACCTTAATTCCCTCAGCAACCTTAATTCTCCTTTGCTAGGTAGGCTAACATATTCACAGATTCCAGGGATTAGAACTGGGACATCTTTAGGTTGGGGCATTATTCCATCTACTACACAGAGTAATCCCAAACTGCAACAGAGATTTCCTGAATCCCTCCTTGTATTTCCTCCCACTCAGGAAGCCAGTGTTTATCACTCTTGTTGCCTGTTTGATCTTGGCACCATAACCAGTATCTACTCAATAATCCCATGCTAATGAAGAATAGGACTCTAGGTCTGTTTTTGTGAATTCAATTTTACTGGAACACGCAGCCGTGTCCATGCAGTTTACTTATTTTCTGTGTCTCTATTCATGCTATAACAGCAGAGTTAAGTAGTTACAACAGAGACTGTATGGCCTGAAAAAGTCTGAAGTATTTATCATCTGGCTCTGAAAAGAAGTTTGCTGACCTGCAGTATAGAGGGTTGCTCTCTTTCTCCCTCTGCTCTATTCTTACTCCTAGATCATAGTGTTTCATGGTCCCTCCTGAAAACCAAGTGTGTGGACTACAGTCTCCTCACTTTGGTCAACTCTGAACTTCATTTTTCACACCACTGGCCCTGTTAGTCTGCTATAAACTCTGACCAACTTCTCAACCTGTAGGCTGACACTTTCAGAATCAACAGCTTTCTTGAAGAGAAAAACAGTGTCACATGCAAGGTTTGTTTCTTTTCCTCCATCTTGTTTCTTGCAAATTTCTTCTATGTTAGTAGCTCTCTAGTGCCTTCAAGGAAATGTTGTTTATGTTTTGTCTAGCTTTTCTAGTTGTTCTCAGTAAGAAGATTGATCCAAGCAATCTGGTCCACCATTACCAGAGTATATTTTTAGTGCTGTTATTGCATTTTTGTTGCCTCCAAATCTCTGCTGTATTACCTATATTCCTTTAAATCTTGTTCTGTTTTCTTTTGTGTTTATCTTATGATTTCTTTATAGCTTATAGTTTCTTTAGAGCTTTCTTATGATACTCTGTCTCTTAAGGATTATGCTTCTTGCTTTCTGATAAAGGCAGGTTTTATGAAGTTTTCTTTTCTTCTGAATCCTACAGCTATATATTTTCTTGGACAAATTTATCCTTGACCCTTCAGAATAACATTTCTTCTGCTTGTTTTTTATTAATTTACTACAGCCCTTGTTTATTTAGTTTTATTTCTCTCTCTTTATCTATCATTCAACTAGGTAAATTCTATCCAGACTTGATAGTAAATTGATTGCTCTTAACCCTGCATCTCAGATAAACAACAAATCTTCTAATTAGATTTATCCTCAATTAGAGGGGCACACTGATTCATAATTTGCACTCCAAGTCAAATTTTCCAACAGTTCCTTCCATCTTATGGTACATCTCTGTTCTGTTCATAAGAAATACCCTCTCCCCACCATGTCATTATTCCTTATTCTGAACCGAAAGAATCCTTTAAAAATTCCTTTTAGAGCATTTACTGCAATTAAAGTTCTTGTGTCTCTCACTTTTTACATTTACTGAGTTACTTTTTCTGAATAAATATGCAAAAATGAGGTGGAGTATCTTGGCCATCTCATGGCAAAGCACCTATAATCAGAACAACTGGTAAGTTTTCTAGATCATTGGTATAGCCGAGATTCCTCTAGCTTAGGAGACAGAAAGAAGAAGAAATACAAAGTTCCTTCTTAACTTTTCAGATTGGATCTGTTTTAAGAGGTGAAGCCTAAATAAGTTCCTTCTCAGTCTACTTACTCTATCTTCCTGGGAGGAGCATTCTCTCATATTCTTGTATTATATCCCCCACGAATCTTAGCTTTTTGTATTGCCTTAAAACTTATTTTTTATATTTGTATTCCTATTTTGGGATCTTACTTAGGAATTGTGAATTAAAAGATCAGAGTATACTACCAGTAGCAGTTCTGCAGAACTGAATCCAGCAATTACCCAAGGACTGGGCCATTTTCCTGACTCTACAAGTTATATGTTTTTATAAATATCCTTCTTAGGCTTTCCGGATTCAAAGGGATGAAATGGCTTATAAAATGAGTCACAAAAAATGTAAATTGATATCAACATAAATACTTGGCATAAATTAGGCTTTTTCTTTAAAATTACTATTGGTGATTTGGTATTGAAGGATTTGATACAGTAAAATATTTCTTCTTCTTTTACAAGAAGTAACACAGTGGACATTTTCTACTTTGTGCAATTGGATTTGGATATTTTGGTGTCTAAGAAATAAACAATGTAGATCTGGATTGGAATCCTTTCTTAGAGGATTCAACTATGTGACCTTGAGCAATGTACTTATCTCTGAACCTCTCCTCTTTCATAAAGCAGGAATGATAGTAATGATAACTACTTCACTTGTTCATTAAGAAAATGAATTGATATAAAATGTGGAAGAACTTAGTACATTATTAAGCCCTGTTTAAGTTATACTCATCGTTTAAACTATTTCAGAATGAAAACTGAGAACTACTCTTTGTCAAGGTTAAATCTGAAAGACAAATATTCCTGTTAATCTCTAATTATTCATTCAACCAAAAATTGACGTAGAAAATCTATAATATTTATTTTCTATATGATAAGTGTTCTAGGCTAAACAGAATAGTCTAAGAATGCTAAAGCCAGCTTAAGCATTTTTTTTTTAGGGAGCGGGTAAAGGAAGAAAGAAAGAGAAAGAACCTTAAGCAGGCTCCACATCTAGCACAGAGCCCAATGTGGGGCTCTATCTCACAACCCTGAGATTGTGACCTCATATAAGAGTTGGATGCTTTAAACAACTTGAGTAACCCAGGCATCTCAAGGTAGTTTAATCTTCAAAGATAAATACATCCTCCCTTCCCCTAGGGACATATCTGACATAAGAGCAAGCACATCTCTCAAGTGTATTAGGTCCAGTCTCTGAATCTTCAAGCAACTTGGAGAAAGCTCAGACTAAGATATTAAGGTTAAAAACAAAAAACAAAATATAAACAGGAAAAGAAAAATCTACCAAGAACAATATCATAAGAAATCAATTTCAGATTTTCACTTTCAATTGTATTCAAGAGAATTTCATGCTAGGCCTCATGGTATATCAGGGATTTCTTTCTTTTTTACCCCCTTATGGGAGAATGGGAGACATACATTCTTAATGCCAATGAAAAAGGCTCAATTCTGAAAATAGAGTTTCTCATAAAACAGAGAACAGACTAAAGAGGAAGATTAGCTTGTTAGAATTAAGGATTTTTCTGAATATCTGTCAGAAGGAAATATCACTGACTTAGGACCAAAACGTCAATAATTTGCATACACTGAAAAAGTGGGGGAAGGTAGTCCTAAAAAAGCTGCTGTTGTTCTGTTTGATAGCATCAAAACTGAAGGATACTGCATTGATTTTTTTCTCATAACATTGTGAAATTCATTGTAAGTAGATTATTTTAAATATGAATTAATTTATAATATGCTCTTTTAAAATGCAGTGTAACCCCATTCTGTCAAAAAATGTGAGAAATTGTCTTTAATTAGAAAAAGATTTGTAAATCTTTACTCAGTTTTTACTAGCATTTGTGGTTATAAACTTGCCTAGCTGGAGTGTTATAGTTACGGAAATTAGCAATAAAAACTTCTGATTCCTCTCTTTCCCCTTAAATTTCATCATGTATACATGGAATATTCATTTGAGCCTACAAATAAAATGATTACTGTTGCAAAATCCTTATTGTTATCCATTTTTATTTTTTGCTATTTGTTACTGAATGACTCTCTAGGATACCAAAGAATATACGATAAAGATTTAAAATAATTAGAAAGTATAGAAGAATATAACAAGAGAAAAATAATCATAATCTTAATATACAGAAATGATTGTTGCTTGATTAATATTTTAAATTTTGTCTATGTATACATCCACCCATATATAAGCTTTATAAAATTTGGTCAGTTTTATTTAACAATTCTCCCTTTTAGTTAAAATGTTGTGAACGGATCCCTGGGTGGCGCAGCGGTTTGGCGCCTGCCTTTGGCCCAGGGCGCGATCCTGGAGACCCAGGATCGAATCCCACATCGGGCTCCCGGTGCATGGAGCCTGCTTCTCCCTCTGCCTGTGTCTCTGCCTCTCTTTCTCTCTGTAACTATCATAAATAAATAAAAATTAAAAAATAAATAAATAAAATAAAATGTTGTGAACACTGAAGAGGAGTTAAAATGGTAGAATAGCAGGGGGACCCTGAGCTTACCTCATTCCTCAAACACAGCTAGATCAACATCAAATCGTTTTTTAACAACTAGGAAAGCTAATCTGAGGACTAAGAAAACAATCTGCACAATTGAAGGGAGAGAACATGGCAGATGCAAGGTCTAGAGATGTAAATTGGAGGAGAGAAAAGCTGCAATGCCAAAGAGGGGAGAGAGCCCTTTTCATGGAAAGAAGTTAGGAAGAGAGGGAGAGAGTGGCATGGTGGGGTTTGCTCAAGATGCCATGGTATGGGGATGCCCTGGGTCGTACTGGGAAAGAATGCTCCCCTTCCCAAAGTACATTTAGAAGAGGGTATATTGCCTCTCCAAGGACAGAAGGCCTGTCTGGTGCCATCAAGCAATCATTCAACAGCATTGGAACAGAGGCATGCACAGAGGGCAGATAACCTGGTCATGGCTTTTCGCTGTGCTTCACCATAGACTCCAGGAACCTGAGCAGCCCTATAACTACTTTTCTGGGACAGAAGGGTGCCAGATTTAGGGAACTCAGCAATTCTGCAAAGTGTAATAATATCCATATAGCAGTCCCAGAAGAAGTGTGGAAAAAGGGGGCAGAGGCTTATTTGAACAAATTATAGCTGAGAACTTTCCTAATCTAGGGACGGTAACAGGTATTCAAGTCCAAGAGGCATGTAGAACTCACCTCAAAAGTGACAGGCTGGAGAACCATCTATCATACTAATGGACATCAAAAGAAAGTTGAAGTACAGTACCCATACTTACATCAGACAAACTAGATTTTATTTTTATTTTCTTTTAAAGGAAGTTTCTCTTTTTTTAAAAGACTTATTTATTTATTTATTTTATTCATTCATTCATTCATTCATTCATTCATTCATGAGAGACACAGAGAGAAGGCAGACACATAGGCAAAAGGGAGAAGCAGGCTCCATGCAGGGAGCCCAATATGGGACTCGATCTCAGAACTCTGGGATCATACTCTGAGCTGAAGGCAGAGGCTCAACCACTGAGCCACCCAGGTGTCCCAGACAAACTAGATTTTAAACCAAAGACTGAAAAAAATAAAAATAAAAATAAACCAAAGACTGTAATAACAGATGAAGAAGGGCACTATTATCATAATAAAGGGGACTATCCATCAAGAAGATCTAACAATTATAAATATTTATGCTCCCAACTTGGCAGCAGCCAAATATATGAATGGATTAACAACAAACTTAAACTCATTGATAATAATACAACAATAATAGGGGACTTTAACACCCCATTCACAGCAATGGACAGATCATAAAAGCAGAGGATCAACAAGGAAACAATGGCTTTGAATGACACACTGGACCAGATGGGCTTTATATATATATATATATTTCTTCCTAAAGCAGCAACATACACATTCTTTTTGGGTGCACACAGAACATTCTCTAGAATATATCACGTATTGGGTTACAAATCAGGCATCAACCACTACAAAAAGATTGAGATCATAACATCATAACATCCATATTTTTAAACCACAGAGCTATGAAACTTGAATTCAGCCGCAAGAAAAATTTGGAAAGACCACAAATACATGGAAGTTAAAGAATATCCTACTAAAGAATATATGGGCTGACCAAGAAATTAAAAAAGAAACTAAAAAATACAGGGAAGCAAATGAAAATGAAAACACAACAGTCCAAAGCCTTTGGGATGCAGCAAAGATGGTCACGGAGGTAAGTATATAGCAACACAGGCCTTTCTCAAGAAGCAAGAAAAGTTTCAATAAACCAACTTTTACACCTAAAGGAGCTGAAAAAAAGAACAGCAAATAAAGCTTAAAGCCAGCAGAAGCAGGGAAATAATTAAGATCTGAACAGAAATAAATGACATAGAAATAAAAAAAAAAAAAACCAGTAGAACCAATCAATGATACTTGGGGCTGATTCTTTGAAAGAATTAACAAAATTGATAAATCCCTAGCCAGACTTATCAAAATGCCTCAGGATTCAGACCAAAAAAAAAAAAAAAAGGAAATAAAGAAATAAAAGGTATCCAAATCAGCAAGGAAGAAGTCAAACTTCTATGTAGAATCCCCCCCCCCACCCGCAAATTGCTAGAACTGATACATGAATTCATCAATGTGGCTGAATATAAAATCAACATGTAGAAATCTGTTACATCTCTATACACCAATAATAAAGCAGCAGAAAGAGAAATCAAGGAATTGATCCTATTTACAATTGCACCAAAAACCACAAGGATACCTAGGAATAAACCTAACCAAAGAGATAAAATATCTTACTGAAAACTAGAACACTTATGGAAGAAACTGAAGAAGCTATAAAGAAATGGGAAATCATTCCATGCTCATGGATTAGGAGCACAAATATTGTCAAAATGTCATACTACCAAAGGCAATCTACACATTTAATGTAATGCCTATCAAAATAATACCAGGATTTTTCATAGAACTAGAACAAAATATCCTAAAATTTGAATAAACCAGAAAAGACCTTGAATAGCCACAATAACGTTTAAAAAGAAAATAGAAAAGCAAAGTGGGAGATATCACAAACTCAGACTTCAAGCTGTATTACAAAGCTATAATCATCAAGACAGTATGGTACTGGCACAAAAGCAGATACAAAGATCAACTAAATATGAGACAAGATGCCATCAAAATCCTAGAGGAGAACACAGGCAACACCCTTTTTGACTTGGCCACAGTAACTTCTTTCTTACAAGATACATCCATGAGAAAGCAAGAGAAACAAAAGCAAAAATGAACTATTGGGACTTCATCAAGATAAGAAGCTTTTGGGGATCCCTGGGTGGCTCAGTGGTTCAGCGCCTGCCTCTGGCCCAGGGCGTGATCCTGGAGTCCCATGATTGAGTCCCACGTTGGGCTCTGGGCTTGGAGCCTGCTTCTCCCTCTGCCTCTCTCTCTCTCTCTCTCTCTCTCTCTCTCTATCATGAATAAATAAATAAAATCTTTAAATAAAAAAGATAAGAAACTTTTGCACAGCAAAAGAAACAGTCAACAAAATTAAAAGACAACCTACAGAATGGGAGAAGATATTTGTAAATGACATATCAGATAAAGGGCTAGTATCCAAGATCTATAAAGAACTTATTAAACTCAACAGCAAAGAAACAAACAATCTAATCATGAAATGGGCAAAATACATGAACAGAAATCTCACAGAGGAAGACATAGACATGGCCAACAAGCACATGAGAGAAAATGCTCTGCATCACTTGCCATCAGGGAAATACAAATCAAAACCACAATGAGATACCACCTCACACTAGTGAGAATGGGGAAAATTAACAAGACAGGAAACCACAAATGTTGGAGAGGATGTGGAGAAAGGGGAATCCTCTTGCACTGTTGGTGGGAATGTGAACTGGTACAGCCACTCTGGAAAACTATGTGGAGGTTCCTCAAAAAATAGGGATCCCTGGGTGGCGCTGCGGTTTAGTGCCTGCCTTTGGCCCAGGGCGCGATCCTGGAGACCCGGGATCGAATCCCACGTCGGGCTCCCGGTGCATGGAGCCTGCTTCTCCCTCTGCCTGTGTCTCTGCCTCTCTCTCTCTCTCTCTGTGACTATCATAAATAAATAAAAATTTAAAAAAAATAATAAATAAATAAAAGGAAATTTACATTAAAAAAAAAAATAGACCTGCCCTACGACCCAGCCATTGCACTGCTGGGGATTTACCCCAAAGATACAGATGCAATGAAATCGCCGGGACACCTGCACCCCGATGTATATAGCAGCAATGTCCACAATAGCCAAACTGTGGAAGGAGCCTCGGTGTCCATCGAAAGATGAATGGACAAAGAAGATGTGGTTTATGTATACAATGGAATATTCCTCAGCCATTAGAAATGACAAATACCCACCATTTGCTTCAACATGGATGGAACTGAAGGGTATTATGCTGAGTGAAATAAGTCAATTGGAGAAGGACAAACATTATATGGTCTCATTCATTTGGGGAATATAAATAATAGTGAAAGGGAATATAAGGGAAGGGAGAAGAAATGTGTGGGAACTATCAGAAAGGGAGACAGAACATGAGAGATTCCTAAGTCTGGGAAACAAACTAGGGGTGGTAGAAAGGGATGTGGGCGGGGGGTGGGGGTGACTGGGTGACGGGCACTGAGGGGGGCACTTGATGGGATGAGCACTGGGTGTTATTCTATATGTTGGCAAATTGAACACCAATAAAAAAATAAATTTATTAAAAAAACCCTCAGAATTTAGTCTTAGTATTCAAATGAAATTAATAAAATGTAAAAAAAAAAAAGATACAAAGATCAATGGAACAGAATAAAAAAAAAAAAACAGAAAAGGACCCATAACTCTATCATCAACTAATCTTTAAAAAATCAGAGAAGAATATCCAAGGGGGAAAAAGACAGTCTCTTCACCAAATGGTGTTGGGAAAACTGGACAGTGACATGCAGAAGAATGAAACTGGGCCACCTTCTTACATTATACACAAAAATGAATTCAAAATGGATGAAAGACCTATATGTAAGACAGGAAACCATCAAAATCCTAGAGGAGAAAATAGGCAGCAACCTCTTGGACCTCAGCTACAGCACCTTTTACTAGACACATCTCCAAAGGCAAGGGAAACAAAAGCAAAAATGAACTAGTGGGACCTCACCAAGATAAAAAGTTTCTGCACAGTGAAGGAAACAATCAACAAAACTAAAATGTGACCAATGGAATAGAAGATATTTGCAAATGACATAATGGATAAAGGCCTAGTATACAGAGTCTATAAAGAAGTTATCAAAATCAACAACTAAAAAATAAATAATCCAGTTAAGAAATGGGCAGAAAACATGAACAGACATTTTTCCAAAGAAGATATATAAATGGCCAACAGACACATGAAAAAAATGCTCAACATAACTCATCATCAAGGAAATACAAAACCACAGTAAGATACCACCTCATACCAGTAAGAATGACTAAAATTAACACGGCAGGAAACAACACACATTGGCAAGGATGCAGAGAAAGGAGAATCCTACTGCACTGCTGATTGTTAATGCAAACTGGTGTAGTCACTCTGGAAAACAGTATGGAGGTTCCTCAAAAAGTTAAAAATAGAACTACCCTACAACCAGCAACAGCACTACTAGCCATTTATCCAAAGAATACAAAATGCTGATTTGAAGAGGCACCTGCACCCCAATGTTTAGAGCAGCACTATCAACAATAGCCACATTATGGAAAGAGCCCAACTGTCCATTGATTGATGAATGGATAAAGATGATATGGTATATATATATATATATATATATATATATATATATACAATGGAATATTATTCAGCCATCAAAAAGAACAAAATCTTGCCATTTGCAGCAACATGAATGGAACTAGGGTGTATTATGCTAAGCAAAATAAATTAGAGAAAGATAAATATATGATTTTACTGGAATTTAGAAGGAAAACAGATGAACATGATAGGGGAAGGGAAGAAAAAAATTAAATAATAAAAAAACAGAGAGGGAGGTAATCCATAAGAGACTCTTGACTTTAGAAAACAAATTAAGGGTTGCTTCAGAGGAGGTGGGTGGGAGGATGGAGTAAATGGGTGATAGGCATTAAGGAGGGCACTTGTTGGGATGGGCACTGGGTGTTATACGTAAGTGATAAAACACTAAATTCTACTTCTGAAACCAGTATCACACCATATGTTGACTAACTTGAATTTAAATAAAGTAAATATATACATACAACACCATGTTAAAAAAAAAAAAGGAAAACCCCAAAACTCCATCAAAAAACTACTAGAATTCAGTAGTAGTCACAGGATACAAAAATGTGTAGAAACCTGGTGTATTTCTTACAACTAATAATGAATAAGCAGAATATAAACTAAGAATCCCATTTACAATTATGCCAAAAATAATAAAATACCTAGGAATAAACTCAACCGAAAGGGTGAAAAACATGTATTCTGAAAACTATAAAACACTGATGAAAGAAACTGAAGGATGACACAAACAAATGGAAAGATACTCCAAAAGTTCATGGATTGGGAGAACAAATATTGTTAAAATGTCCATACCAACAGAAGCAATCTACAGATTTAGTGCATTCCTTATCAAAATACCAATAGCATTTTTCACAGAGATAGAACAAAAAATTCTAAAATTTGTATGGAACCATAAAAGACCCTGAATAGCCACAGAAATCTTAAAAAAGAAAAACAAAACCCAAGTATTCACAATCCCAGATTTCAAGATAGAGTACAAAACTGTAGCAATCAAATCAGTATGGTACTGGCACAAAAACAGAAACATAAATTAATGGAACAGAATAGAGAACCCAGAAATAAACCCACAATTATATGGTCAGTTAATCTTCGATAAAGGAGGCAAGAATATGCATTTGGGAAAGCTGGAGAGCTACAGGCAAAAGAATGAAACTGGACCATTTTGTTACATCATACATAAAAATAAACTCATACATAAAAATAAACTCAAAATTAAGGCATAAATGTGAGACCTGAAAGCATAAAAATCCTAGAAGAGAGCACAGAAAATTATTTCTCTGACACCAGCACAGCAATATTTTTCTAGATATGTTTTGTGAGGCAAGGGAAATAAAAGTAAAAATAAACTATTGAGATACATCAAAATAAAAAGCTCCTGCATACCAAAGGAAACAATCAACAAGACTAAAAGAAAATCTACAAAATGGAAGAAGATATTTGCAAATCCAATATAGGGTTAGTATCCAAAATACACAAGGAATTTATATAACTCAACATCAAAAAAACCTAAATAATCCAATTAAAAATGGGCAGAAAACATGAACAGACATTTCTCCAAAGAAGATGGCGAACAAATGCAGGAAAAGATGCTCAGTAGCATTCATCATCAGGGAAATGCAAATAAAAATTACAATGAGATATCACCTCATACCTGTCAGAATGCCTAAAATAAAAAACACAAGAAACAACAAGTGTTGGCAAGGATGTAGAGAAAAGGAACCCTTGTGCACTGCTGGTGGGAATGCAAACTGGTGCAAACACTATGTATTGGAGTTTCTTCAAAAACTTAAAAATAGAACCACCATATGATCCAGCAATTCTATGTCTGGGCATTTATCCAAAGAAAACAAAAACACTAATTAAAAAGAATATATGCAGGGCACCTGGGTGGCTCAGTTCATTAAGCATCTGACTCTTGATTTTGGCTCAAGTCATGACCTCAGAGTTGTGAGATGGAGCTCCGTGCTCAGTGGGGAGTCTGCTGGAGAGTCTCTCTCTTCCTAAGCCCCTCCCCCCACTCTCACACATAGTCTCTAAAACAAATCTTTTTTGAAAAAAGGATATATGCACACCTATGTCTATTGCAACCTTAATTACAATAGCCTAAAATTATGTAAGCAGCCCAAGTGTCTAATGATAAATAAACGGATGGATAAAGAAGAGTAGTGTGTATACACACACACACACACACACACACACACACACACACACAATGGCATATTACACAGCCATAAAAAAGAATGAAATCTTGCCGTTTGCAATGACATGGATAGAGCTAGAGGACACAATGCCAAGTAAAATAAATGCCAAGTAAAATAAGTCAGTCAGAGAAAGACACATACCGTATGATTGCACTTGAGTATGGAACTTAAGAAACAAAAGAAATGAATAAATAAAAAAGAGATAAACTAAAAACTAGACTCTTAATTATAGAGAACAAACTGTTGGTTACCAGAAGGGAGGTAGGTGGGGGGAATGGGTGAAATAGGTGATGGGGATTAAGAGTACATTTATCAGGAGCACTAATATATAGAATTGTTGAAGCACTATATTGTATACCTGAAACTAATATGACATTGTATGTTAATTACACTGAAATTTTAAAAAATATTTAAAAAATAGTAAAACTTTAGTTCATCTTCCCCAAAAAAGCGTAAAAGAAAAAAAGTAGAAATGTTTGAATGAAAAAGTCACTGGCCAGTCTTCCTCTATTTTGTTTTTTGTATTATCCATCCTGAGATAAGGGAAAGGCCCAGAATCAGGCTCCCACAAATCTCTGGGCTCCCATAAATCCCAAGGACACTGAGATGTAATAGAAATAAGGCAACAAAAACAGAAATAAGGAACTAAATCTGGCCCCCAGACTCCAAAATACTAGGGAGTTTCTGCCTTTGACAGCTATCAAGTAATCACCAAGACTCCAAACAGTCATATGTCATTCACACAAGAAATCTCAGGGCCATCCTAGATTTATAGACCTGACTCCCTAGTCAGGTTTTCTATAAAAGGCCAGTCAAAAAAGCCCTCAGTGGCAACCCTGTCAGGACCCTTCTCACTTCTGAGAGCTTTCTCTGTATCTTTGCTTAATAAACTTCTATCCTTTTCCTCACTCTCCTTTGTCCGCGAGGTTCATTGTTCGACTCCATGAAACAAGAACCAAGCTCTCCCTACTCATGAGGAGCTTGACTTGCTGGCTGGTATAATAGCTATTTGACTTTTATCACATTAGCTTTGAATCTCAGGACTGTGTGAAGCAGGCAGAGAATAACTGGAAGTAAATTTCTGAGTCCTGAAGAAGCTTTGATCTAGCAAAGGAAACTAAGCCTAAGAAGCTAAATTCTTCATTTCTTCTGGGAGTAATACATGAAACTTCTACATTTATCTCAAGAAGGAAACAATAAGACTTGATATGGTAGACACGTGGAAAGGATGGGTCTTGCCACTCTCATCCATTCCCTCACCAAGTCCAAGACACTGAACTCACTTTCAAAATGTTAAGCTTCAGAGTTGCTTTAAAAAAAAATATAGTCCCCCTTCAGGTTCCATGGAAATTGTTCCTCCTCAGAGGGATATAGGACTATTTAAAACTGCTTTAAGTAAGTTTCTGGTGCTTCTCATCTTTGATCATGTTTTGAAAATTGAGCTCCTGACCTATTATCTAATTCCCCAAGCTAAATCTGCGATAAAGTCTGGAAAGTAATGCTGCTTAGCTGGGGATATAATTTTTCCAACAGAAACACAGAGAAACAGAAGAATGAAGCAGGCAATTGTGGGGTGTGTGTGTGTGTGTGTGTGTGTGTGAGAGAGAGAGAGAGAGAGAGAGAGAATTTCCAGTTAAATCAAGTTCCTTTTGAAGACAGCTATACTTTTTTGCCCTTAAGTTCCATGAGAAAAACATACATTTTTTTTAACAAAATACCCCTCAACATAAATTATCACTGAAAAGTTTCTGCCATTTGCAATCAAAACAACATTGAATGAAACACTAGCCAAACATAATTAATCTTGTGTCTACCTATTAGACCCAGGTATGATTCAAATAATCTTTGCTAACATTAGATCTCTAAATATACTGGTTCCCCTAAGAACATGATGTTCCATTACTTTTCTAACTCTCTTTGCTAAAACAAATAAGCAAGCAAAAAAATAAATCATTAAACAACTTCCCATTATATTTATACAATGCTCAAAACTAGAGTTCTTTTTTATGAGATAAAGTGGTCTTATTAAGGTATTTATTACACATTAAAGTATGAATGCTCAATAGTTTAAGCCCCCTAGAGATATTTTTCTCTTAAACAGTTTTAATTTCTAATTGTTGAATTTTATGTAGTGAGAAAGGCTGATAATGACATTGCGATTCCTCTCAAATTTAACTTAAACCAACAGACTGAGGAAATTACTGGCTTTGCAATCATATTTGTGTTCAATACTTAAAAACAGCCAAATTTCTCTGTAAGTTCATTTCCTCAGCCACAAAATAAGACAAATATCTCCCCTTCAGAATCTGTAAGAACAAATTAGGTAGCATTTATAAATCACAGAGTGAAGTTTATGGCATTCAATCATATATATGATTAGTTAGTTTATTTATTTGGCAAAATGCTGGATTCATACATTGGAAGTCACCTGTTCCACCTTTTATTAAGAACAGCCCTCAAGGCATCAGGGAATTTCTTGGCTTACAGTGGTCTCTCAGTAGAGTGGGGAAATGAAAGCCCACACTAGGGAATGGCAAATACTTGGCACAAGAGCCATCTATCCCAGCTTCTGTGTCTACAGCAGATATTACTAATTAAACACTCTTTCTCATTGGCCAAAAACATAGTTTTAGAGTTTTCAAAACAGTAGTTCGGGCAGCTGCTCCTAAGTAATCAGAACTAGCATTGAGATGAAAGCATTGTGACATTAATAGTATAAGACAAAGATCAGCAAATTTTTCCATAAAGAGCCAGAGTAAATATTTTTTTACTTTTGTGCCATATGGTGTCTGTTGTGGATACTCACCTTTGCCTTCCTAGTACGAAAGCAGCCATAGACAGTATGTCCACAAATGGGAGCGGCTATATTCCAATAAAACTGCATTTACAATCGTAGGCAGAGGCTAAATTTGGCCCACAGTCCTGTTTGCAACTCCAGGTCTAGATCCTTTCCCAAATCCAGGAGACAAATGCTGCTGAAATAATTTCAGGAGAGGCTGCAAAGGAGGTATTTTGGCAGGCTGGCAAGGTGAGGGATGTAAAAATGGGCCTCGGACCTGAGGACTTCCTCTACTTAATTCTACCTGAAATCCTGCTAAGTCCTCTTTTCTACCAATTCTCAGAGATTGCAGAGGTCAGTGTGCCTCATTTCTCTTGGACCTCAGCTGATTCATTGAGTCTGTTCCAGTGTTTGCATCAATGTTAAAACACACCAGCTGATGTCTCCTACCCGGGCCATTTACTGTTACTGTTGGATTACAACACTGGGCTTTGAGTTTGAGATCCCTTCTCACTTGAATTCATAATCCAAAATATCACTGGAGACTCCCAATACCTCAGCAATGAAAGGAACCCTCAAGTATTGCTTCCCCTGTAACCATGCAGTGAATGGAGTTACAGATAAGTATTATCAAAACCTTCAACTTTCTCTTGGAGAATTCTCACAATGAGTCCCATGTTATATTTTTTTCAACAGGGAGAAATATGGATGGTTGAATGTATGACACTGGGCAAGTGGTTTTACCTTTCTGAGCCACAGTGTCTTCATCCTTAAAATAGATAATACTTTCCCGACTTATTTCATAGAATTGTGTGCGACTCAAAGGATACCTTTTTTATTTAGGATTATATGTGTCACAAAAGCCACGTCATCCATTAAAACCCTTTTTAGTCTGCCACTCACCTCCACCCATATCACTGTAAATACAACTTATGACAAACATTGAGGCTATTACCGGTGGAAGATGTCTACTAATGCAATCTTCACTCCCAAATCAGAAATATTTGTTCTGATCAGTGTCCTATCCTCTTCGTTCATTACATGACAGAGAGCATATAAAGGTCTCCAGATAGATCCTGGCTTTCATTGCCTTTTGGTGCTAAGACCCTTCCAAGTATCCAGTATCAGCAAATTAGACAACTATAAAGTTACTTAAATCCTACGTATCTATGCCAAGGAAGGTGATGATAAAAAGTTCTACAGACAGAAAGGACTGAAGCAGTGACTATTGCTTGGAAGTGTTGGGAGAAATTATTTACCATGATAACTTTGACTTGGGTATAAGAACCCTTCAAATTCCAACTGAAGTCCCCTTCAAGAAAAATGAGTAACTAATAATTTTATGATAAAATCCAAGCTGCTGCCCTCCTTCCAAGGTCCCTAAATTGCATGGGAATAGTATATTTGATTTCCTGGGGAAATTCAGATTCAGCAACATTCCCAAAGAACTTGGAAACAATTCATTTCAGAACAATCTAATTCTTCATATGTGCATTTATCAAATGATTTTAATATCACCCTTTTGGTGTCAAAAGGAATCTGTGGACATAGCTTTTGCCAAGGTCATTTAGTTCCTCAGTTCCCTTGTCTTACAAATATTCTTTAGTCTTTCTAAAGTAGGATTTACAAATATCTGCTTTCTTCTTCATGAGGATATAAAAAGGAATAAATGGAACAATACCTGTGAAAGCACTTGAGAGCTGAAGGACTAATATAGCCAAGTCCAGCAAACCTTCTAAATGATCTCCCACAAGTTAAATAGGAAGGATGATCTCCTTGTAAGCAGCATCTGTCACAAAATGATTCCTGCAGTGGAAAACCAAATAATGTGCCCTTTATTACCTTTGCTTTTCCTCCCAATTTAGAGTCAGCTGCATCTTATTCAACAGTCTCTACCATTCAACAATTTTCCCACTGTTTACTTATAAGCTAACAAGATGACTAACTTTACTGTGAAAAAGAGACATAACTCATTCTTACAAAGTACATTATGTTTGCTCTTCACATAGCATGATGGTTATAATTTGTACATTCAAAAACTTGCAGTATGTTTGGCTATTTTCCCAACTGGGGAAAAATAAAGCTATTTCTGTTCAGCGGCTTAGGTCCAAATGTTGGGATAGCCTTACATTGCACAACACTCCCAATGATAAATCCAAGACCCTACATTTTTGTTCATAGGGACTATGAGTCTTTTGTGCTGTCAGAGTAGAAAATTAGCCACACAAGTTACTTTAGATGGGCCAAGTGAAGTGTCAAGGCACAGATGGCATTCCTCCTGCTGAGGCCTCAGCAGTAGCCACCACTCAAATTGTGATGGACAGCCTGCTAGTTAGGCCAATACCCTGCAACTTCCTGGTTCTGGCCTTGGAAGGTGCTCATTTCAGCAGAGACTGGGCATTCCATCAGACCTTCTCCTACAACAAAGACTCTGTAAGCACAGAGCCCATTGGTCTCCTCCCCTGGGTCCTTTCTCTCGTCATTGTCTGGGTTTCCTCAATCCCAGATTGGGGACTTCTGACTAGTTGTCCATCCTCTTAATTTCTATTGTGTATCGATTAACTTAATGGGCTGCTCTGAAACAGCCTGGATCCTGCACATCAGAGGATTTGTCTTTTACAAGTGTTTCTCTGAATTGGGCTGCCAAATTTGGAAGATAAAAATTAAGTTTCTCTTTTATAATAATCCAATCATTCTTAAAGTAATGAATGTCTTTAGCTGAACTGGGAAAGATGGTGTGGAGAGCAAAAGGGCACTGGCATATTCTAATATATTATCTCCTTCCATCAGTCAGTGCTCCCTGGAGTCTTTCCTAACAGGTGGCAGGCCCAAACAAGGGGTCTTGACATGATAAACACAGATTTGTTCAGATTTTCATCTCTTATGCCCAAGGACTTGTCCATAGATTAAGTGGCTGCTTCCTGTTCATCAAGGGACCAAGAGAGAGCCAGGACACTCACTGGCATTGAGCCATTTCCTCTATTATACAATGTGTCACATTAAGCAATATATTTCTGTGAAATACTATTTCAAGAGCTCTTCTGAAATATGTCAAAGTGCTTCTTGGAAGTCATAACAAAACAGGGACTATACATGTATTTCTTCTTGAATTATTGAGAAAGCATAATTTGCAAGTAGGCCCCAAACAAAAAGCTATAGATATAAAAACTGCCCTATCCCTGCCAAAGAATGCATAAAAAGGTCTGGTGAACTCTCCAGAATAATAACAATGCCTTCTCTTGACTAAAAATGTATTCCGTACTAGCGCTTCACATATGATAACTCATTTAATTCACCAATAACTCTAAAGTAAATATCTCTTCCTTTTTATTTGTAAAGGAAATTGAGATTCAGAAAGATTAAATAATTTGCCCAACTTCATACAGCCAGTAAATATGGGAGTCAGAATCCAAACTCTAGTTTATTTGACTCAGATACATACATCAGCATCACTACAAAGCTGGATGACAACACAGATGCCCACCCACCTCCAGTGACTGTCACCAACTGAATCCCGGGCTGCAGGTCACTGTGCAGAGTAAGCCCCCACTCAGGCAGGTTCTAGACTACCTCAGTTCAACATTATGAGCACTCCTTGTGGCAGATGTTTGATCCTGGAACATTTACTTAATTTCTCTGTGCCTCCATTTATTCATCTTTAAAATAGAGAGGAAAAGAACTGTAAGAGTCTCTTCCCTATAAGGTCATCCTGAGAACTAAATGGGTTAGCATATGCAAGTCACTTACATACTTCACATACTTGAAATAGTATCTTGACATGATAAACACAGTTATTATTGATCTAATGCACTGTTGACCAAATCCTCGAGAACACAATGTGTCACATAAAGCAGTATATTTGTGTGTGATACCAGATCATATTTGAGAATGACTGTGCTACATTGTTCTATGACTTTAGAAGAATCCATGGGGGTAAATATCTAATCACATGCGAAAATTTCAGGACATTCTCACCATTTTACACGGCAAAGTTGATGTAAGAAAATCGTATGTACTAGCCATGAGACATCTGAAGAATATATTTTTAGCTGTGCTATAATATAGAGTAACATCTTATGGAATATTTTAAGAAAAAGTAATAATTTATCATCATAGTAAAAATAGTGACTGAGAGTGATGAGAAGCAGAAAACCAGAACATGGGGATGAGAGTTGGAATAAGCCTGTAATGAGTTTTTTTTAAGACTTTGTTTTTTAGAGCAGTTTTAGGTTCAAAGCAAAATTAAGAGGAATATACAGAGATTTCCCATATACACCTGCCTGCATATTTGCATAGCCTCCCCCATTATCAATATACCCAACCAGAATGGTTTACTTGTTACAACTCATGAACCAATATTGACACATCATAATCACCCAAATCCATAGTTTACCTTAGGGTTCACTCTTGCTGTTTACATTCTATGGGTTTAAACAAATTTATGATGACACAGATCCATCCTTACAGTATCATATAGAATCCTCTAAAAATCCTCTGTGCTCTACATATTATCCCTCCCCAGCCCCCAATCCCTGGCAAGCAGTGATTTTTTTTTTTTTTTTACCATCTCCACAGTTTTGCCTTTTCCAGCATGTCATATAGTTGGAATAATACATTGTACAGCCTTTTTAGATTGGCTTCTTTTACTTTACTTTTACTTCTTTACCTCTTTTACTTAGTAATATGTATTTAAGATTCCTCTATGTCTTTCCAGGGCATGATAGTTCCTTTTTTTGGGGGGGGAGGGCACCTGATAGTATTCCATTGTCTAGATGTAACAGTTTGTTAATCCATTCACCTAGTGAAGGGCACCTTGGTTGCTTCCAAGTATTGGCAATCATGAATAAAGTTTCTATAAACATCCATGTTCAGGTTTTTGTATGGGCATACATTTTCAACTCCTTTGGATAAATACCAAGGAATAGGATTACTAGATTGTATGGTCAGAGTATGTTTCAGTTTTTTAAGAAACCACCAAACTCTTCCAAAGTGCCTATACAACCTTCCATTCTCACCAGCAATCAGTGAGAATATCTGTCGCTCCACATTTTCACCAGCATTTAGTAATGTCAGTGTTCCAGATTTTGGCCATTTTTATGGGTATGCAGTAGTATCTTGTTTTAGTTTGCATTACCTTGATGACAAATAATGTGAAGCATCTTTTCATATGCTTACTGCCTTCTGCATATCTTCTTTGGTGAGGTGTCTGTTAAGGTCTTTGGCCCATTTGAAGGATTGTTTTATGGAGTTATTAAGAGTCATATGTTATTATGGAGTTTGAAGAGTTCTTTGTATATTTTGGATAATAATTCTTTATCAAATGCATCTTTTGCAAATATTTTCTCCCAGAGTGTAGCTTGTCTTGTCCATCTCTTGACATTATCTTTCACAGAGCAGAAGTTTTCAATTTTAATGAAGTCTAGCTTATTTATCAATTCATTCTTTCATGGATCAAGCTTTGGTGTTGTATCTAAAAGTCATTTCCAAACCCCAGGTCATCTAGGTTTTCTCCTATCTTCTAGGCATTTTATACTTTTGCATTTTAAGTTTAGTTCTGTGATCCATTTTGAGTTAGTTTCTGTGAAGGACACAAGGTCTGAGTCTAGATTCATTTTTGTATGTGTGGATGTTATAGCATTATTTGTTGAAAAGACTATTTTTGCTCCATTGTATTTCCTTTGTTCCTTTGTCAAAGATCAGTCAGCTATATTTATGTGTGTCTATTTCTGGGTTCTCTATTCTATTTCATTTATCTATTTACCTTGAACAACTATTTTTTTCACCCAACTATGAGATATAAAGTCACTTTAAAAATATAATGATTCAAATCTGTTAAATTTTAAGTTTCATGCATGTTTACGGCTAACCAGTGATTTTTTTTCAAATTATTAGAATGCAGTCTGCTGGTTACATGGGAAAATATTCGTATAGATCAAGACAGCTAAGAGTAGCCTCTTGCACAAAGCAACCTATCCCAGTTGTGCTTAATAAATATATTTTGTTCAAAAAGCTCTACCCCTTTTATCAAACTATTTCCCCATGCTGGTATCCAGAAGCATGTGTGTCTTGAATTTTAAAACAAAAATGGTCCAGATAATCTTCTTTGCTCATTATCAATATACAGAAATCCCCCCCCCCCCATTCATATGTTGGAGTCTTGGCACTCAGTGTGATGGTATTAGGAGGTGGGGCCTTTGGGAGGTAATTAGGCTTTAGTTGAGATCATGCACATAGAACCCCCATGATGAGATTAATGACTTTACAGGAAGAGGAAAAGACCTTGGAGTATCCACTCTCCACCATGTGAGGACATGGTTCTCTTCATAACTATATTTCCAGCAGCAAGCACAAAACCTGGTACATAGTTGGCATTCAATAAATATAAACATGGGGGGGGGCGGTGGGGGTCAAAATAACTTCTTTTTGTTGGCTCTATAACCACCCATTCAGCTGTAGTCACAGAAGCCAACCAGAAATTTCTAATAAGCAGTCTATGAGGTTAAAAACCTTGCTGTCTTCTTGAAGGCCTAGGCTACTTATTTTCTCTCCCCAAAGCCTGATGGTAGATGTTCCTTTAGGGACCTATACATAACAATGGTTAATCTTACAGAATATTAACCAAAGTAACTTTTTTCTTTCCTTGGCAATACATAATTGCAATTACTAATTTATTATATTACTACCTAATTCAAAATGTTCCATACAAAATCAGCAGGTCTATTTGACTTTAAAGTCATTTTGCAGAAAACCTGGTGTAATCTTCAGGAAAGAGCACAGGATTTGGGGACGTATGATCCAGGTCTACTTAATGGCTCTGCCTCTTAATGGTTCTGTGATCACACATAAATTATAACTTTCCTGAGTTAAAATTTTTTCACTAGCAAAAAATGGTATTAATGTGCACAAGGAGTGCACATTAATACCTAACTCATATGGTTAAATGATATAATGTATGCACAAAGTATTTTGTACAATCTATGGAATTATAAAAATATGTCATCGAAGTTACTATAAAACTAATTTGGAAAACCACTGTTCTTTATTTTTATTAAAACTAACATGACCCTTGACAATGTGTATAGTAAATTTTTTCTCACTAGTATGGTTTACACTAAATCATAGGTTCTCTTAAATCCAGACTCTAAAGAGGACCAAATGGAGTCACAGTGAGACACAAGAACTGTGAATTCATCAATTTCACACTCTCTGGGTCTAATTTGGACAAACCCTGAGGACGATCAATAAGATGCTTGCCTGAGGAAAGAATGCAGCATCAGGTCCACAGAAAAAAGAAAATGTCATTGACTGTGTAGAAGAATTACACCCCAGAAAACACAAGGAAGCCTTTATGGGAGTGAACACACTTGTTAAAATTAGAGAATCCTTCACTGCTAAATTTAGAATGACAAAACCATGAAAACCCATTACTATTTACCTGAGAAAGAGCCACCTCTAGTTTATATGGTTCACATACACATGTATATATGTATTAGTGCTACACACTGCAAACCAATGAGAGGAATGGGTGTGAGCCAGGATGCTTTAGGGAAACACTATCTTTAGTTCACAAAAGGAAAAGAACCCACAAAAAAAGAAATTTTCGCATTCATAGCCAAATTTCTGCATCAATTTCTAATCATAATAATTTAGATTTTCATGCAATCTGCACTTATTATTGCCAGATCCCTTATAGTTATTGCTACAAGTGGACAGAATCTGTATAACTTATACTCTTTCTAACAGCTCTCATCCACTTTTCTGAACACAATAGCTAAGAAAGGCAGTCAAATGTTCCTGGAGAAGCTGTTACTGATTCCTTAATGTTGTCTTGAGACATGCATATGCCCCCAGTCTCCCATTATATATAAATATATTTATGTAAAATATATATGTAATATTTACTTTATAGTGCTATTTTCCATAATTAAATATTCCTCTTAGTTTACCCAAGAGAGACATTTAATGATTTGTCCCTTGGGAAGGCATATTTTTTGCTGAAAGCTCACATTTAGCCACTATTGTCAGTTCTAAGCTCATGACCTACTGCAGAGAAAAGCCTCAGTACATGTAAGCTATTATTATTATTATTGTTTGCACTCTTTCTAAGTGTCAAGTAGACATCTGCATTTGAGAAAAGTATAATGCTTCCCCAAGCATCTCATAAAGGTCACTCTATTTTATTTTTTAAGATTTTATTTATTTATTCATGAGGGACACAGAGAGAGAGAGAGAGGCAGAGACACAGGCAGAGGGAGAAGCAGGCTCTACACAGGGAGCCCGACATGGGGCTGTCCAAAGGTCACCCTATTAACACTGGACTATCTCCCGGGTACTACAGACCTGAAACACCCTTTACACTGCCTACTCTCCCTCTCCTATAGAATCAAAAGGACCAATTTTATGCTGATAAAATTTCCTTTGTGTGATGCATGAATTCCCAGACTCCCAAAAGGGAAAATAAAAAGCCTTTCCCCAAAAGTCAAGAATGAAACCTGTGGGCAGCCCACCCACAGCAGTTTAGCGCCGCCTTCAGCCCAGGGCCTGATCCTGGGGACCGAGATTGAGTCCCATGTCGGGCTTCCTGCATGGAGCCTGCTTCTCCCTCTGCCTGTCTCTGCCTCTCTCTCTCTCTCTCTTTCTCTCTGTACTGTCTCTCATGAATAAATAAATAAAATCTTTTAAAAAAAATGAAACTTGTGAGAATACCACTTTATGTGGTCACAGAGCAAGCTTGAGCTGTGGAAAAATGGATTCAAATTCTAGCATCATTTACTAAAAAAAAAAAAAATGGCAAACTATGTATCTCTATAACCTTAGGTTCATCTTCTGTAAAATAAGGATATTAATATATTTATGATGACTGCTATGAAAATTAAATATTATATATTTGATAAATATATATCTTATCATGTCTTATCTGAAATATGGTTAAGTATCCATCAAACGGTACCCATCAATTCCTGGCCTTCTTTCTCTTATCTGTTTCTTGGAATTATGAAATTAAAGATGATGAAGACCTTCTTACAGGCCATAAAACAGTTTTATTCACTGTGCACTAGAAGGCAACCCAAGAGTCAGTGACTTAAAGTGTCCCCTACAGCTGTGGTTATGTCAAGGTTTGAGTGATGATGAGATGTGCTACCAAGTTACCAACTGGGGCAGCCCCAGTGGCGCAGTGGTTTAGCGCCGCCTGCAGCCCAGGGTGTGATCCTGGAGACCCAGGATCGAGTCCCACATTGGGCTCTCTGCATGGAGCTTGCTTCTCCCTCTGCCTGTGTGTGTCTGTGCCTTTCTCTCTGTGTCTCTATGAATAAATAAAAACCTTTAAAAAAAAAAAGTTACCAACTGATATTTTAGCTGACGTTCAGGGGCTCATGTATTCCTGGTTGTCTTACTCTTCCAGTAGCCACTTGTTCCATGAAAACTGTCATGACCCAGTGTAAGTAATCTCTGCATCTCCTCTATGGATCTCGACTCCAGAGCCTGTTGTAGATTTTTAAAGATAGCTTCTATGCCCTCTGAGGATCGATTAGTGATTTGGAAACAGCCAAAAATCATTTTGAGTTAGAACAATAAGGCAGATGATCAAACTAAAATGACAAAATCAAGAATGTTTTTGGCAATAGCCAGAGGATTGCCTCCAGCATGATTACTTAAAAAACACACACCCACACAACTAAGCACATTCATTCATGCGTGTGTTTATAAAACAAACCAGTCTCTGTACCTTTTCAAAAGTCATTGTCCCATTGTGAAAATAAGCATATGTCATTACCAGTACATTAGGATGATATTAAAGTATTTTTTTTTAAGATTTTAGAAATAAAATTTGAACACAATGGGTATGATTGGTCAATGACAGAAGTGAACCAGAAATGCCTGTGAGAGAAACAGATATGACTTAGAAGTACACTCAGGGAAGCAGACTGGATTGTGATACTATTTGGTAAGCAGAAACCTAATTAATTACATGCAAAGAGGAGCGTCAGCATAATGCATGGAAAAGAAAAGGCAGAGCCAGAAGCTGACTGTTTCATTCAGCACTGTTCAGGCAGAGGGGTGCAAGTTTTCCCATCATTGGAGAGGTGATTTCTGCTGTGGGCAGAGATGATTTATTATGTTTCCCCTTGGCCATGATAAAATATCTCTCAAGACTAACCACCTTCATTTGCTCTGATTACAGTCTAGGCAAGTGACCTTCTGATAACACCGGAAGGTGACAGCCTGAGGGCTGACCCTGGGCCATGGTAAACTCTCCAAGATAATGCAGTGTTTTAAAACCCCTCACAAAACCCCAGTCAGTCTTCTAGCAAAAGCTACCCTTTCCGCTTACAAAATATGGCCATGACTGGAGATCTGAAATATAGAAAATTATTCAGAAAATTGAAATCACCTTAATCTCACAACCCAGGGACAATTACTGTTAACATGCTGGTGGTTTCATCTGAAATTTTTTTTTTTTACAAAATTGTTTTATATAACCAAGATCGAATTGTATATTGAGTTTTTCATTTGGCTTTTTGTTAAGCATTACAATCTAGATATTTTCTGAATTACCTAAAGTATACATAAATATAACCATTGAAATTGTATAATATCCTGTCAAGTGATTATTTTTTCAGTGTACTTAACTAATCCTTTATTACTAATGTTTGGGTGGCCTCTAATTTTTTTCATCTTTTGTGAAGAATGCTATAATAGGCCTACTAATACAGAAGGCTTCTTCTCTATTTGAGATTATTTCTTTGGTTCAAGTCTTCCCTATTGATTTTTAAGCTTACTGAGCTCCTTGTTTCTAAATCTAACTGCCCACTGGACTCTTCACACTTGAAAATCAACATGCCCCAAGCAAAACAGTGCTGAGGGTGAGGTCACTGCTGGCCTCAGCTGAGGCACTCCAACGTGTTGTCTGTTTCAGAAGAAACCTGCCCTTAAGAGTGAGCCAGGGGACACTTGCATGGCTAAGTGGTTGAGCGTCTGCCTTCGGCTCAGGGCATGGTCCCAGAGTCCCTAGATCGAGTCCCACATTGGGCTGCCTCAAGGAGCTTGCTTCTCCCTCTGCTTCTGTGTCTCTCATGAATAAATAAACAAAATTAAAAAAAAAAAAAAAGAGTGAGCCAGGGAATTGCTGGTAGAGGTAAGTGACACTGATGGGAGTGGGGATGTGGGGAAGGGAGGTTAGGGCCAGCCCTTACCACTAGACTTTAAAATCTGGGCCTATAGACCTTGTAAGCTTTGACACATGTCTGAGCATTGTGACACTTCACTCTATTTCAAAAACTCATTTATTGGCTCCTTCATTATCATATCAATGTTCACAATAGTCCTGGCTCTGAAGTAGCTCCTAATATAAACCTCATTTTACTGGGACTCAGAATAGTTAAGTGCCTAGTCCAAAGTCATGCATGCAGTAAGTAGCAAAATTGTATTCCATCCAGATCTGTTGACTCAGAGTTTGTAATATTTCACTTCACCATGATGTTTCCTCTCCAGTAGTTACATTGGGGTGGAAGGGAAAATAAACCAGGCTGCTAGAGCTTTTATTATTCCTTTTGAATGTGTTTGAGAGGCAGTGGTGGCAAGCATCAATCTGTAATTCTAAACAAACACAGTTTAAAATCCCACGTGGACTATCTTGCACACTGATCCACCTGAGACCCCCAGTTTGAGCGATGATAGAAGCAGCTGGAGATCTGCAGTAGTTATGGGAGATTATATATGTTCTGGGAGCTCAGGAGGTCTAAGCACTCCACTATCTATAATTGAAAATGTACTGAAGCAAATGGAAGCTTGTGATCCCATGTGTATTTTATCAGATGCTTTGGACATTAAAGGAATTCCTAGAAAATTATAAATTGAAACACTTGTCACGTAGTGGTAACAGGAAAAAAAAAAAACAGAGTTTGGAAAGAAAAGAATAAATTGCCCATAAAATAATTCATAATAGATTTGCAGCTAGAACTGGTTATGAGAGAGTAATGTGGTATAAAAGATAAGAAATGGAATTCCAAAGATGCATGAGAACCATTGCTAATTCTTTATATAAGAGCAAGAATAATTGTACACAGTTAATTGTTCTGCATAGAAAGCAAGAGAAAGACAAATATAAGTAATAAGAGCATTACTTGAGGCAATGTGAAGGAGAAATAGAGGAAATATATTTTTTCTTTATTTCTAAATCTGTAAGAAGGAAATTACACTCAAAGTAAAATCAACAAATTGCCCTCACAATAAAACGTACTACGAAAACAAAAGCGTGCCCTCATTTTCTCATTTTGTGGTAAGAGGGACTCCTCAAAGAATCAAAAATCAGTTTTAGTAAAATGTACAGATGCATTATTTGATAAAGTGCTGTAAAGAAACTTCCAGACTAGATGATGTTAAGGGCTGCCTTTCCCCCCAAATTCCCAAGAAAATGACCAACAAAACGTACAAATAGGATCCACACATGAAAAATTGGGAATAGGTGCCTGGAAGAAGCATACTAACTGGACCAGATTAATGGAACCCATTGAAAATGAGAGATGTGTTCCTGAGAAAGAATAGCTTACCTGGAAAGCAAATGAGAGAAGCTCCCAGCTTGGAGATTAAGAGTCTGAAGACAAGGGGAGGCTGAGAAATTGATGGGAAATGGACTACCTGAGCCATTTTGTGGACTGGCAGCAATGTGCACAATAATACTGAAGACCACTACAGAGATATATACAGGTAGAAACATATGAAACCAATAGAGAAGTGGGTTTGTGTGTAGTGTTGATGTGTGTGTGTGTGTGTGTGTACTGTCTGTGTATGTGTACATGCATGTGTGTGTGTGCATTGTGTGCATATATGCATGTGTGCATGCATGTGTGAAGAATTCTATGGGGATCTAGTTTGTAACAAAAATAAATAATAGGAAGTCTAATCTTTGGCTTGAGCTGATAATCTATTTTCTTCCCTCTTCACCCTTCCTTCCTCTCTGCATTTGTTTTGTCTATAAAATCTTTAGACAAGAACACACAGCATCCCTGATAGGCCCTTCTGAATTTCATTTCCAGTAGCGGGCAAGTATAGACTAGGACAGTGAAACTATGAAAAACTGCTGCCGTTCAAAGAAAAGGGAAAATTGGCAGGTATTTTTCTTTTTTTATGCTGCCTTTATCAGGTTTTGATGTCAGAGTTATTCTTTAAAATGGATTAAAGTACAACTTTTTTCATGAACAGGAACAGTTTAGCATAGAAATAACTCATTTAAAAGGTTGGCTAAACCTCAGGTGTAAAAAAAATCTAGACCCTGAGCTATTTTAGGAGAGAATTCTTGGACAATATATCATAATTTTCCTTCTTCTTATTGGGTTTTTTAATCTTTTATATTTCTTGAATCAAATCTGTATGGGGCTTCCCTCAAAAGTTCAGTAGAATAACAGGCCCATTATAAAACATTTGCTCTGCTACTGACACTGGGTTTTGAAGGCCCCACCCCACATCACATCACACATTAACTAACTGTTCAGCAGGGGAAGTGTAAAATAATTGGCAGAAAAGATATTGAAAAGTTTTAAAATTTTTTATTTTTATTTTAATGTAGATAATATATTCACATAATTCAAAATTCAAAAGATTTGTAAATGTGTACATGAAAAGTCCCCATACTTTTTTGTCCCAAGCTATGTGGTTTCATTGTGATATAGCTGATTTACTATGTATCTTTAAACAACCTGTAAAAAGTTTCTTTTGGTGTTAATAATTGGAGTTTCTATCTCATTTCCTGTACTTTGGTATTTTTTCTGTATTTGTGATTCCATGCTTACAGCTTTTGGAATGCCATATACTGTGAATCCAAGTGCTATGCCCAGAGCACCTAATCCATAACAGGGTCCTGGCTTAGGCTTTTCCCAACAACCCTGCAGTACATTTACACACCTCCATAGCAACTCTACCACCACTATACGGTCCCTGTGCCTTGGGCAGAAAATGAGCCAGAAGAGTTTCTTACTGGATGAATCATTTACTCAGACTTTAATTCCCAATGGCCAGTTCTTAAAGAAGGGTACCTTAAACCTGCTGTTCTCAGCTCAAAGTTTTATTACCTTTACTTCCCCTTTTCCATGGAAGAATGTTGGAAGGTTGAAGAACTGGGCATTTGGGATTGTGTGAGGCAACACAGATTTGTAGGATTTATAGGGTTTACATTCTTTCCAGAGTAAGTGCTAGTTAAGCATACAGAATCTCTCTTGCAGAGCATTCAAAAATACATGCATTTTATGGTTCAATTATTCAAAGATAATATGAGTGTGGTTTTATATGTATATATGCTGCCACTTTTAAGATTCTAGGATATAATTCCAGACCTTTTTCAATGTGTTTACACATATACTACATATTTAGAGGTATGGATATATATAATAACATAGAGATCCCTTTTCTAGGACATTGAGTATTACCTGCTGAAAGGGAACCAGAGGTGTTCATCCATCTTGGGAGAAGGTAGAATCAGTGGAGTCTGTCTAAAACTGGAAAAAAGCATCACTGAAGTTTACTGGAAGGTCAGTCACCTCATGTGTTTTTGCAGCTCAGCTGCACAAATGCTGCTGCACTGAAGAGTAACAGGCTTATTTGTGTTAACAGTCACAATGCATCCTAAATACAGCTGAGATCTGGAGGCAGAGTTGTAACTTCTGTATTTCAATGTTTGAAGATAACTTGACAGAGGTCACTGGTCACCTGCTCCCTCTGCCAGTACGTGAACTGGACACACTAGTTGACACACTAGAACTGTATTTCAATGTTTGAAGATAACTTGACAGAGGTCACTGGTCACCTGCTCCCTCTGCCAGTACATGAACTGGACACACTAGTTGACACACTAGAACTGGACACACTAGACCTGGTGCAATGTCTACTGCCTCTGAATCTGAAGAATCAGAGATCTCAAGAAGGTGTAGCTCTTCCTCCTTTATTCATAAAGCAAGTCTCCTAATAAAGTCTTCGTTATTACGTGGTATTTTGTGGCTTTTAAGCATCTTGTAAATATTAAATGCTAAGATTTTTGCAGTAGTAGCAGAAAAGGAATGGAAGGTCCAGAGCCCTGCACTCAGCCATGCTTCCGAGGACAGTGGCAATACTGGTACAAACTTGAATTCCCTGACACAAAATTCAAATAAAATTCTTAATTCAATCAAGTTCGTGGAAGTTCAAATAGTTTTATATTTACTCAGAACTATTACTATTCTTATCTAATAACTACAGATGAAAGTTGGCATTTATGTAAAGACAAAATAATTTGTTTGGATAAAGAAGTTTGAGTGTCCTGAAAATTGTCATGATTTTTTTCCTTCCATTGTAACTTTAAATGAGAAACAAATTATACCAATAATATTAAAGGGATGAAAAACAGTAGAAGCTAAAATGGAACAATCTCCAGAGAGACAGCCTGCTCCTTGAGAAAATCAGAAGAAAAATTTTAGATGACAAATACCACCAAAGACTTTTAGAACTGACTGCAGCATTTTTAGGAGACTTCAGCAAACATCACTAAAATGTAGTAAAAAAAAGATACTGAAAAAAATTACAATTCCCAAATCAGAAACAAGGATTTAATCTCTTTGTAATTGCAAATAGGAATTACTTACATTAAATAAATAATAAATAATAAATAATAAATAAATGAATGAATGAATAAATAAATAAATAAATAAAAAGGAATTACTTACATTTAAAACGATCCTAGGAGAGGTGATTGTAATGGTGAAAAAAATATGTATGTCCTACTTAACACCATGTCTGGAACAGAGTAAATACGTGGTAAGTGATAACTGCCATTATTTTGAAATTTTTATTACAGTAAATGGCAAAGAAAAGCAGAACTAAAGTTGAGGACAAACTACTACAGAAATTCAGCAAATGATAAGTTCTATGCTTAGTGGTTTTAGGATGATGGTGATGTCACTCTAAAATAGAGAAGACCTAAAAATATAAGACAGAAGGAAAAAAAGCAAGATGAGATCCCTTCTAAGTTGGAATTTACTATTAAGTGACTTTGACCATCTCTACTGTGGCAACTTTCATGGTAAGAGTTCTTTCTATTCTAGAGACACACACACTCTCAGTTGTCGCTACAATCTAGAGGACCCAGTGCATCCCACCATCAGAATCAAGAAGTAGACAATGCTCATATTAAGCATTTACTATGTGAATTCTAGATATCCAGAAACTCAGAATTGAATTAGACACAGGCCCTTGTCTCAAGTATAATATGGAAAGTAAGAATAATGATCATTTTTATACTACTTGGCACTGTCCAAAATACCATGGTTCTCTTAACAGTTTCTCCACCAACAAGGGCTTCATCTAGCACTTTCCTGAAAGGCTCCTCTCATTCTAGAGAGTTGCCTGAAAAATATTTCCAGACATTGCCCCTGAGACACATTCAATCTGCCCTGCCTCTGCCCTGTTTCCAAATCTTTCTTTGCTTCAGACATTGCTTTCTCTCCTCACTCCAAATTCTATCTTATACTTTGGTTTCTTTTCCTACCTGAACTCATCCTTTCCTAGGATTTAGAACCTGGTTTCTCTTCACATCACACCTCATGGTTGCCTCCTATTCTCACTCATTCCCTGATTGGAATGGATATTGGAACTCCAAATGGGCCTGGGCTCTGGGTGTTCTCTCATTGTTGTTGGAAAGTCAGAGAATATTTTCAATGAACTCAACATAATGAAGTGAGGTTTAGAAAAATGCAGGAACTTAAATTGATCCCACAAAGACAATCAATTGCCAACTGCTTGAGCAACTCTAAGTTAAAGACAATGATGACAGTCATCATTTATCCCTAGGTACTCTATCCTATAGGTAAGGAGATGGGTTCACATGGGTTAAATAACTTGCCCAAACTCACACGGTTTACAAATGGAGCTAACGTTCAATCCCAAATTCACTGAGCTCCAAAGCCTACTCCATGTAAGACCACATAGTTCTTATTTTGTTTTATTTTTAAGGGTAATATCATCAATATCACTAGATTTAATTAGATGGCAAATACTATAACAGAGGCACTCAATGCCACTGTCACTCAAGATAATAATTGCTAATATTAATTGCTTACTAAATGCCAGGTACCAGGCATATTCTTTATAGAAATCATCTCATTTTAACCTCAAAAATAACCCTGTAGGATACATACTACTGTCATTCTCATTTAACAAATGAAAAGAAAAAAATCAATGCTCAGAAAAGTTAAGTAACATGCTGAGGTCCCAGAGCTATTAAGTGGTAGAGTCAAAATACCTTCAATCCAGAGCCTGACACTGGTCATCAACTTCCCCATCCTATCAGTCTGCCCATTCTTAGCTTGACAGATGTGAGGGAATCCAGTCTCAAAGGGATTTACCTAATCTCCCTTGTTTGGATGGCATCCCTCCCATCCTCACCATTCCTCCAGCTTCCAACTCAATATACAAGATCAATGCTTGCTGATATAAGAAGATCTCACCCATAAATGTAACTAGTAAAAATGGGTAACTCAGCAAAGTCTGAGTTAGAATTTCCTTACTTCTTTCTATACAGAGGTTCCCAATGTCCTTACAGGACATAAATCTCTATATCATAATACAGGAAGGCTACAATCTGTTCCAAAACTGGAGGAGATATAAAATGTAAAATGCCTAAAAGATATGAACTGGCAAGAGAGAAAAACTCTGATTGGAAAAACTGGACACACTTGACCACTATCATGATATATTGTGATATTGTTTATATGAGTATTACTCAGACTGTTATCCATTGACCTAATTGCTTTGGAATCACTTGGGATAGTTTTAAATGCAGATACCTAAGCTTTCCTATATCTGCCTCCAGAAACTCTGGAGAGGAGATGAGTCTCAGTAATCTTTTTTTAACAATTAACAAGCTCAGAGAGGAGGCAAGATGGTGGAAGAGTAAGGGTCTTCATTTCATCTGGTTCCCCAAGATTAGCTAATAATTTTCAGACTATGATGAACACCTATCAATTCAACCTGAGATGTAAGGAAAGAACAGCTGGAACACTACAGAGAGAAAAGTGATTGCTTCTTAAAAGGAGGGAGTGCAGAGAAGAGAAACAGAGGGGACAAACATATCAGAAGATAAACATCCGGGGGAGGAACCTTTGTAAGCCACTGCAGGAAGGCAGTACAGCATAAGGGTGTACAATTGGATCCTTTAGAAATCTGCTCCTGCTTCCCTGCCTGAAAAGTGCTCAGTGGTGAAACAGGGCAAAATCATAGGAGGGGCGGTGAAGTCTCAATATTCCCGGAGACATAGGAAAAACAGGAGTGCCCAGAAGAAAGCTCAACTTGTGCCATAAACTGCAAACCACAGTTGGATCAGGGGACCGATGCCATCCTAGGCCCTTGTAAAGGACTGGAATGCAGCAACCCTCCACCACCAGCATCTGGGAGAGGCAGAGCAGGTGTGTACTCTAGCAGCTGAACGCTCTCTGCCCCAGGGCCCAGCAGTGGACAGGAGCAGGCTATACTCCATTCCTCCTGGGATGGACAGAGCCAGTGAGCACAGAAGATACTGAAAGCTCTCCCATGCCAGTAGCCCTTCATATTGTACGAGTCAGTGCCCCCAATGCCTGTCCCCAGGAGGATCTGAGCCAGTGTGCACTAAGAGACTGCAGTTCATACATGCTGGGAGCTCTTGACTCTGGGGCTGGAGATCTGGCAACTGCTATTATTTTCCCTTTTTTTTCTCCTTTCACCTGGGAGAGGTGTGGCCTCTAGGGAACAAAGGCCTCACCAGGCAAGCAGCTTTACACAGAGCCCAGAGCTGGGCCACCTGGCAAGGGGTGAGGCATCTCTACCCAGGTACAGACATTTGAGAATCAGTGCAGCAGGCCCCTCCCCCAGAAGACCAGCTAGAAGAACAGGGGAACAGCAAGTTTACTGACCAAGCAGCACTGGAAAGCTCCAGGACTGAGGGAAAATAGTATATAAAACTCGAGGTTTTTTCCTTATGATTCATTTATCTTTCAGGTTAAAAATTTCTAATATTCTTTCTTTTTTCCTGTCTTAACTATAATATTCTATCAACTCTTTCTTTTTAACTTTTTTCCTTCTTAACTTTCATATCTTTACAATTACATGTCATAGATATATTCTTCATTTTTGGCTTCCTTTCAATGTATTCAATGTAATTTTTGTAGATATATAAGTTTTGGGTTTTTTTTTGTTTTGTTTTATAATTTTGTAATTTAGTACCTTTTAACATACAGACTAAAATACACTCAGAACCAAGTAGAGCACCATGTTGGTCTATGAGACTATATTTTCTCTCCCCCACTACTACATTTCCTTCCCCTCCCCCACTTTTTAAAATTTTTACCATTTTTTAAAAATTTGTTTTCCACTTTGGTAGTCTTTTTTTTCTTTTTCTTTTATTTTCTGGTTCTTGACCTCTTCAGAATTGCCTAGGGTGTATTTTACTTAGGTTGTGGTTTATATTCTTGACTCTGCTTGCTCATACAGCCATTCTGCACTGGACTAGAAGGAAGAATTCACAACAAAAGAACCAGAAGTAATACTCTCTGCCACAGATCTAATGGATATGTATTTAAGTAGGCTGTTAGAGATACAATTCAAAATTACAATTATAAAATTACTGGTGGCTCTTGAAAAAGGCAAAAAGACTCCACAGATTCTCTTACTACAGAACTGAGAGCTAATCAGGCCGAAATTAAAAATACTTTAACTGAGATGCAGTCTAAACTAGATGCTCTGACAGCTAGGGCTAATGAGGCAGAAAGAGAGAGTGACATAGAAGACAAGTTGATGGAAAGGAAGGAAGCTGAGGAAAAGAGAAAAAAACAACTAAGAAGCCATGAAGACAGACTCTGGGAATTAAGTGATAGTTTGTAAAAGAATAATATTCATCTTATTGGGATTGGAGGTAATGGAGAAAGAGAGGACCAGAAAGTATGTTTGAGCAAATCATAGCTAAAAACTTCCCTAACCTGGGGAAGGAAACAGGCATTCATACCCAAGAAAGAGAGAGGAATCTCTACCCAGAATCAACAAAAACTGATCAATACCCTGACATATGATAGTGAAGCTTGAAAATTTCAGAGATAAAGAGAAAATCCTAAAAGCAGCTTGAGACAAGCAATTCCTAACTTATATGGGGAGAAATATCAGATTAACAGAAGACCTATCCACAGAGACCTGGCAGGCCAGAAAGGGCTGGCATGATATATTCAGGGTACTAAATGAGAAAAACATGCAGCCAAGAATACCTTATCGAGCGCGGCTGTCACTCAGAATAGAAGGAAAGATAAAGAGCTTCTAGGATAGACAGAAACTGAAAGAATGTGTGACCACCAAACCAGCTCTGCAGAAAATATTAAGGAGGACCCTGTAAGCGGAGAGGGAGCCCAAAGAAACAATCTGCAGAAACAGGGACTGTGTAGGTAATACCATGACACTAAATTCATATCTTTCAATAGTTACTCTGAATATGAATGGGCTAAATGATCCAGTCAAAAGACACAGGGTATCAGACTGGATAAAAAGAGCAAGACTCATCTATCTATATGCTGTCTACAAGAGACTCATTTTAGGCCTAAGGAAAAATGAGAGGGTGGAGAACCATTTACCATGCAAATGGTCCTCAAAAGAAAGCAGGGGTAGCAATCCTCATATCAGATAAATTAGATTTTAAACCAAAGACTTTAATAAGAGAGAAACTATATCATACTTAAAGGGTCTATCCAACAAGAAGACCTAACAATTATGAATATTTATACCCCTCATATGGTAACAGCCAAATATATCAACCAGTTAATAACCAAAGTAAAGAGACACACAGATAATAATATATTAATAGTAGGAGATTTCAAGACAGCACTCTCAGCAACGGACAGATCTTCTCAGCAGAAGCTCACCAAAGAACCAAGGGCTTTGAATGACACCTTGGACCAAATGGATTTCACAGATATATACAGAACATTCCATCCTAATGCAACTGAAAACACATTCTTCTCAAGTGCACATGAAACTTTCTCCAAGGGGGAACCCTGGGTGGCTCAGCGGTTTGGCACCTGCCTTTGGCCCAGGGTGCAATCCTGGAGTCCCGGGATCGAGTCCCGCATCAGGCTCCCGGCATGGAGCCTGCTTCTCCCTCTGCCTGCATCTCTGCCCCTCTCTCTCTCTCTCTCTCTATCATAAATAAATAAATAATAATAAATCTTAAAAAAAAAAAAAACTTTCTCCAGAATAGACCACATAAGTGGGTCACAAATCAGGTCTCAACTGATGCCAAAAGATTGGGATTATTCTGTGCCTATTTTTAGACCACAACGCTTTAAAACTAGAACTCAATCACAAGTTGAAATTTGGAAGGAACTCAAACACTTAAAGAGCATCCTACTAAAAGGTGAATGGATCAGCCCAGAAATTAGAGAAGAATTAAAAAGATTCATGGAAACTAATGAAAATGAAAGCACAACTGTTCAAAATCTTTGGGATACAGCCAAGTGTTTCCCTAAGAGAGAAACACATCTCAATACAAGTCTCCCTCAAAGAAATTGGAAAAATCTCAAATACACAAGCTAACCTTACACCTAAAGGAACAGCGAAAGAACAGCAAATAAAGCCTTATTCAAGCAGAAGAAGAGAAATAATAAAGATTAGAGAGGAATTCTATGCATAGAGACCAGAAACTGTAGAACAGAGAAAAAAAAAAAAAAACCCAAGAGGTGGTTTTTTTTGAAAGAATTAATAACATAAACTCCTAGCCAGACTTATTAAAAAGAAAAAACACTCTAATTAATAAAATCAGAAATGAAAGAGGAGAGCGCACAACCAATACCAAGGAAATACAAACGATTTTAAAAAAGTATTGTGAGCAACGACATGCCAACAAATTAGGCAATATGGAAGAAATGGATGCATCCCTCGAAACCTACAAATTACCAAAACTGAAACAGGAAGAAATAGAAAACCAGAACAGACCAATAACCTGGGAGGAAATTGAAGCAGTCCTCAAAAACCTCCCAAGAAACAAAAGTCTAGGGCCAGATGGCTTCCCTGGGGAATTCTACCAAACATTTAAAGAAGAAATAACACCTATACTGCTAAAGATGTTTCAAAGGATAGAAATAGAAATAATACTTCCAAACTCATTCTATGAGGCCAGCATTACCTTGATCCCCAAAACAAAGACTTCACCAAAAGGAGAATTACAGACCAATATCCCTGATGAACATGGATGCAAAAATTCTCACCAAGATACTAGCCAGTAGGATCCAACAATACATTAAGAAGAGTATTCACCATGGCCAAGTGGGATTTATTCCTGGGATGCAAAGGTGGCTCAATATTAATAAAACAATCAACATGACAGATCACACCAATGAAAGAAAAGACAAGAACAATATGATCCTCTCAATAGATGCAGAGAAAGTATTTGACAAAATACAGCATCCATTCCTGATTAAAACTCTTCTAAGTATAGGGATAGATACTTCAACATCAAAGAAGCCATCTACAGAAAGCCCACAGTGAATATCATTCTCAATGGGGAAAAACTGAGAGCCTTTCCCCTAAGATCAGGAACACTACAGGGATATCCACTCTCACCACTGCTATTCAACATAGTACTAGAAATCCTAGCCTCAGCAATCAGACAACAAAAAGAAATAAAAGGCATTCAAGTTGGCAAAGAAGAAGGCAAACTCTCTCTCTTCACAGATGACATAATACTGTATGTAGAAAATCCAAAAGACTCCACCCCAAGATTGCTAGAACTCATATAGCAATTCAGCAATGTGGCAGGATACAGAATCAATGCCCAGAAATCAGTGGCATTTCTACACACTAACAATAAGACTGAAGAAAAAGAAATTAAGAAATAAATCCCATTTACAATTGCAGGGAAAACCATAAAATACCTAGGAATAAAGCTAACAAAAGAGGTAAAGAATCTATACTCTAAAAACTACAGAACTACTTATGAAAGAGATTGAGGAAGACACGAAGAGATGGAAAAACATTCCATGCTCATGGATTGGAAGAATAAATATTGTGAAAATGTCTACACTACCTAGGGCAACTTACACATGTAGTACAATCCCAACAAAATACCATGGACTTTCTTCACAGAGTTGGAACAAATAATCCTAAGATTTCTATGGAATCAGAAAAGACTCTGAATAGCCAGAGGAATGCTGAAAAAGAAAACCAAAGCTGGGGGCATCACAATGCCGGATTTCAAGCTGTATTACAAAGCTGTGATCAAGACAGTGTGGTACTGACACAAAAACAGACACACAGACCATTGGAACAGAACAGAGAATCCAGAAATGGACCCTCAACTCTAGGGTCAACTCATCTTCAACAAAGCAGGAAAGAATATCCAATGGGAAAAAAAGTCTCTTCAATGAACAGTGTTGGAAAATTGGACAGCTACCTGCAGAAAAATGAAACTGGACCATTCTCTTATACCAATACAAAGATAAACTCAAAATGGTTGAAAGATCTAAATATGAGACAAGAATCCATCAAAATCCTAGAGGACAACACAGGGACAACCTTTTTGAACTTGGCCACAGCATCTTCTTGCAAGACACATCTATGAAAGCAAGGGAAACAAAAGCAATAATGAACTATTGGAATAAATAGTTTATCAAGATAAAACTTCTGCACAGCAAAGGATACAGTCAACAAAACTAAAAGACAACCTACAGAATGTGAGAAGATAATTGCAAATGACATATCAGATAAAGGGCTAGTATCCAAGATTTATAAAGAACTTATCAGACTCAACACTCAGGAAATAATCCAGTCATGAAATGGGTAGAAGACATGAACAGACATTTCTCCAAAGACGACCTACACATGGCCAACATGCACATGAAAAAATGTTCGACATCACTTGCCATTGGGGAAATACAAATCAAAACCACAATGAGATACCACCTCACACCAGTGAGAATGGCTAAAATTAATAAGACAGGAAACAACAAATGCTGGCGAGGATGAGGAGATAAGGGAATCTTCTTGCACTGTTGGTGGGAATATGACCTGGTGCAGCCACTGTGGAAAACAGTGTGGAGGTTCCTCAAGAGGTTAAAAATAAAATAAATAAATAAAAATAAAAAAACAGAGGTTAAAAATACAGCTACCCTAAGACCTAGCAATGGCACTACTGGGTATTTACCCCAAAGATACAGATACAGTGAAATGCCAGGACACCTGCACCCCAATGTTCATAGTAGCAATGTCCACAATAGCCAAAGTGTGGAAGGAGTCACAATGTCCTTTGACAGATGAATGGATAAAGATGTGGTTTGTATATACAATGGAATATTACTCAGCCATCAGAAAGGATGAATACTTACCATTTACATCGACATAGATGGAACTGGAGGGTACAATGCTGAGTGACATGAGTCAATTGGAGAAAGACAATTATCATATGGTTTCACTCTTATGTGGAACATAAGAAATAGTGAAAGGGGCCATAAGGGAAAGGACAGAAACTGAGTGGGGAAAAATTAGAGAGGAAGACAAACCATGAGAGACTCCTAACTCTGGGAAACAAACAAAGGGTTGCAGAAGGGGAGGAGGGTAGGGGGAATGGGGTAACTGGGTAATGGGCATTGAGCAGAGTACACGAGTACTGAGTATTATACTATATGTTGGCAAACTGAATTTAAATTAAAAAAAAATTAACAAGCTCCCTGGTGTTTTTTTTTTTGTTTTTTTTTTGTTTTTTTTTTTTAATTTATTCATGATAGTCACAGAGAGAGGGAGAGAGAGAGGCAGAGACACAGGCAGAGGGAGAAGCAGGCTCCATGCACCGGGAGCCCGACGTGGGATTCGATCCCGGGTCTCCAGGATCGCGCCCCGGGCCAAAGGCAGGCGCCAAACCGCTGCGCCACCCAGGGATCCCACTCCCTGGTGTTTTGAAGGCAAATGCACACCAGAACAATCCCACCCCATGTGCTTATACAATCTTACAATCTTGTTTTTGCAACTGTTTGACAGATTAAGGATCAAGACTTATGTTTACTTCAGAACTGACAGAATAACTTATTATTATTATTATCAAAATAGAGTATAGATGTTGTGGATTCATTCAAATATTTATGCATTCAATTGTCATAAAGGCCTAGCATGTGCATGCATGTGTACACGCACACACACTCCCACCCCAAGGACCTCTAAAAGTAGCAAAATAAATCAGGTAGAGCACATTTTTTTTTTTTTGCTTATTATATCATACTGATTTTTAAATGCATTAGTCCAAGTACTGCAGAAAGATGCTAATCAGTACTTTGAGAACAAAGGGTTTTACACTCAAAAAAAGCTTGGGAAACTGCCTTGCTAAATCTTTCTCCTGAGAATTCACAATACATACTAAAGATCTGAGATACTCCAGAGTGCAAAAGAAACTTGCCAACTTTGTTTAATATTTAACAAACTTATTTGGGTAGAGGACAATCTTTTTCTTCTTTTTGGCTCATTCTTTACCACCAATTTGCTTAGCTCTGAATTCATGTACTCAACAAATATATGTTGCAAATATATGCAGCAACCATAAGCTAGGCAGCGCATTAGATTCAAGGATAGAATGGCCAATCAGCTAGACAGACTATTCAATACCCATGTTCATTATCCTGTGGAACTTGTCAAATCAGTTTCCTCATAGCCCAAGGGGTCCTGATGCAATGCAATCGGCTTTATTGCCTCAGTTCCACCACTGACTTTACTTCAGTTACAGTTTACAAGAGACTAAGAATCTCCAAACTAGCTCAGAGCAGTTGCTGAGCTGGGCTGGACAAGTAAAGGGAGTCCCCAGGTAGTTGTGTACCCAAGTTAGCTCTACAACAAGCAACAGTATTATAGGATCTGTCTTGGTGTACTTGAGAGCATTATGGCTACATAAAAACAAGCATCTGAAATAGTTGTTGAAATAAAATTTAATCCATAGATAGTAATTTCTTCGTGGCATGGAATACCTGCCAAGAATCTATAAGGCTACTTCAAATGTCCACTGTCAAATGAAGTGGTACTTATCTGAGAACTCAGGTGGACAATGCCCTGTGATACACTTTTGTTGTTGTCAGATTATTTCCTTCTGAAATAAGGGACACAAAACAATTCCACTAAAGGAGCTGGTCTTCATATTATTCATCTCATTGCATTGAGAAAGACTGAAAGAATGTTAAGCCACTGGCTTTTGTAAATAATTGATTTGGGTTTTTTAAATTTCAGTGAGCACCCCAATGATAGGTACTGGAGGCTATAAATTCTATATTATGTATGTCCTCACATGTGTTACAATTCAAGTCATTATGATTTCATTTTTTTTAAGATTTTATTTATTTATTCTTGAGAGACACAGAGAGAGAGAGAGAGGCAGAGACACAGGCAGAGGGAGAAGCAGGCTCCATACAGGGAGCCCAATGTGGGACTCCATCCCAGGTCTCCAGGATCAGGCCCTGGGCTGAAGGTGGCGCTAAACCGCTGAGCCACCAGGGCTGTCCTGATTTCATTTTTGCAAATGATGCCTTCAAACATGAAGAATATGTATCCTGTAAGAGGTTTTATGATTTTAGATTTTCCCTTTATTCTATCCTATGGCAGAGAAAATACTAGTAGCAGGAATTTAAGAATTGAAATGGGATAAAATCCCAGATCATTTACCCATTCATGTACAAATCTTTCTCCATTGTTACATATTCTATGTCACTCAGGTATAACTTAATCATGTATACCTAAACCCATGACAACAGAAGACCCTCATAACCCTCAAAAAGTGTAAGTTGAATCATTTTGACACCCTGGATTCTAGACATCAGTTGGATCTGCCCTGCTCATCAGCAGTGACAGATCTTGCTGCCCCATCATCCACACATCTGTATTATGACTATTACCTTTGAATGCCCACATGTTGCTCCCATTTTTATCTGGCCAAATAATGGAATGCCTTGGAATGTGAACAAAATGGACAAAATCTAGTCACCTAGACTAAAATGAATATATTTGCTTCTTTGAAAATATTTGTTTCTTTGAGGCCACAGAATTATCCTCCATCTACTTTTTCAAGAATTATTTAGTGAAAGTCTCCTATCTGCCAGATACTTTGCTAGGTGCTATAGGTACCGCAGGGAAAATAAGACAATGCCTGGGATTAAAAGTACATTTTATGCAGCCGTATAAGGTTTGATTCTGAATGTGCATAAAAGAGAGCATCTTATTTTGAAGTTGCCCAACAGTTTGGGTCATGTAGGCCTATTAAACTCTCCTAAGCTCACCCCTACCCTAGCTCACTTTGGGGATATTTATGAAATCCTAACACTCAGCTGAAGGACTTGCAAAAGGAATACTGTAGAAAGTGTGAAGGAAAAAAATGAGGCTCATTTGGGAAGAAGACCTTTTTCAAAAAGATATTTGAAATGGAGGAATTAGGTGACCTAATTCTCTTCTGTAAGGGAATGTGGTGCACAGGTCACGTCTAATGGTTGAGAAGTCTCTATCATGAGCCGGCCATCAGAGGTACCACTCTGCCAATGTAAAGTTTATCACTTAACACAAAAAGAAAAAAATGCTAGTTGTGCTTTGCCTTTTATACTCTGAATTTTGAGAACTACCATCTGGTTTTTAAAGAGGAAAAACAACACGAATAGGAAATCAACATTCCATTACCAAATGGCTAGATTTCAGTCTCTTAGTAGAAAGATTTGAAATTTTTATATCCATCATTTATTTCCTTTTAACATGTGGGTTTCTTATTTGTCTATATTTATTAGTTTCCAGTGAATAAAGTCATAAAATCCATATTGAGTCTCCTAAAGTGCTCTTAGAGAGTATAGTACCACTACAAGTGGAATATAAATGCAATATGTGTATGTATTTGCACACAGAAAACTTTATAGCACTAAACAATTCATCCTTGTAACTTGTTTGTGATAGCACTTTATGAGGTGGCTTTAAACAAGAGGTAGAAGAAACTGGAGCTATTTGGGTTGTTCTCAAGAGAATAAAAGCTTTTTGCTTGAGTTCTCTGATGCATGTAATGTTTGAGATTTACAGAAATAGCACCCATTTCCCCTGAGAATAAAATCACCCCCAGGCAGAAAAATAACTCTGCCACACATAAGTAGCAGATAGTCTATTTCATCAGCTACTCAAAAGCTACGGAAATTTGGGGGGGAAAAAAACATTTTAAATTATGTTGCAAAAACACGTGTTTCCTTAACAGAGCTGATAGTTCATTGTGTACCACCAAGAGAAATGGCCTAGAATTACCGAAGTCACCGCTTTCTCCTTTGCCCTCTGCCAGCCACAGTCCATTCCTCTACCACACGGAAAACCTACAGTTCCCAAGGAGGCTCTGCAATCAAGAACAGCTGTTCACAGGCTCACTAGTCAGCTTTTCCTGTTGCTTATATGGCTGGGAATCCTAGTAAATGCTCTAGGTATTCAGGAACATTGGCAGGTAATAAAGAATGAAATTCTCCCTCCTTTCCAAGACAAAACTGCTTCATCGTCAAACTCTGGAGTTTCCTTCTGACCCCTCTTCAACCCCTGCAGCTCGGTTTCCCCCCATTGGACATAAGTGTCCCAAGGCCTCTCCATAGCATATCTTCCCTTCTGACAGCACTGGATTCATAGCCACTCCCTGCTTTCTGACACTCTCCACTCCCATGGCTTCCCTATTATTTCTCAAGCCTGGTTTCCTCAAACATGTCTGACTCTTCTCAGCATGTCTTGCCTCCTTGTCCTTTAAATGCTCCTGTTCCTGATGTTTCATACCTACTCCTCTTTCCCATATATACTCCTCAAGCTGGGATTCCTTAGGTAGGACACCTCTCTTCTCTGGTCCTTAGTCTACACATATGTGGAGAGATATTGGGCTGGATGATTTTTGAGGCTTAATCTCATCTCCAAATTCTGTGATGGTAATTCAGAGGGAAGAAGTGACAGTGGAGAAAGAGAACTACATGTCCTGGTTGGGGAAAAATGTGGACTTAGGAGAATGAACCTCAGGAAGGACATCATGAGAAACCTGGGTTCCACAGCTCAGAAGGGCCTAGGGTGGGCCTTACAGTGAGGACCCAGCAACACTGTGGCTCCTATCCCCTTGGGGTCCCATTAAGATTCTCTAAGAAATGTAACAGGCAGCTTGGAAAGCAGAAATAAGAAAAGGGAGGCCTGAGAAGTGCCTAGAGAAGGGATATGAATGTACTCACTTCTTTCCTTCCTTCTTGATCCAGAAAGAGAAAAGCAAAGTAGAAGCAAGACCCTCTCAAAGGCTGCTCACAACTCATCTGATTTTGCTCCAGGAATTCCAAACATCAGACACCTGACTCCACTACTCAATTAGGGTTCACTCAGGATTTAAAACTAGCTAAAGTATTCCTTAGTCAAGGACTATATAAGCTACAAAAGACGCTGCTGGATAATGCAAGTGTTCTGGAATGAAAACTCCACACATACGGTTTATGGATAACTTCTACATAAAAGTTATAAAGAATATTCACTTGGGGGGGGTGCCTGGGTGGTACAGTTGGTTAAGTATCTGACTCTTGGTTTTAGCTCAGGTGATGATCTCTTTGTCGTGGTAATTGAGCCCTGCATTGGCTTGAGCATGGAGTCTGCTTGAGTTTCTCTCTCCCTCTCCTTCTGCCCCTCCCCATACTGCTCACGTGCACTCTCTCACTCTCAAATAAATAAATAAATCTTTAAAACAAAAAGGAGTATTGATTTGGGAGTTGAATAAATGTCCAGCTGTTCCCCAATAGGGACCTGGTACAAACCTTTACCATCTGGCTAAAGACTTCTGCTCTGTTTCCCAAATTCAACCTTGCCTGCATGGATGAATCTTTTTGTTTTTGTTTGGGCATCCTTAATGCTGTCTTCTATTACTGCTGCAGCAGTTTGTGCCAAAAAATCTACAAAATGCCTGCAGCACATGACTTGTTATGTGAGAGTTAACAATTACAAAGCTATTATTGCAAGACCTGTTCTACGAGGTTCAGGTTCAAATAATGTCTTCTTTTCCTTTTTTCCATTTTTTCATATTTATTTAGAATAGTGGTTCTCAACTGGGGGACCCCAAAAGACATTTGGCAATGTCTGAAGACAAATTTGATTGTTACACTGGTAGGATGAGGTTGTACTGGCATCCAGTAGGTAAAGGTCAGAAAGGCTGCTAAACATTCTACAGTGCATAGAACAGTGCCCATAAAAAAATAATCATCTGACCTAAAATGTCAACAGTGCCAAGGCTGAGAAACTCTTATTGATAACCAACTAGAGAGCCATCTATTAAGATCCATGGGAAGTCCAGTATCAGACATCCAGGGACTCTCTCTCCTTCCTTCTAAAAAGAGATCCATGGAACCTCCAGTTTGGCATGGAGAGCTCTGCTACTCAGTCTGTGGTTACTTGATGTTGCTCAAGTGGCCACACAGTACCACGGGTCTAAAACACAAGGGGTTGGCCCTTATCTCTAGTTTTCCCACAACAGCCCCTAATTATCACTAGAAACATCTTGATGTTGCCATCAGGATTTGAGACTACCTAAATGTTGTTGTTGTTGTTGTTGTTTTCCTTCTCCAGAAGTGAAGAGAGCCAGGGCTTTAGTCATATTATGCCTTCATTAACCTCCTCAGGGGGTAATTCTACATGCCTTTCAATTCTTGTCAATGAAGCCACAGCAGTGAAAAACAAAGCACATGGTAATTCCCTAGAAGGTCCATCTGCTGTGTTTAATTCTCAGTAACTTCCCTGATTCTGGTAATGACTTGTCTCACTCTTCCTACCTAGCACTGTCTGGGCCCCTCTGCCTGGCTTCTCCCAAACTGGGGCCTCTGAGTCCTGAATACTGCCCCTGGGAATACAGCACACATCTTTATCAGCCCCATGGGAATGGGAAATGTGAGAAGATTGGTCCCCTTTGGAAAGAAGGGTAACCCTGGATACAACAGGTGAACATGGCTGTTCCCATGGCCTGCCTGCCACTTCACAACCTCACCATCAGTCATAGTTTGAGATTTTCCCATTTAGCCTTGCAGTGTGCAATGTGTGCCAACTCCAAGTCTTTATCCAAATACTTATATCATGGAAGTGTAATGATCTGTGTGTACCTATTTGTTTCCCCCAAGGGCGTCTGAGCTCTTGGAAGAAAAGACTGTGTCTTAGTCATCTACAAAGTCATCATCATTCATAGTCCTTAGCAAATAGGAAGCAGTCAGAATTACAGAATGAAAAAAGCAATTGAATAAAATATTTCCAAGGAAAATATTTGTGAAGATTTGTAAAGGAAAGTAGGATGGGAACAGCTATCCAGAATTCACAAGGTGATACTTTATACAAGCAATGTAAAAGATCAGCACATATTCTTTGGAAGCTTTTAGCATAATGAAACAAAAATTGGAAACATGATTTTTTTTTTCTTTTGTGCTGTCATTTGGAAATTGTGACAGCAAATAAACTCCTCTTTTATTTTTAGAAGATGGTAATAAAATGTCACATGTCATCACTTGAATTATTTGTCTCACAAGGTTAGTTGAAAAACTTACCTGTAAGTTAAACAGTAGAGATGTTGGGGTTTCAGAGGCTTGATAGCTCTCTCCAATCTCAAGGAGAGAACTACTGACATCAAAGTGTTCTATGGACCTATAAAAGCAGCTTCTTTCCAAATACCCACTTTGATGTAAAGACAGCTTAAAAGCTGCCTGCTTTTAGAGATGGTTTTCACTTATATAAATGATCTTTCCACTGGTCTCATTTAGCCCAGGGTCAAGGAACGAGCATACAAGTGTATTTCATTAATAGGAATTCCGACTTTACACCACTGGGTATATTTGATTCACAGTAGTAGAAATGGACAAAGTCAAATTTGCACTATTTTTTTCTGATTATTACATCCTTATTACCAAATGTTGAATCACCTGAATTAAGTTTTTAAGTTTGAAGTCTTTATTAAAGCAAATTATAACCTATGTTGGAATCTTCAGTTACCTCAAAAAGTGGAATAAAATTATCAAAAGGATTTTTATTTTTATTTTTTATTTTTTTAAGAATTTTTATTTTAAAAGATCACCCTTTATGGAGCAAACAATGGACCCAAATGAAGGTTGTAATATTAAAGTTTCATCATTATAGCCAGTGAAATTATTTATCTCAATTTACAACTCAGATGAATAAATAAATATAACTTCATAATAAATATAACTTTGTTAATAACTTGACCTAATGTCTATTTCTTACTCCAATAAGATGGCAGAAATTTAATCTCAGGTAATTTGGGGTTCACTCCCCTTGCCTTCGAGATGTGTCTATGTTCTGAATGACATACACAGTGCCCTGACGTCTGAGACAAGAAATGGGCCTCTAATCTGGTTTTTAATATCATATGTCCATGCAGATTCCTTCTGAGGTAGCTGTTTCCTCTTCTGGTTCTCTGTCGTTAATCTGCATAGGTCACCACTGAAAAAAAGTATCACTAGCTTTTCTCTCCCTGCCTCTTCTAGGTCTGATGGTTCTCTCTCCTACTTTCCTTCTGTTTTATGCACACAAATTCTGATTTTCCATGTCATACTGGGACACCTAAATCTGCCAAACTAACCAAGACCCACCCATTCTCTCTAAATTTTCCATATCTATTTCTTTTCTCAAGCCCAGACCTCCTCCAGAAAGCAGAATACAGGGGCCATCTCCCTGAAACAATCCATCCCCCTTTCTCCAGTTAGGGTAGAAAGGTAAACCTCTTTTTCATTAACCCTAAACATGTTGTCCATGCCTAAAGTCTTCCCCACTTACCTAAGAATTTAGGCTTTTGGAGATATTGTCAATAATATTCCTTTGTTTCTATCTTCTATCCTGTCCCATCCCCGCCTTGTGCAAGGAGCACAGAACTTCCCAGCTCCTTGAGTGGGGCAGGGGTGGGAGGTACAGGAAAAAAGGACGCATCAGAGGGGAAAAAATAGCTTAGCATCTCAAAATGGTATCTCACCACACTCGCTACATTTACTGAGCGTCTTCCCCTTGTCAATATTTTTGTAATTGCCTCTGTGGTTTGTTTGTGTATTTTTGTTGTTGTTTTTCTGTTTACTTGTCTTTCAATCCAAGTGCAATGTTTGTCATGAGACAGCCTTGACTGATTAGCACTGCTCCTCCTTACAATCCGTTCAGATGCTGAAGGCACAGCATTGCAGTTGTATTCACTACGTGGATGAGAGAGAGCGGCTCGCCATTTGAGGGTTGACAGACTGCGAAACTGTTACAGAATAGGGAAGAGATGATTCCAGCTCCATCTGGTTAGAGTTATTTCATGAATAACTGTATAATGGCTCTAAGTTTTTCTGACTGTTTTTCTGTCTCTTCATTATCCTAGAGTAGGTACATAGAGAGGAGATCGATCATGGTTTTTCAATACCCTCCAGAGAGACTATTTTAGGTGAAGCACGTGTTATATTGTCTAGAAAGTGCTTCTAAGCCCTTTGCCTTCAATGATGCAGTGAAAAGTCAGGGCAGATTCTGAACTAGTCTGTCACTGTCATTGTTAATTTTGTTATTTTTTCATATTCTTTAGGATTTTCAATGAAGTTTTGGTGGCGAATCTACTAGGCACATCTAATCTGCCACTCTATAAAGCCAGATGTCTTAAAGCTGGAATTTTTAGCCATGTCTATCTAACTCAAACCCCCACACTTTCTGCTACTTCATGTTGCCATATAAGGCAGGCCTTAAATGTAGTGCATTCAATTCTGCTCCTTAAATACTTGTCTATTTCAAAATAGATTCTAATCCTTTATTATAACTGATTTTGTATTTCCTGAGTCCTTTCTGGGGATCCAGCAGCAAAAAAAAAATGTGCTTTGTACACTGTATAGCCTGTCCCTCAAAAAAACATTGGTAGTTGGAAGTAGTTCCAAAGAGAAGTCACCAAAAAGCATGTGACACACTGAACAAAGAACTTTAATAAAATACCTAACCTAGGATTCCATAATTGGAGTATGGTAAAAGAGGAAAGCATCCAGGCTTTAGGTCTTAATAGATGCAGATCTAAATCCCTGCTCTGTCATCTTGAGCAACAATTCTGAGCCCTGGCCTTCTGATTTGTAAAATGAAGATGATGATATTCACTTTCTTTCCTTTTTTTTTCTTTTTTTAGAAAGAGAGAGGGTGTATGGGGGGGGGCAGAGAGAGAGAGAGAGAATCTTAAGCAGGCTCCACGCCCAGCATAGAGCTCCATGTGGGGCTCAAACTCATGACCTTGAGATCATGAGCTGAGCTGAAATCAAGAGTTGGGCAGTTAATAGACTGAGCTACTCAGGCGCCCCAAAGATGTTCACTTTTCAGGATGATATGAAGACAGAGTTTATGTCTAAAGCTTTGGACATACACAGAAGGTACATAAAAATGATAATTGTCCTACCATGTAAGATAACACTGATTCCAAGTAACAGAATACCTAATTCAGATTGGCTTAATTAATAATAAAGGAGATATTTTATATAGATAAAAAGTCCAAATACAATGTGGGCTTCACATGCAATTTAATATAGAGTTCTTTTTTAAGTTTTAATTCCAGTATAATTAATATACAGTGTTATATTAGTTTCAAGTACACAATATAGTGACTCAACAATTCTATACATTACTCAGTGCTCATGATGATAAATACTCTCTAAATCCCCATCATCTATTTCACCCATTCCCCTACCACCTCCCTTCTGGCAACTACCAGTTTGTTCTCTATATTTCAAAGTATGTTTTTCTGGTTGTCTCTTCTACTGTTGTTTGTTTGCTTTGTTTCTTAAATTCCACATGTAAAACAGCAGTTCTTGATGTCAATCAGGAGGCCAACCGTTCAATGAACTTGCCTTGAATTTGCTCTTCTCCTTTCTAGACAGCTTTGTGTTAAAGGTAGCTTCCCTTATGCTGACAAAAATAGTTCATCACCTTTTATAAGGGAGAGGTTTAGTATTTTTCCAGAATTACTAGCAGGAGTCTTGAGATCCACCCTGATTTGTTACTCCAGAACCAAGTGGGCAGTGATGACTCAGATTTAGGATTGTGCTGGGGAGTAGGGTACAAGACCATTCTTTGCAAAACCTTCCCTACTAAATCTCTAGTCTTTCATTTTCCTTGTGTTTTGCACCCACAACCACAGCACTCCTTTCTAAGGAAACCTTTTCTTACCTGGGCTTCAGAGATGGAGAAAGGGATCCTTCTCTCTTCAAACTCTCAAATATTTTATGTGTGCCTACAGTTCTTTACAACTTTCCAAAAATTTAGGTTTTGGAAATGAAAGCCAGAAAGTTCTCTTTGTTTCTATGTTTTACTCCAGCATACCCCTCCTCTGTGACAATTGATCACTTGATATTTAATTTTTCCTTTCCTAAAGTTAAGGAATTAAAAGTCTCACAATTATTTAAGTCAATCACATTTGTCTGTGGAGACAAGATACACTACACACATAATAATTTCAGTGATGATCAGCATGTTCATCTTGATATGACTTTTCTCTCAGTATTAGCAATAAACTCTAAGAACTACTTTGCTGATATTGTCGAACAAATAAAAAAGGACGTTTCTAATCCCCAGTCAACAGGTACAAGGACTTGAACATGCACAAAATCTTGATATGCTCCCCAAGGAGTCCTTGGTTTGGATTCCTATTAGCTGGTATGGCTGAATCTAGATTTTCTAATTTTTGTCAGTTGTTTGGGACTTGATAGCTGAACCCAACAATATTTGTTTAGGATTCTCCCCCCTGTTCTTGTGGCTTAAAAAGAAAACCAGCATTAACAGCAAATGACTGACAGTAAAATAAATGCAGTTTTTTCAATTCCTGATCATTGGAGCCAAAACTATATTTAATTACTTATCTTTAGATATTTTGGCTATTTGCCCAAACACAACACTGCTCCAATGGATCTATGTGTAACCATCTAACAAATCTACTCACAGAAGGACAACAAGCAAAACTTCCTGACTTATAAAATGGCCCATTTTTCTTCTCCAAACTTAAGGCTGGTAACATTATAACTTATTCATGGCAATTAGCATATATTCAACACATGGTATCTTTTCTTATTAGTAATATTATGTAAAGAAAGCTATACATTTTTCTTAAACTCCTGGCCTGGGCCTTCAAATCTGTTTCTCAAGACAGTCCCAGTGAGTGGTGGTAAGAATTTGTAGTAGAAGCCCTAACTGAAATTGGATACTGAGACCTTTTCAGTGCTGCAACTATAGGATCTGTTTTTGCCAGATCGTTTTAAATACTGTTCTATGTTGCTCAAGTTGTATTATATATGTGTTAATGTTGGTTTTGGCTAAAATTTTAAGGTATGGCCTCTTTTCAAAAATCACCTCATTTAAGAAATTTAATAAATGATAAGCCAAGGAAAAATATATAAAACTTTGAAAAGGAAGTGATCTGGTATCTTATAAATATAGTCCCCAAGCACCCTTGAAAATGATGAACCATACCTAGAGGCTGCCAAATCCTAGATGTAAAGTCTTGGGTCCAGGTACATAACTGAGTATGTGTACAACCCATGACAGTAACAATTCCTGACACTGGATCTTCTGTACATAGAATCCTTTTAACCAGCTTTTTCCTTTAAAAGCTTATAACAATGGTTGGAACAAAATGGACACTTAATATATATGTGTTGAATGAATAAATAAATTAATGAACTACCTTCAGATTTTTGTGTGTTCTGGTCCTCCGATTACCTGCAGCCTAAGCAATGGCCTTCAATATTAGAGATTTTCAGACAGATATGCAAAAGATCCTAAAATGAAAACAGATGTCCATGAAGTCACATGTTAAAAGAGTCACACATTAACCCAGAAGAGTTTAAGCATAAAGACATGCTGCCAAACCCAGTCCCAATTTATTTATCAATTTAGAACAGCTGAAGGTAAGTGTAAAAATGGAAGTCATGGGGTAGGGAAGAATGCAAAGTGAATTTTTCACGTGTTTTCATTAGGTTTTCCACCCTGGGACAGTCAAATGGAAATTACAAATAGTGAGGAGAAAACAAGCCCTAAGCAGACCAAATAGGGAAGTGTTCTACATTACTCTATGAATCCAACCTCATCCATCAATGTACTATTTTAAAGCCCTGGGGTAGAAAGACAAGCTCCATCTCCCTCATCCTTCTAGCTGTATTCAGCTGCCCCAAATCTAATGGTCTGCAAGGCGGCCTCTCCCCTAAGACCTGCCCCCAGTCCTGTAGCCACACCATAGACATGATAAAACTGTGGAGCAACAGTTGTGAGTATAGGTAAAACATTAAGCAGGCCATCAAAGTAAACCATTGTCCAAGGAGTGCATTAAACCAACTGGCTATGGGACGCCTGGGTGGCTCAGTGGTTGAGTGTCTGCCTTTGGCTCATGGCGTGATCCCGGGATCCAGGATTGAGTCCCACATCAGGCTCCTTGCAGGAAGCCTCCTTCTCTCTCTCTCTCTCTCTCTCTCTCTCGTAAATAAATAAAATCTTAAAAAAAATAAATCTTTAAAAAAAAATAAACCAACTGGGTATTTTATCAGTTTTCTATAGGGCTCAATAGTTATAAATTCACCAAAGGAGCAAGCTGATTTAATAAAAGGAACAAAAGAAGAACAAGAAAGAAGAAGGAAGAAAGGGAGGAAAAGAGGGAATGAGGGAGATAGGAATTTAATTTTCATTTTCTTTTCTACTTTAAAAACATCATAGGTGATAGCATTCACCACTTTCTAGAAGGCTAAGTAAGATAACCAACTCTTCTTGACTTGTAAGTTATAATTTGGAAATAAAGAAACCTTCATTTCTTAAAAACTAAGTAAATATATCTCTCAAATCCATGAGCTGAATTATTCACAAAACTCAAATTGACTTTATTTTTTTATGTAATTTCATCTTTCAACTCCTCTCATTTATGTCCCCTCAAATCCTTCTTCCTTGATAATAATCATTATCTGACTAGGCTGTAATCTTGTGGAAACACTATCAGCCAATTTATCTGCTGGTGGGAAATCCAAGGCATGATTGCCCTAAGAGATTTCAGAGGAATTAAGTTGACCAATTTACAAAGTCTTTCTTTATGTTTCCCTTCAGAATAGTAGTAACTATAGAATAATACATTTATATTAGTAAAATAATAGCAACAATAATAATAATTTTTCCACCTCTTCTTTTTTTTTTTTTTTTTTTTTTAATTTTTTTTTTTTATTTATTTATGATAGGCACACAGTGAGAGAGAGAGAGGCAGAGACACAGGCAGAGGGAGAAGCAGGCTCCATGCACCGGGAGCCCGACGTGGGATTCGATCCCGGGTCTTCAGGATCGCGCCCTGGGCCAAAGGCAGGCGCCAAACCGCTGCGCCACCCAGGGATCCCTTCTTTTTTTTTTTATTCAAGTATAGCTTGATTTTGAAAAGCTTTATTTGAAAAATCATTGATTTCCTGAATTTAAGGGATTATTGCCTGTGGGATTTTTAATTACCTTTTGAAGGAAAAGAAGATAGTTTGATTCAGGATTTAGGCAGTAAAAGGCCAACTTATCTGATTTTTTTCTTTATTTAAGAACAGTTTTAGGTTCACAGCAAAATTAAGAGAAAGGTACAGAGATTTTCCATACCTCCTATCCTCACACACACATAGCCTCTCCCATTATTCACATCCCTACCAGAATGGTACATCTGCATAACTGATGAACCAACACCGACACATCATAATCACCCAAAGTCTGTAATTTACCTTAGGGTTTACTCTTGGTGTTGTACATTCTATGGGTGTGGTCAATTTTATAATGACATGTATACATCATTATGTTATCATACAGAGTATTTTCACTGCCCTAAAAATCCTCCCTATTCATCCCTCCCAAATCCCCAACCCCAGTCTTTTCACTATCTCCAGTTTTTTTTTTCAGAACATCATATAGTTGGAATCATATAGTTTACAACCTTTCCATATTGGTTTCTTTTACTTAGTAATATGCATTTAAATTTCCTCCATGTCTTTTCATGGCTTGATAGCTCATTCCATTTTAATGCTGAATAATTTTTCTTCGTCTATATGTAACACAGTTTATTAATCTCACATTCACCTACTTGAAGGACATCTTTGTTGCTTCCATATATTGGCAATTACGAATAAAGTTGCTATAAGCCTCCATGTGCAGGTTTTTATGTGGGCATAAATTTTCAACTCCTTTGGATAAATACCAAGTAGCATGACTGCCTGACTGTATCGTAAAAGTATGCTTAGTTTTGTGAGAAATGACTAAACTGTCTTCCAAAGTAACTATACCATTTTCTACTCCCACCAGCAATGATTAAGAGTTCCTGCTGCTCCACATCCTTGTCAACATTTGGTGTTGTCAGCGTTCTAGATTCTGGCCATCCCAATAGGTATATAGTAGTATCTCACTGCTGTTTTAATTTGTATTTCCCTGATGACATATAATGTGGAGCATCTTTCCATATGTTTTTTTGCTTTGTATATACCTTTTTTGGTTAAGGTGTCTGTTAGGTCTTCGGCCAATTTTTAAATTGGATTTTTTTTTATTATTGTGAAGTTTTAAGAACTCTGTACATTTTAGATAATAGTCCTTTATCAGATATGTATTTTGCAAATATTTTCTTCCAGTGTGTGGCTTGTCTTCTCATTCTCTTGATACTGTCTTTCACAAAGCAGACGTTTTTGTTGTTATTGTGGTTGCTGTTGTTGTTGTTTATGTCAAGACTAGTTTATCACTTGTTTCTTTCATGGATCATGCCTTTGGTGTTTATCTAAAAAGTCATCACCATACCCAAGGCCATGCTGGTTTTCTCCCCTATTATCTCCTAGGAGTTTTATAGTTTAGCATTTTACATTTAGTTTTGTGATCCATTTTGAATTAATTTTTGTGTAGCTCTGTGTATAAATTTTATTTTTTGCATGTGGATGTTTAGTCCAGTACAATTTATTGAAAAGACCATCTTTTAAATGTTATAATCCACATGACCTTTTCATTTCAACCACCTTTTGTCACTTGTCAAACAGGCTTTACTGAGGGTGGGCCTGCACTATCGGACTACAAGTGAGGAGCAAATAGACCAACCTACATAAAATCTCCCTGTTGTCTTTCCACACATGCTTATATTCATCCTGTTATTGCCTTCCTATATTCTTTATTTAAATTTTGCCATTATTTATTTATATTCTTGTTTTAAGCTCCTTCATATTCTTAATAAATCAATACCAAACAAACCAACCTGCGAGATATTTAGGTTTCTTGTAGCTCAAAAGACATGTTTAAAGACTAACGTTCTGAAGGTATAAGCCCCATCATCCCTATCTGAGTTATACATGATTAAGGTAGAAATAAGACTTTGTATATCTTTAGCTCATTTCACCTTCCTTTGAGAGAGGACACTGAGGGCATGTGTGGGTGTAGCTGTCACACATGATTCATTACCACTGCTTAAGACTGTATTTGTTTTGTGAAGACAAATGCAGAGACTTCCCTCAGCCTTTTGAACTCTCCCTGTCATATTTACCCAAGGTACCCTGGTTTGAGACCATAATTTAGAGTGATCATATAAGTTTATCCTGTCTTTGCTCTTAGGTTAGCCCATTTGAGCTCATCTAATATAAGCTGCTTATTTTCTGATGCAATCTATTCTCCTATATATGGCCTTGTTCAATTTTGTTCCATCCTTGCAGTCCTGATAGGTTTCACCAAAACTGCACTTTAGTTGTGGCCTCATATTTAGGTTGATGAAACAACTCAGAAACCCTCAATGTGGCATATTGGAGTTGATCTGAGTTTCCCAATCACCTAGGAAATTGCTCCTACTTGACAGATTTGTGTTTGGCATTGAGTTTGATGACACATTTATTATACTCTCAGAGGACATTCTTGAATTTCTAATCATTTTCCAAACTCTTTAGTCTTTACCACATTGCTGACAAGAGTGTTACTTATGTAGTAGATTAACTGGTAGCTTTCAGCAGTCTCAACCAGTGTAAAGAAGGTTGCTATACAACCTCTGAGTTTGTTTTTCTAGCTTATGTTCATAACACTGTTCCAATTTTCTAAAAATTAGCCCTTTGTGCTTTTGGCTTTTTTTCCCACTCCCTTTCACTCATTTTGCCCATCCTTCTGCCCCCTTCCCTTCTGAAACCACAAGTCTATCTTCAGTATTTATGGGTCTGTTTGTTTGTTCATTTGTTTTGTTGTTTAGAATCCACATGTAAGTGAAATCACATGATACTTGTCTTTCTCTAACTTATTTCACTCAGTATAATACTTTCTAGATCCATCCATTTGTCACTATCTTTCTGTTTTATGTTAGTAGTACTGGCATGGCATACATTAATAACAATGAATGGACTTATGTTATTAATGGTTGCCTTTATTTTTTTAATTATGTTTATTGTTCTCAGAAAATAATTTCTGAAAATTATGCTCTTGAGAGACCGACAATCAGTTGTTTGTATATTACCTCATACTGCTCTTACAAAGAAAAAATAAACCCTTAAAGTGAAGCACCTAGAATAGTTTATTACTTACAGTAAGTTTTTAGGAATGTTAATTAGTAAATGCATTTTAAAATACTTAGTTGTTTCCTCCACTTTTAGCTAAGTTTGCTCTTTTCAGAGTATTCATTGGTTGAAGTAATCATATGAAAATCACGCTCAGTTGATCCTTGAGGAAACATCAAACCATAGTATCTGACGGCAATATAACAAAGTTCTCTTTAACTGTACCTTAGGGAAATACACTGACAACCATGCCTAGCTGAGCCTTGGTGAAATATACCTAAGTCTTTTCAATGAAGAAGTATCTTATTCTATGGGTGTTTTAAAGGCTGAGTCACAAGAAAATTTCTTAAAGTAATGACATAGTTTGTTTGGTTGAATCTGGAAAGACTGGGATTTGCCTAAAATATCTGACAGAGATATCTAATAAATAAAGGCTCATCAACAATCATCTTATTAAAACAAGAACTCAATTTAATAGTATTTTTTATTGAATGCCTGCTCTATGCTAAGTGCAATGGAACCCATGAGAATAATATCACATTGTTTCTGATTTTAAGAATTGCTGTGTTTTGGGAAATGCAATCTTAAAAAAATACAAATGGCAGAAATAAAGAGTAGGATAAATGCTGTGTTTGAAAGAAAAGAGCTCAATGTTGGCTAAAATGGTTGAGGAGAGCTTTACAGACAGAAGTGGGCATCAGAACATAGAGCCCAACAAAAGAACATTGCTTATCTTCCAGGTCTAAAGAGGTTAGTACTGGAAGGATCATTTCTGGAAGCATGTATTTGTGGTAGGCATTGTTTATGTAGGCTGATATGCAAATATGCATATGAGTTTCCTTTGGATTCAGTTCCTCAACAAGTATTTATTGAGCATCTAATATGTTCCTAGCCAAGAATACATCATAGGCAGCTTGTGGTCTGCTCAGACTTACAGAGTTGAGAACTTCATGTGGGGTGAGGGATCCACATTATGCACAACAACTTCATATTCCCATATTCATATACCAGAATGCCCTAGTACATGAAGATGTAAATTCACATGGTTATCATGACTATTCTTACAGAAATATCATTGTCTAATTGTTCACTTTAAATCATCACGGGTAAAAAAATAAATAAATAAAATATCATCACGGGTGGGTTTTATGTTTTTTCAATTTCAATGTCCTTTTTTTACTATAATGTTTTCTGCAAAGTAGAAAAGTAGATCAGAATAGATCAAAATCTACAGAGTAGATCAAAATCTTATCATTTTAAAAGTCACAAGTATAGGCCTATCAGGGCTTTCATACCTCATGTTCAGAGCAGCAACTTTGAAATCAAATTCTAAAATCACATAATCATATACTTCTCTCCTAAGAGCATAAAACTTCCTTTTTTGGCAAGATATCTAAAATAAATAGGGAATTTCTTTAATGTCAGGGGTAATGTAATAAACCACTCACCCCCAAAAAACTGCTTTAAGGTTCCATAAGTTAAAAGAAGGAAGGAGGGGAGGGAGACAGTGAGGGAGGAAGAAAGAAAAGTTTAAAAAGAGGCAACTAGCTTATGGTCCCCTTACTTTTCATACAGAAATACTGACCCTTTCATTCCAGCCAGACTAAAGGGGATGTGACACTCCCCCAAAGTGTGCTCCATGGACCAGAAACATTAGCAACAAAAAGGAACCATGTTAGGAATGCAAGATCTCAGGCCCTGCCTCAGACCAACTGAATTAGAATTCACTGAATCTGCTCTCAACAAGATTTTCAGGTGATAGATATGCACATGACTGGTTAAGAAGCACTTCTTTATGGAACATTAAAATATTTCTGAATCAACTTGAAAATAGAGTGCCAGTTAACTCAGTCCTGCATTCTCAGTTCCTTTCACAGCTAACTACATGTAAATTGGTCCTGCAAAATAGACAGGAATATTGCTTTTATGTTCAAACAACAAAAGATTCTTAACAGGTGCTGACATTCCTTCCTTCTCAAATAAATATTGAACATTCATTTTTAAAATATCAGTTTAAAGAGATGACAAATTGCTTTCTTACCTGGGTAACTTATATGACCATATACTTGGCTTTCCCATCAACTGTTTCTTTTTTAAAATTAAAGTCTGAGATATAGATGCAATAAACAATAAATGACATCATGATGAAAGGAGAACCAGAAACACTGAGGAAGAAAGAAATACCAGGGAGGCTGAGAGAAATGGAGAGGGCACCAGAGTCAAAAGCCAGCAGTTTCCTGGAAGCCCTGCTTCCTTTCTTCTCAGGGTGCTCCTCCCAGACTACCTGCCCCCATGCTTCAGGGTGATGGACCCTCCATGCTTTAGGGTGATGGAGCAGAGCTGGAAATAGGCCTCTAAACCAGGCATACTCATTGATAAAACACTCTCTAGGGCAAATGAAATTATGTCTGTTATCATTAAAACTGGAGGCTTCCTTTTTGTTCCTTATTTAAATTCAATTTAGTTAACATATACTGTATTATTAGTTTCTGCGGTAGAATTTAGTGATTCATCATTTGCATATAATAGCCAGTATTCATTACATCAAGTGCCCTCCATAAGGCCCATCACTCGATTATCCTTTCCCCGCTTACCCACCTCCCTGCCAGCAACCCTGTTTGCTTCCTAGAGTTCAGCATCTCTTACAGTTTGCTTCACTCTCTATTTTAATCTTATTTTACTTCTCCTTCCCTTTCCTATGTTCATCTGTTTTGCTTCTTAAATTCCACATATGAGTGAAATCATATGGTATTTGACTTTCTCTGACTGACTTATTTTACTTAGCATAATACCCTCTAGTTCCATCCCCATCATTGCAAGCGGCAAGATTTCATTCTTTTTGGTGGCTCAGTAATATTCCGGTGTGTGTGTGTGTGTGTGTGTGTGTGTGTACACAGTGCAGCCACTCTGGAAAACAGTATTGGGGTTTCCTCAAAAAGTTAAAAACAGAACTACCCTACCACCCAGCAATTGCACTACTAGGTATTTATTCAAAGGATACACAAATGCTGATTCAAATGGGCACATGCACCCCAATGCTTAGAGCAGCAATGTTCACAATAGCCCAAAAGATATTAAAGCTTTAAAAACCTAGACTAGAAGTACCTCTTTTAGTTTGGAAAGATTAATCATTTTTTAAAATGTCAAAGATCTAGCTTACAGTTGTCTCTTTGCAGTTATTAGCCACAACTAATAATTCCTTATGAGAAAGAAGGTGCAAACCACTGCTTGAATATGGGATTCTCTTGTGTAAAAGCAAATTTATAAAAATTCAAATCCAATATCACTTGCTAACTCATTCACTATGATGGTCAGAGATTTTAATATAAATAAACTATAATCATATAAATCAAGAAAGAAAGTATAAAAACGGCCCTAATAATAATGATGTCTTGATTAATGTATAACAACTGGCTAGAGGGAAAAGACCTAAATGTAGCATTTGCCAATTCCTATGACATAAACTTTCCCAACACAGTTGGGTTCAAGCTGCCATTGTGGTTATCACTGAATGCAGAATTTGAGAGATTCACACAGTCGGTTCTCAGAAACCCATCAAAGATGCTCTGGCATACTCCTAAAAATAACTAAATGTGCAGATTTTTCTATTCCTCAATGTTAAGCAACATTTGATCTCTGGTCCACAGACCTATATCTTTATATGCTGAATAGTCTGGTGGCTCTACTGTTAATCAAAGGTGGCCAGAGCTAAAGTTTAAACTCAGATGGACAAGCACATGAATTTTGAAGTCTAGCTTCACATCTTTTTATTTTTAGTAGCATAACCAAAAAGGCCTTCAAATGCCTGTACTTTTATGATATCCTCCTGCATATCAATCATTCTCAAGCTGATGTTTTTAATACCTGTTAAAGATGGGGAAGCACTTTGCATGGCTTATGTTTTGCTTTCCTGAATGTCTTCCCCTGACTTTCTGTCACTATATTGGATGTAATCATGAATTCTGAGGATAGACATGAAGCAATGGCCATGAATATGTACATTTTGGGGTACTCCATCATAATTTTTGACAGTAATATTCCTCAGGATCAGCAGATAGACTGAAGTTGAGGTGGTTGCCTCAAAAATAATTTTAAGGTAGACATTTAAGATATAATAAAGCAGGTGTATAAAGTTATTTGTCATGGATGATGTTTCAATACTGTAATAGAAAATAATGTTACTTACGAGTAAAGTTTAATACACGAGAAATCACAAAGCCTTATTGCTATACATTGTATTCAACTAATTAGACAAAATCTATTATGAATTTATTATAGCATATGCAAACATGAGATTTCTCATTTGAAAGAGCATCTCAATAACATTTACTAAACCAGTATCTCCCAATCTTTCACAGAAATATTAATGATAACACATTAAAAAAAGATAATTCACAAGGCCACTAAAAATTAAGTCTGCCATGCAATCTAGTGCCAAAATCCTAGACAAACTAGTAAAGTTATAAGAAATATGCACGTGGATTTAGAATATAGACCCAAGCATCAGCTCATGTCATTGACCAGCTTTGGTTTAGGAAAAAGGACCATGTGAAAAAAGTAGGAAAAATCTACTATAACCCTTGCAACAAAATATGTTTCTTAGACAAACTGTAGGGTCTGCTCTGAGAAATCATCCCTCTACAGTACCATGGAGAGTGGCAACCTCTGAACTTCTGAAACTACTCCTTCCGACCTCCCCTGGCATTGTGCTACATCCATGCAGAGTTCTATCAATCTGAATGAATAATTAGGCAGAAAATAGAGGGAGGGGTTAGCAGTGGGCATAACTGGAAATGGCATGGAGCATCCTAGGAAATTTAATTATAGTTCTTAATATCCTTGAATATTAGGCAATGAAGAGAAGCCCTCAATGGATTCATGCCTGCTAGAAAATGGAAATTAATTCCTGTGTACAGGAATCTTCCCTCTTCCAACAAGGGAACTGAGGAAGGGATTTGACCTCTGCACAAATAGAGAGAAGCACATAGGCCAAAGTAATCATACTATTTGTTGATAAACACTAAGTCTAGACAGATGTTTAATTTAGTAAGGACAAGTAGAGAGGAAATGTCAATATGAAACAAAATAAATATAAAACGATAGAACACGAGGGAAGAGTAGCATCCAGAAGATCCAGAGAGAGGCACAGCTCTAACAAAATCATCAAATGTAGGATCTACAAGAAAATTTTAGTAAATTATAAAAGATATGTCATACATAAAAATAAAACAAGTCATATTAAAAGCTGAGATGAGAAAAAAGAGGATAAGATAATGAAAGAGTAGGAAGACACAATAGCAGAATTTAAGACCACACTGAGTAAGCAAAGAGAAGAACTGAGGCTACAGATATTTGAATGAGTGATGTGGGTAACAAATAACAAATGTGAAACACATTTTTAGAATGCAGGTAATGAGGATAAATATAGGTAAATAATCAGAGAGAGAATCATATGGGAGAAGAGAACAGAAAAAGAATATTTGGACATTTAGTAATACCTAGTGATTTTAGAAGAGATACCAAGACAAATTGAACTTCATGAAAAAGACATCAGAATAAATTGAAAAAGAAGATATAATCAAAACTATCGTTTGATCAAATCTTTAAATTAAGGAAAGCTGAGCATATATTTTTTAAAGGGTTTCTAAAGTCCAGGAAAAATGAGTTAAAGAAACATAACCTCTTGTTTCTTGTGTTTTTGATTTTAACGATTCTGACAGATGTGAGTTAGTATCTCCTTGTAGTTCTGATTTGCATTTCCCTGATGATGAGTGATACTGAGCATCTTTTCATGTGTCTGTTGACCATCTGTGTGTCTTATTTGAAATGTCTATTCATGTCTTCTGTCCATTTTTAAATTGGATTATTCATTTTTGGGTGTGATTTTTATAAGTTCTTTATAGATTTTGGATACTAACCTTTTATAAGATATGTCATTTGCAAATATCTTCCCCACTTTGCAGATTGCCGTTTAGTTTGTTTCCTTTGCTGTGCAGACGCTTTTTATTTTGACGAAATTCCAATAATTTATTTTTGCTTTTGTTTCCCTTGCCTCAGAAGACATAGCTAGAAAGAAGTTGCTATGGCCAATGTCAAAGAAGTAACTGCCTGCCTATGTCTCCTCTAGGATTTTTGTTTTCAGGTCTCAAATTTAGGTCTCTTTAAATCCATTTCGAATTTATTTTTGTGCAATGCTGCTGCTAAGGCTCCCACAAAGGCAGCACATAAGCAAAAGATTGTAAAGCCTGTGAAGGTTTCTGCCCCTCAAGTTAGTGGAAAATGCTAAGATGGTAGATCAGATTTTTAATAAACACCTGACTATAAATAAATAAATAAATAAATATCCTTTAAACATCTGAACAAGGTTACCTATACCTAAACAAACTCCCCTACAAAAAAAAGTCTTCCAGGGTTCCCCCAAAAGCAGATTATGATGCTTCCAGGAAGCACCTACAGGAGCTTGGGAACATGAGACAAGGAAGAAAAAGGAATCTTCAAAGGGCTTTATATTAAGTTGGTTGCAGCTATGGGCATCAGGAGCCTAATGGAGAAATCTAGGAATACAGAGCACACCTCAATATTATCCACCAAAGTCAGGAAGCTGGGATATTTATCCTGAACTCCCAACCATCTTTAGCCAAAATGCTGGGAGAAGTGCTCAGGCAGAAAGTCACAGATGATTGTGGTAGGATACTATTAGCACACACTGAAATGCTGAATCCTTAGATGATATGAGGAGAGCACTAAAAAGGATCTACTAACAATAACCAAAAACCTACTTACCTCAGACTTCTCCTCTACAGCAATAAAAATGAAGAGATAATGAATTAATGTTAGCAGTTTTGAGGAAAAATGAATATATATCAATATTTGACATCCACACAACTCTTTTATGGGTAAATACCAACAGTAAGACATCTTCATATGCAAGACCTCAAAAACTGTACTGCCTGTGCATCTACATTTTAGAAAAAAAAATCAGTTTCATATAAACACAATGTTTGATTCTACATAATCAACTCCCTTCCCTCCCAAATTCCCTTTGACATATCAGCGGAAAAAATTCATCCTTAGTATAACTCAGAAAATAAACCCATTAATCAGCCATAAGTTTCAAGGAAATTCTATAAAATATAGCAAAAATAGGATCTGGCTTAGGAAAGTACCATCCCCAAGGTACTGGCTTAGGAAAGTACCATCCCCAACTACCATCCCCAAGGTCATACAATGAATGTATGAATATTCAAAATATGTGGAGTAATTACTGAAGAAGAAACCCAATGTTTCAGGGAGCATCTGAAATGATTCCCAATAATCTCTGCCTTTTGGTATTCACACCCTTATGTAATCCTCCATGTGTGCATGTGCTAGACCTAGTGATTTGCTTCTCACTAACAGAATATAATTAGTCGATAGGATATCACTTCTGAGATTAAGTACAAAAGTGACTTCTGTCTTGCTAGTCCTTTCTCTCTTGCTGGTGTTCTTTCTTGCCCTCTAACCTGCTCACTCTACCATGTTGTGAGATGTTCTAGAAAGAGGCCCACATGGCAAGGAACTGAGAGCAGCCTCTGGCTACCAGCCAGTGAGAAACAGAAGCCCTCAGTCCAACAACTCTTGAGGAAGGGAGGCCAGCCAACAACCAAATGAGTGACCTTGGAAGTGAATATTTTCCCAGCTGAACCTTGAGATATGACCCCAGTCTCTGCCTTCCCCCTTATCTGAACACTGTGAGAGGCCCCAAAGCAGAGGATCCCTTGCTACCTGGATTCCCAGCATTCAAAAACTGAGATAACAAACATTGCCTTAAAGTCACTATGTCTTGAAGTAACTTGTTACAAAGCAATAGATACACCCTATAATATACACAGAAACCTCTCCCCTCCACACCCATACACCCAACATGGAAATTCAGGATTTGGGAAAAAGGATGAGTCATCAGGAAATAAGAGGCAAACTGAACAAATTCAAGAGCTGTGTCAGTGCCTGCACCAACCTTCCCTGCAAATGACCTGTCTGCTCGGTGATGGAGGTGTTACCACTTCGAACTCCCAGTCACTGTAGTCACACCAGTTAGAGGTCAGCATCACATCCTCAGCTGCCTTTGTACTGCTATCTGTAGTAGAACAAGGTAGGGCATTGAGAGCAGTCCACTCCCCATGAAGAAAATAAGGGGCTATATTTTCTATTTAAAAAAATATATATAGGGAGGAGGGGCAAGATGGCAGAAGAGTAGGGTCTCCAAATCACCTGTCCCCACCAAATGACCTAGATAACCTTCAAATTATCCTGAAAATCTACAAATTCGGCCTGAGATTTAAAGAGAGACCAGCTGAAACGCTACAGTGAGAAGAGTTCGCGCTTCTATCGAGGTAGGAAGACGGGGGAAAAAAGAAATAAAGAAACAAAAGGCCCTCCAAGGGGGAGGGGCCCCGCGAGGCTGAGCCCGGGGGAGTGTCCCCAGGACAGGAGAGCCCCGTCCCGGAGAAGCAGGAGCTGCATCAACCTGCCCGGGCGGAAAGGGGCTCCCAGAGAGTTGGAGCAGGACCCAGGAGGGCGGGGATGCCCTCGGGCTCCCGGGGACACTAACAGCACCTGCGCCCCGGGAGAGTGCGCCGAGCTCCCTAAGGGCTGCAGCGCGCACGGCGGGGCCCGGAGCAGCTCGGAGGGGCTCGGGGGCGGCTTCGCGGAGGGGGCTGCGGGGCGGGAGCAGCTCGGGGGACTCGGGGGCAGCTCCGCGGAGGGGGCTGCGGGGCGGGAGCGCAAATCCAACAGCGCAGACCGGGAGCACTGGGCGCCGGGACACAGCCCAGGATCCGGCCTCCGCCAGGACAGGCAGAGGCCGGGAGATCCCAGGACAGCAAGGACGCTCCTGCCCCAGCTGAGCAGATCAGCGGCCCCGCCCCGGAGCCTCCAGGCCCTGCAGACGGAGAGCTCTGGAGCTACTGCTGGAGGTGACTCCAGTGCTCCAGAGCTGGCCCCACCACTGCGGTTGTTCCTCCTGGGGCCTCACGGGGTAAACAACCCCCACTGAGCCCTGCTCCAGGCAGGGGGCAGAGCAGCTCCCCCAAGTGCTAACACCTGAAAATCAGCACAACAGGCCCCTCCCCCAGAAGACCAGCTAGACGGACAAGTTCCAGGGGAAGTCAAGGGACTTAAAGTATAAAGAATCAGAAGATACTCCCGTGTTGTGTTTTTTTTTTTTCTTTTTGATTTCTGATTGCTTCCCCCACCCTTTTTTTTCACCTTTCTTTCTTTTTCTTTCTTTTTCTTCTTTTTTCCTTTTTTTCTTCCCTTTCTCTTTTTTCTTTTTCTCTTTTTTTCCTTCTCTCTCTCTCTCTCTCTCTCTCTCTCTCTTTTTCTCCTTTTCCCAATACAACTGGTTTTAGGCCACTCTGCACTGAGCAAAATGACTAGAAGGAAAACCTCACCTCAAAAGAAAGAATCAGAAACAGTCCTCTCTCCCACAGAGTTACAAAATCTGGATTACAATTCAATGTCAGAAAGCCAATTCAGAAGCACTATCATACAGCTACTGGTGGCTCTAGAAAAAAGCATAAAGGACTCAAGAGACTTCATGACTGCAGAATTTAGATCCAATCAGGCAGAAATTAAAAATCAATTGAATGAGATGCAATCCAAACTAGAAGTCCTAACGAGGAGGGTTAACGAGGTGGAAGAACGACTGAGTGACATAGAAGACAAGTTGATGGCAAAGAAGGAAACTGAGGGAAAAGAGACAGACAATCAAAAGACCACGAAGACAGATTAAGGGAAATAAACGATGGCCTGAGGAAGAAAAACCTACGTTTAACTGGGGTTCCCGAGGGCGCCGAAAGGGACAGAGGGCCAGAATATGTATTTGAACAAACCCTAGCTGAAAACTTTCCTAATCTGGGAAGGGAAACAGGCATTCAGATCCAGGAAATAGAGAGATCCCTCCCTAAAATCAATAAAAACCGTTCAACACCTCGACATTTAATAGCGAAGCTTGCGAATTCCAAAGATAAAGAGAAGATCCTTAAAGCAGCAAGAGACAAGAAATCCCTGACCTTTATGGGGAGGAGTATTAGGGTAACAGCAGACCTCTCCACAGAGACCTGGCAGGCCAGAAAGGGCTGGCAGGATATATTCAGGGTCCTAAATGAGAAGAACATGCAACCAAGAATACTTTATCCAGCAAGGCTCTCATTCAAAATGGAAGGAGAGATAAAGAGCTTCCAAGACAGGCAGCAACTGAAAGAATATGTGACCTCCAAACCAGCTCTGCAAGAAATTTTAAGGGGGACTCTTAAAATTCCCCTTTAAGAAGAAGTTCAGTGGAACAGTCCACAAAAACAAGGACTGAATAGATATCATGATGACACTAAACTCATATCTCTCAATAGTAACTCTGAATGTGAACGGGCTTAATGACCCCATCAAAAGGCGCAGGGTTTCAGACTGGATAAAAAAGCAACACCCACCTATTTGCTGTCTACAAGAGACTCATTTTAGACAGAAGGACACCTACAACCTGAAAATAAAAGGTTGGAGAACTATTTACCATTCGACTGGTCCTCAAAAGAAAGCAGGGGTAGCCATCCTTATATCAGATAAACTAAAATTTACCCCAAAGTGAGAGACGAAGAGGGATACTATATCATACTTAAAGGATCTATCCAACAAGAGGACTTAACAATCCTTAATATATATGCCCCGAATGTGGGAGCTGCCAAATATTTAAACCAATTAATAACCAAAGTGAAGAAATACTTAGATAATAATACACTTGTACTTGGTGACTTCAATATAGCTCTTTCTATACTCGATAGGTCTTCTAAGCACAACATTTCCAAAGAAACGAGAGCTTTAAATGATACACTGGACCAGATGGATTTCACAGATATCTACAGAACTTTACATCCAAACTCAACTGAATACACATTCTTCTCAAGTGCACATGGAACTGCCTCCAGAATAGACCACATACTGGGTCACAAATCGGGTCTGAACCAATACCAAAAGATTGGGATCGTCCCCTGCATATTCTCAGACCATAATGCCTTGAAATTAGAACTAAATCACAACAAGAAGTTTGGAAGGACCTCAAACACGTGGAGGTTAAGGACCATCCTGCTAAAAGATGAAAGGGTCAACCAGGAAATTAAGGAAGAATTAAAAAGATTCATGGAAACTAATGAGAATGAAGATACAACCATTCAAAATCTTGGGGATGCAGCAAAAGCAGTCCTAAGAGGGAAATAGATCGCAATACAAGCATCCATTCAAAAACTGGAAAGAACTCAAATACAAAAGCTAACCTTACACATAAAGGAGCTAGAGAAAAAACAGCAGATAGATCCTACACCCAGCAGAAGAAGAGAGTTAATTAAAATTCGAGCAGAACTCAACGAAATCGAGACTAGAAGAACTGCGGAACAGATCAACAGAACCAGGAGTTGGTTCTTTGAAAGAATTAATAAGATAGATAAACCATTAGCCAGCCTTTTTAAAAAGAAGAGAGAGAAGACTCAAATTAATAAAATCATGAATGAGAAAGGAGAGATCACTACCAACACCAAGGAAATACAAACGATTTTAAAAACATATTATGAACAGATATACGCCAATAAATTAGGCAATCTAGAAGAAATGGACGCATTCCTGCAAAGCCACAAACTACCAAAACTGGAACACGAAGAAATAGAAAACCTGAACAGGCCAATAACAAGAGAGGAAATTGAAGCAGTCATCAAAAACCTCCCGAGACACAAGAGTCCAAGGCCAGATGGCTTCCCACGGGTATTCCATCAAACGTTTAAAGAAGAAACCATACCTATTCTACTAAAGCTGTTTGGAAAGATAGAAAGAGATTGAGTACTTCCAAATTCGTTCTATGAGGCCAGCATCACCTTAATTCCAAAACCAGACAAAAACCCCACCAAAAAGGAGAATTACAGACCAATATCCCTGATGAACATGGATGCAAAAATTCTCAACAAGATACTAGCCAATAGGATCCAACAACACATTAAGAAAATTATTCACCATGACCAAGTAGGATTTATCCCCGGGACACAAGGCTGGTTCAACACTCGTAAAACTATCAATGTGATTCATCATATCAGCAAGACAAAAACCAAGAACCATATGATCCTCTCATTAGATGCAGAGAAAGCATTTGACAAAATACAGCATCCATTCCTGATCAAAACTCTTCAGAGTGTAGGGATAGAGGGAACTTTCCTCGACATCTTAAAAGCCATCTACGGGGATCCCTGGGTGGCGCAGCGCTTTAGCGCCTGCCTTTCGCCCAGGGCGCGATCCTGGAGACCCGGGATCAAATCCCACATCGGGCTCCCGGTGCATGGAGCCTGCTTCTCCCTCTGCCTATGTCTCTGCCTCTCTCTCTCTCTGTGTGACTATCATAAATAAATAAAAAATAAAAAAAGCATCTACGAAAAGCCCACAGCAAATATCATTCTCAATGGGGAAGCACTGGGAGCCTTCCCCCTAAGATCAGGAACAAGACAGGGATGTCCACTCTCACCACTGCAATTCAACATAGTACTAGAAGTCCTAGCCTCAGCAATCAGACAACAAAAATAAATAAATGGCATTCAAATTGGCAAAGAAGAAGTCAAACTCTCCCTCTTCGCTGATGACATGATACTCTACAAAGAAAACCCAAAAGACTCCACCCCAAGATTGCTAGAACTCATACAGCAATTTGGCAACGTGGTAGGATACAAAATCAATGCCCAGAAGTCAGTGGCATTTCTATACACGAACAATGAAACTGAAGAAAGAGAAATTAAGGAGTCAATCCCATTTACAATTGCACCCAAAAGCATAAGATACCTAGGAATAAACCTAACCAAAGAGGTGAAGGATATATACCCTAAAAACTACAGAACACTTCTGAAAGAAATTGAGGAAGACACAAAGAGATGGAAAAATATTCCATGCTCATGGATTGACAGAATTAATATTGTGAAAATGTCAATGTTACCCAGAGCAATTTACACGTTTAATGCAATCCCTATCAAAATACCATGGACTTTCTTCAGAGAGTTGGAACAAATTATTTTAAGATTTGTGTGGAATCAGAAAAGACCCCGAATAGCCAGGGGAATTTTAAAAAAGAAAACCATAGCTGGGGGCATCACAATGCCAGATTTCAGGTTGTACTACAAAGCTGTGGTCATCAAGACAGTGTGGTACTGGCACAGAAACAGACACATAGATCAATGGAACAGAATAGAGAACCCAGAAGTGGACCCTGAACTTTATGGTCAACTAATATTCAATAAAGGAGGAAAGACTATCCATTGGAAGAAAGACAGTCTCTTCAATAAATGGTGCTGGGAAAATTGGACATCCACATGCAGAAGAATGAAACTAGACCACTCTCTTTCACCATACACAAAGATAAACTCAAAATGGATAAAAGATCTAAATGTGAGACAAGATTCCATCAAAGTCCTGGAGGAGAACACAGGCAACACCCTTTTTGAACTCAGCCTCAGTAACTTCTTGCAAGATACATCCACGAAGGCAAAAGAAACAAAAGCAAAAATGAACTATTGCGACTTCATCAAGATAAGAAGCTTTTGCACAGCAAAGGACACAGTCAACAAAACTCAAAGACAACCTACAGAATGGGAGAAGATATTTGCAAATGACCTATCAGATAAAGGGCTAGTATCCAGGATCTATAAAGAACTTAAGAAACTCAACACCAAAGAAACAAACAATCCAATCATGAAATGGGCAAAAGACATGAACAGAAATCTCATAGAGGAAGACATAGACATGGCCAACAAGCACATGAGAAAATGCTCTGCATCACTTGCCATCAGGGAAATACAAATCAAAACCACAATGAGATACCACCTCACACCAGTGGAATGGGGAACATTAACAAGGCAGGAAACCACAAATGTTGGAGAGGATGCAGAGAAAAGGGAACCCTCTTACACTGTTGGTGGGAATGTGAACTGGTGCAGCCACTCTGGAAAACTGTGTGGAGGTTCCTCAAAGAGTTAAAAATAGACCTGCCCTACGACCCAGCAATTGCACTGTTGGGGATTTACCCCAAAGATACAGATGCAATGAAATGCCGGGACACCTGCACCCCGATGTTTAGAGCAGCAATGGCCACAACCAGCCAAACTGTGGAAGGAGCCTCGGTGTCCATCGAAAGATGAGTGGATAAAGAAGATGTGGTTTATGTATACAATGGAATATTCCTCAGCCATTAGAAACGACAAATACCCACCATTTGCTTCAACGTGGATGGAACTGGAGGGTATTATGCTGAGTGAAGTAAGTCAATCGGAGAAGGACAAACATATGTTCTCATTCATTTGGGGAATATAAATAATAGTGAAAGGGAATATAAGGGAAGGGAGAAGAAATGTGTGGGAAATATCAGAAAGGGAGACAGAACATAAAGACTCCTAACTCTGGGAAACAAACTAGGTGTGGTGGAAGGGGAGGAGGGTGGGGGGTGGGGGTGACTGGGTGACAGGCACTGAGGGGGGCACTTGACAGGATGAGCACTGGGTGTTATTCTGTATGCTGGCAAATTGAACACCAATAAAAAATAAATTTATTAAAAAATAAAAAAATATATATATATATATAAAGAATTCAAAGTCAGTCTCCTTTCTCTTATAACTATGCACTGGCAATTCTAAACAATGTCGGTGATTAAATACCCCTCCCCATCCAGTAGACAGCCCCTACTGCCTCCCCTTTGGGGCATGTTGACTGCCCCAACAAAGATCATGCAAATGCTTGGCAGAGTGAGACTCCCTGCTGTGCATAACCTTCCTGATATTTCCATCTGCAATTTTTATGGAGAATTGGATCTCTTACCCTACACAAATACCCTCACAGAATAGAGTGGTAAGAAAGAGCAGGAGCAAAGGCAAGTAATGGCAGGCTCTGGATCCAAACAAATGAATTTCTCATAATTGACTTTCAGGAGCACATTGGTGCCCCATGCACAGAGCACCACCCATGGTCACAACACTATAGATAATGTCAAGGGTACTATTTATTCTCATCCATTCAAGAAATATTTATTGAGTGCCAGATAGGCTTCAGGACTAGGGAATCATCAGTAATTAAAAGACAGAAATAATGGCCTTTGGGCAATTATATTCTAGAGGAAGTAGTCTGATATAAATTAAAAAGTAAAATATGTATTAGATGGCAAGGAGTGCTGTGAAGAAAACTGAAGCAAGGAATGTGGAGGAATGTACCAGGATTAATTTTACATATTTAAATAAGGAGTTCAAAGCAGAGTTCAGTGAGCAGGAGACATCTGAATCAAGACCTGAAAGAGGTGATAGATTCAGGTGATGGAAAAAGCCATCTAGGTAGGAGAAAAATCAAGTGCAAAATCCCTAACAGTGTGGTGTTTTTAGAGTGTTTGAGAAACAGCAAAAAGGTCAGGAGGGCTAGAGTGGAGTGAATTAGGGGTAGTAGTAGGAAAAGGTATGAAAGGGGATAGTGACTTCTGCTTTTCTTCCCCCTTCAAATTTCCTGCAAATTCCTTTTATCTGTAGAATCTAAAGTTGAATCTTGCTGGCAAAGGGTTCTGGGAAATGTAGTTCCAGACTCCCATCCCTTGAGATACCTGGAAGAGAATATAAGTGGGCAGGAAAAGTACAAAATATCAATAGGCAATCCGGCACATTACCTTTCTCCCACCTTTCCTTCTAGGATCTGAAAATAATATTGCCAAAAATGCCTTCTAAGACTAAGACAGTGACATAACCTGGAAGAATTAAAGGAACACTTGCCTAAAAGAAGGCCTGATTTCTAGTCCAATTCTACTGTTTGACCTTGAATAAACCCCCAATATCTCTGAATCTCAGTTTCCTAATCTGTCTAGCAGAGATGACAATATCTATCTCTCAGTCATGAAGATTTAATGATTTCATGAATGTAAAGGGTGACTCTCAGGGTCTGGTACACTCATAATAAATAGCAACTAATATTATTATAGATGTAAAAATTAAAAGGTCCTATCCATCTTAACTCTGGCTCCACCACTCACTAGTTCTATCATATCAAGTGATTTATTTCACTTCTCTGAACATCAATTTGCTCATCTTTAAAATGAGAATTATAAGACCTGTCTCTCAGAGTTATTTTGAGGATTAAATGAGATAATAGAAAGATGACACTTATGCTGGTATATGGTAAATTCTTGAGAAATGTTAATTATTATGATTATGTAAGAAATAAAGGGGTTGGATTTTCTTCAAATTTCCTTCTCATGCTAACAGCTCTTGGTGCTATCAGTAGGTCTACAATATAAGACCTTCATAATCTGGCTCTTATAGAACTTGTGGGATTTACAAATCTTATTTCCTTTTAAGTATGCTTCTTTCTAACACATTGCAGAAAGAACACAAGAAAATTAGAAATGCTTGGCTCTCCAATCACCCACATGTCCACTGCCCAGATTCCTGTGCTAGTGTTGAAATCAAGAAGCAGGAGGTGTCACGGGAGGTGACCCTGATACCACTGAGTCTCATGGGTCATTTAAATTAACTCAATTCAAAAATAATAATTAATTAATTAACTCACTTCATCACTTTCTCATTTGCCTACCACTTGGCATCTTGGTCTAGCCTTACAGAGCAGGCCTCACAGTTGAGGCAGGTGATTCCATTTTCTGGGGCTGACTTTAGCAGGGAGTAAACCCAGAACCGAGGACTTGGCTGTCCCAGAAAATCACTGTCCCAAAGTCAGTGTCAAGCAGAGAAGGAGAGAAGAGAACTAGCAGTAGCCAGCCAGTCACCAACCACACTGCTTCTCAGAGCCCCAGTCACAGCCCTAGGGGCAGTGAGAGCACACAGCAGGAACCCACTCTTCCCATTTCTTTTTTTTTTTTTTTTTTTGTAAATTTATTTTTTATTGGTGTTCAATTTGCCAACATATAGAATAACACCCAGTGCTCATTCCATCAAGTGCCCCCCTCAGTGCCCATCACCCAGTCACCCCCACCCCCCGTCCACCTCTCCTTCCCCCCCTAGTTCATTTCCCAGAGTTAGGAGTCTCTCATGTTCTGTCTCCCTTTCTGACTCTTCCCATTGCAGCCATCCTAGCAATTTCCTGAAAGCAGTCAAAAGTGGTGTGAATAGTGTTGAAGGATCATGGGAGGGAATGAATGAGAAGGCTCCAGATACGAATACCCTGAACTCTCAGCCAGAACAGAGTCATAATTAAATATTCTATTGATATAAACTGGCATAAGAATATGAAACAAGTCTCCCAGCACCCCTAGCAGAGACTGTGATGAAATGAGCTCCAGGGTCACCCCAGCTGAGTCTGTTCTCCACAGTAACTAACTAGTTAAGCTACATGTAAATAGTGCTTATACTTCTTAACTCTCCACTAACTACTCCCAATTTTTCTTCGAGTAACAGCCTGGTGCTGGGCTGTTAAGGGGAAACCACTCACCCCTCTGAAGTTTTTAGTGTACATTTAATTATTTATGTATTCATTCATCCAACATGTAATTATTGAACATACACTATGCTTCAGGCACTGGGCTAAGGAATTAGAAATATAGTAAGAACACAACCTGACTGGTCCCAACCCTCCCAGGAGGTCTTGTTTTTGGGAGGGAAACAGATTAATCAATCAATTAAATAATTTATCCTGTAGAAAAGAAGGAAGTGGCAGGGGATGCTAGAGAAAGGGCATAAGAAAGAAAAGTGAAGAAGGCTTCCAGGAAGAACTATGTCTGAACTGAATCTAGAAGGATCTGAAGAAGTCAGCAAATTAGAAAGGCACTGAGATCGGGGTGCTGGTGGATAGTGCCCAAGATGGAATTCTAGGCAGAGAGAAGAGCAAGTGGTAAGGCATGGTATTTCAAATCCCACAAATAGCTCAGTGTTATTGGGGGTGTGGTGAGAGATGAGGTCTAAGTCTGGCTATGTGCTATTGCCACAGCTTGCAACTCCTCAGCTTCAAAGACCTTGCTGAAGCCATGGAAGACTGTATTACCTGTGGTGTGTAGTGTGAGAAATACAGTCTGTTAAATTAAACAAGGAGGCCATTGAACTAATATGGCTCTACTACCTTGGTGGCCTACCTAAGCAAACCAAAAATTTAAGCCTATAAATGCCTCAAGGTTATTAAATCTAAATGCTAAAGACAACCAATCACAACTAAGCTTTAAGCTACCGCCAATCAAATAATTTCCTTTTTTCACTTCCATACTTTCTCTACATATCTTCCCTCCACACCATCCTGTCCATAGAGTACTCCTAAACACTTCCAGTTTGACATTTGAATCCATTTGGTCAGATTTGAATCCATTTTTGTTCAAATAAACTCTTAAAATTTTTAACATGCCTTGGTTTATTTTTTAACAAGTCTAAGGATCAAGGTCTGCAATGGACCTGATTATTTCTTTTTTTTTTCTTTTTTTTTTTCTGATTATTTCTTAATACCCTGTTCAACTCTAGGCAAGCTTAACCACATGACAGCCCTACCCCTTTAATCCTCCCTCATATCCAGACTCTCAGACAGCTACCACTTCCCATCTCTACATTTTCTAGCACTGTCCTCATGTCATTCATATCCAGGTGGAAGAATAAGAACTGTCAACTACATTTTTTAAGTGACAGTGGGCCTTTTGACACAATTCTGCTCTGGAGAACCCTTTCACAGTAGGAATAATCATTTCCAGTATATCTGTGTAATACATTGGTGGTAAGAGGACGTTGACATTTTTTTTAAAAGAGAGTCTAAACTGTATCTTAACCTCTAGATGTTGCTAATTAAGCATTTCCCACCAAGTCAGCAGCCAGTTTCACAGGTTTTATAGTCTTTTGTTTTAGTGCTGCCTTTGTAGGAATCCTGGCAGAAAATAAGCCTGTTTTTTTTTTTCTTTAGTCTTCATTGTTTACAGAGTGGACTAGATAGATTGTTCTTATTGAACCTTTTTGATTTAAGGTTTCTGACTCCTTTTGGTCAAGGAAGCCCCAACTTTGACCCTCTGGACTGTGTACTGTACCAATTTCTTTTTTACTATACTTCTGACTGATCATTCCACTGGAGTATATTTTAACTCTCTGTCTAGGGTGTCTTCTGGAGGGAAATACTGACTCTCATTTTTCATTTCAGGACTGGAAACTTTGTCCATATTGAAAGATTCATCCCATGATCCAAGTATATCTTGTCCCTATTGAAGCTCCCCAGCCCCATCTTCATGGCGACTCTGTGGCCTTGTGAGAAGATGCAGAGGACCTGTGCTGACCTCCAGTGCTGGTTTCATGAGCTTACAACCTGTGCCGTCATTTAGAGCCCTGCACTTGGAAAGGCCCCATACATGGTTTAATACTCTGCTGTCACCACCTTGAAATTATTAATAATTTTTAACAAGGGGCCCCACGTTTTCATTTTGCACTGGGTCCTAAAATCAGGTCACCAGCCCTGTTGACATTATAATGCCTCTTGATAATAAAAGTGAGCCTTGATGTTCCATCAATTCCAGTTTTTCAATGGAGCAAAACCAGTTCATTCCTCCTGCCATCATGCCAGTGACTGCATATCTAGTAAACTGAATTTCAGAGATGTCCAAGGACATCATTACATGAGAGATTATGGACACAGAAACTCAACCAGCTGGATACCACTAAATGCCATGCACAACTTCTTTTTCATTTAGTATAATAAAGATAGTCAAAATTGTCAAGACACTGAGAGCTTCCCAAGCTGTGCCCAGCCTAAACTCAGTCAGCCTAAGAGACGTTCTCTAGAGAGAAGTGTTTGAAGGAGGAGAAGAAGAAGGAGGAGAAGAAGAAGAAGAAGGAAAAGGACAAGGAGAAGAAGAAGAAGAGGAAAAGGAAGAGGAAGGAGGAGGAGAAGGAGGAAGAAAAGAAAAAGGAAAAGAAGAAAAAGAAGAAGAGAAAATCACAATTTACAGCAATCTGGGTCTGTTTTCAGGAAGTGTAAAGGGAGATGCCTCTGATTAGACCTTTCATTCATTTAAATACAGTTAAACTAAAAACCGGGTAAATGGAACAATGCTCTGTTTTCTTCTTTTTAATCTAAGAACACCTGGCTTAGAAAAGCAACCTGAGAAGAAGGCATCTCTCCAACTGTGGAGAGTTTTTATACTTAATCTCTTTATTCATTTAGATTTTTATCCAAAGAAGTAAAGCTGTTATACTGGATTTCACTTGCAATCACATGATATTCAGTTGCCAAGGAAATAAAAATGCCTAAAATTCTGGTTACAAAAGGAAAGGAGATACAGATATACAGATATAGAGATATATACATAAAATATATCCTGTAAATACATATATATGTGCACACATATGTCCAGATATACACACATTTATATACACACAAACACACTGAACATCTTTAAACTAGTGTAGAATAACTTTGGAACATTGATTCATCTTTTTGGGTAAAATATGTCATTAATTATAGAAGCAATGGTATACTGGAACTGCCTTACTGGCTCTTGAGCACCAAATGTACACATCTCTTCTCAACTTCACATTCAGTGATGTTACATTTGTATCTTGAAATGAGTCATGATGGGAGCATTTAAATCATTGAAGGCATATGCTACAATGTAGGGCATTTTCCCCCCAGAGATCCATTTACTGGTGCACTACTATATACAGCTTACTGTAAGGGATTCTAAATGAAACTTGGAAGTTGTAGAAATGAAGGCACTGTAGATTCAAATTATTAAAACTAAATAAAGCTGACAAAGAATTATATTGGGAGTTTTAATTCCACATAAAAGAAGAGAGCACTGAGAGAAAAACACTTAACTCCATCACTCCAATATGGACCATCTTCTAGGGAGAGCACATGATAGCCTAAGATGGAGCAGTTAAATCCTTCCCCTGACCCTGAGCAATATTGCTCCTGAAAACATGATTAGTGAGTATGTGTAAGTCTAGGTTAGAGCTACCTATGTCATAATTACAAATCATAAAAATAGCTACATAACTGCATAAAATATATGCCTTCATTTTCACAAACTCAATAAAATTATGAGAAACAATTTCATAAAGATAGGGAGAATTAAAACCATTAAAACTCTATTTAATTATCCCATTATGTTTAAGTATATGCATTATATATGTCACAGAGAGAAACAAACTGATTAAAACTGAATAGGAACACTGTCTTTTTTTCACATCAAGTATAATCATGCGAAGGAACCCTCTTCCCAACAGGGGATTATGAAAAATTAAACAAATAATTTTTTGCTCAGCTGTCTGTGGCTGCAGAAATTTATGTCCAAAGGGGAAATTGCACCAGATGTGTTCTGTAGAGGGAAATGGGTCTACTGCATTTTGTTAGTGTTGGTAAAGTTCTTACAGAATGAATCCAGCCAATTTCATTCCATCATTTCAAGCTTTTAGATATATCACTAGCCACCCTCCACAGACCACCAAATAGCCAACATTATTTTCTACTCACTTATTTTTCAGCAATTTTTAATAGAGGAGAGCTAGAGAGGAGGCTAGGGATGGTATGTAGCAATCTCGAGGTCAGGTATATAATTCAAAAGAGTATTTCATAAACTCTCGTTTTATAATACAAATTAAAGAAACTAAATCTGGACAAAATTTTCTGAACCAGTAAGAATACAGAAAAGATGCTATGTGATATTTAAAGACACCGCTCTATAGTGCTATTAATACTCCAGGGGTAACTATTAACCCTTAAGCTGTCTACCCAGCACTATTCTGAATGCTTTACATATATTAGCTCGTTTAATCCTCATAACAACCCTATCAGGTAATCACCTGCTATAGACTGCAGACCAAACTGAGGCACAAAGAGGCTAACTTACTTGCTCATGGTCATATAACCAGTAAGCAACTAAGCCTGAATTACAAAACCAGTAAATCCAGTTCTATACAAAAGTCTATGTGTCTGTAATCATAATTTCTATATCCTGTTGTCTACAACATGAAGACACCCCACCTTGAGAAAGACAGAGGTAGAAATATAAAACTACCAAACAAATCACTTGGGGTAGAATTTTATCATTGCTGTTATACAGAAAGTTAGTCTTACTTATATAAAGTTCCATACACGTATAGCACATTTATTTTTATTTTTTTAATTCATTTATTCTGAGAGACACAGAGAGATAGGCAGAGACATAGCAGAGGGAGAAGCAGGCTCCCCATGGGAAGCCTGATGCAGGATCATGACCTGAGCCAAAGGCAGACGCTCATGAGCCACCCAGGTGCCCCAGCATATTTTTTTTTAAAGAAAATTTTCTACCTTCCCAGACTTAACTCTCTTTATCTCCTTGAAGAGATTTCCTCTTCCCATCTCCTGATACAGCCAGCATCCAGACCAGTGCTGCTTATGAGATAATTTTTCAATGAATGAACCAACCAATTAGTCAATAAATGACATAATAGCTATAGAGTTAATTTGGACTGGAGTTGAACAGTGCTTGATGTGGTCGATTATTTTAACAACCCAGGGTGTTCTCAGAGCATCAAAACAAGCTTTGAAGCTTTGTAGACTACAGCTGAGAAGTCCCAGTGTATATAAAATGGAGAAATCATATTAGGAAGGATAAAGGGATTAGTCCTTACGATGTGCCAACAACATACCAGGTGCAAGACTATATCATTTAACTGATTATTTCATTCTCACAATAACCCATTTGGTAGATGAGAAAATGGAGGAGCAAAAAAATAAAGCAATTTGCCCAAAGTCACACCAGCTAACAAGCAGATGAGAATATGAGCCAAATGTTTCTAAAGCCAAAGCTCTTTTCACTATCATCCAATATTTCAGGTGAGTGAAGGAGAAGCACAGGGGAAGAAGGAGGAGAAAGAGAATGAAGTGAGAATAAGATGAGATTTAGCTAAGAGATCAGCTTTATCCATGAACCTCAGTTGCTACTCTTGCTTGCCCTAGAAATATCCAGGCAATTATTTTAATCCCTCAATTTCCTTAGCCAGGATTAAAATAAGAATGACCCAGTTATCACAGTTCTCTGACAGCAAAGTCAGGGCTGACATCCAATTAATTCAGGGCTTCACTGTGTGCTTGGCAGTCCCTCCCCATAAGGGAGAAAGCCTCAACAGAAGTTCTTTTTCACCTTCTGAGTTGGAGATAATTGCCCCTGTCCAGGAAATTCTAAACCTTGGTGCCCTCAGGCAGCAATCTGGCCATTCATTTGCCTAGTCCTGGCGCTAACCTGGCAGCTGCAGATGCCCCCTCAGCATTTACAGCTGTCTGGTGGGACACCTGTTCTTCCTAATTGAAGGCAATAGGCAAGGGGCTGGTGGGGGAGTATTGGCTGCAGCTCTTCATTGACAAACAATGAATTATAATAATATATAATAATAATAGATTATATATAATAATATATAATTTTTAATATAATTATTATAATTCATTCTTCAGCTTTGTCATTGGACAAAAATCCACAAGGAGCGGTCATGTAAAGAAAATTCTGCCTGCAGTAGCATTTCTCCAGAGAAGAACCAACCTGACATGCATTCAGTTAAGTGAGAGAGACCCTACACTCTGATAATGGGCAGCAGAGAAATGCCTTTAGGAAAGAATTCCTAAGGAGTAACTATAAAGAATGACCAAGGCAATGCCCTCTCCTCTGCACTAATAACATACATTCAAAACTCTGCAGCATTCATATCCTCTTTTCCACCCATCCCCCTCCCACATTTTTAGTAATTGGTTAATGGATGATAAAAGCATGATGAGGAATGTAGCATACCCAATTTATTACTAAGCTCATTTCATAGATAGCAAGCCCACACCCTGCATGCTGCCTTGAATATATAGGTTGCATTTAAAGATCGATATCACTTGGCTGCAATTTGATAAGTGCTTCTAATTTAATTTCTAGCTATGGCATTTACTTAATCAAAACTTTGGCAATGAAAGCCAATTCAGACACAATATGCAACAAGCAGATTTAGAAAACAGTGAGGAGAAATCACAAGGTAAAGAGAACCTTTAAATGATTTCAGTTCAATACAGCTTTAATAAAAACTCTATCAGTCTTTTAAAAACATTCACAAACACTGACATCTCAGCTCTAGAGAAAAACATAATGGAGAAACTCTGGGTAGAAGATGTGATCAAATCAGAAATGGCACCATCAATGTCTGGAAGGTAAGTAATAATGTCTAATGGGAAGTGCCTGATTAAATCATATATAAATGACGTCTTGGTATTACACTTTTAATCACTTCAAATGTACATTAAAGTGTGATGTTATTAATTATAAAAATAAACCCTACTCAGAATATTTTAAAGGCAGCTTGGAAACTATTCTTAATAGCTCTAAAAATTACAATAAATAAATAAATAAGTAAGTAAATAAATAAATAAATAAAATTTCCATGTCTACTCTAATTTATTCAACTCCCTCAAGTAAGACTATTTTGTTATAAATGATCAAAATTATTTCTGTCCCACTGGTGCTCCTGAATACAACATGCTTTTCCTCATTGTATATTTTAAAGGTAGTGTGTCCTCCACCACACATGAAATTGTTGACATCAGCCCTTTTGTTTGAAACTTCGGGACAGTAGGAGAATATGGTTCAACTAAGAAGAAAGAAACAACTTTCAAGTCAATGAAGAAAGGTGAAAGACCAACACAGAATGAATCAAATTTCAAAAATTTTCAATGACTGACAGAGCAATGTCTCCTTCATCTAAAAGACAGAAACAAAAACAAGTTTTCCCCATGGTCAGTAGAGGAGATTCCAGTTATTTTCCTGATGCTCCTTCTCTTGAATCTGTTCTCTATCCTGTCCCTTTCTCCAATATCTCAGGGGATCATTAAGTTTCATAAGAGATATTCTTGAGCTCAAAATGTAGTATAAGGTGGGCAGTTTGGGCACCCCAGAATTTTGTAAATAATTTCCTTATGGACTCTTTCTCTTGGATTCAGAAAAGGACACCTACTCCCACTGTACAAAACATACACACACACACACACACACACACACACACACACACAGGAGTGAGAAGAGAGCTTCACTTTGTGAACACAGTATTCCCCAAGAGGCCACCTCCTCTCCCCAACACCTATTCTTATATCCAGTTGGGAGAACCAAGCCCTGCAGAGAGGCAGGTGGCATCTGTGGCTGATGGTTCTGTCCACATAGAATGTGGCGGGCCTAATTCCTTTTGTCCTTAGCTTTAGGTCTTGGCTGCTTTCCATATTTCTGGACCAACTGAAAACCTAATGCCAAGCTGTCATATTAGTATTGGGAACAGCATTCATTAGGTCTGTGTATATCAAAGGCAGAGATCTCAGAAACATAATGATGAACATGAAATCAGCAGAATGAGAGTATAATACTTCATAACTTCATTTTCCTCATCAGTAGAACAGGGATTCATTCATTTATTACTGAGTGCCTATTTAGTGCCAGGACCTATTTTAGTCAATAGAGATACAGCAATAGAAAATGAAAGAAAAAAAGTCTTCCTTTATGGAGATTATATTCTAGAGGTGCAAAACAGGAAGGCAGACAATAAACAAATAATAAACCTAAGTTTATACTATGGCAGATGATTTTTAAATAATCCACAGAGAAGGGGCATCTGGGTGGCTCAGTTGGTTGAGCATCTGACTCTTGGTTTCAGCTCAGGCCATGATCTCAGGTCATGGGATGTAGCCCCATTTTGGGCTCTGCCCTCAGCATGGAGTTTGCTTGGAATTCTCTCCCTCTGCCCCTCCCCCACTCTCTAAAATAAATAAATAAATCATTAAAAATTAAAAATTAAATCCACAGAGGAAAAACAGGGAAGAAAAAAATGTAGCATCACAGGAAAGGAGCTAGGAAATACTGAATATAAGATCTTACTGGGAAAGTAATATTCCAGCAAAGACTTGAAAAAAGAGAAGAGTAAGGAATAAATCTTTGTTGTGACAGACATGCAAACAAGTTCAAGAGAAGCCTTCTCACGCCTATTCTAACACACATCCTATCCTATTTTCCAGGGTAGATATAAAATGTTTTATCCACTTTTATACCTTTTAGGGCATTTCACTGGGAATCTTTTCTGGGGCTGATGGGAGAAGCGATAAATACCAGCATTCGAGCTACTTTTTAACTTGGAACCAATTTTATTTTATTTTATTATTTTTTTTTAAATTTTTTTTTAAATTTTTATTCATTTATGATAGTCACAGAGAGAGAAAGAGAGGCAGAGACACAGGCAGAGAGAAGCAGGCTCCATGCACCGGGAGCCCGACGTGGGAATCGATCCAGGGTCTCCCGGATCCGGCCCTGGGCCAAAGGCAGGCACCAAACCGCTGCGCCACCCAGGGATCCCCCAATTTTATTTTAAATCAATGTATTGATTTTAAGGGATTGGGTAGAAAAAATCATAATTGTTATTGAGTTATTCAGAAATAATTGTGCCTAATGTGCCTGGTGCTTAGGCAAGAGAGTCAATACTGAAAACTCATGTTTAGAATTTTTAGTAGGCTGAATGAAAGGATTTGGAAGATTTCCTGAAGAACAATATAAGTCAAAATCTCACAAGCTTGCCTCTGAAGTTTATTGTTTAAGTAATGCTAGATACAAAGCTAACTATCAAGTTAATGGCAGAAGAGATTCTATGACAAATAGAAGGATATGAAAATTAATGTCTAGAAAGAACTGGGTATGAAATTCTGCTTCTTAACTTAATGGACCTACATTATAAAGCAAGACACCTCACTTCTCTGGGCCTCAACTGAGGAATTTTTAGGAATTCCTGCTTCTTAGGAATTGAGGAAAAGAATATACAAAATGTTTGCCCTACATCTTTCCTTTTGCTAGATCCTAGACTCCATGAGGACAAGAAAAATGTCTTCAGATGAATCCCAGCACCCCAGGGCCTATTGTAGGCCTTTCTGACACATAATAAATGCTCATCAAATTTTTATGGACTCAATTAATTAATTCATGACAGTGTGTGGAATAGTGTCTGGCACAGAGGAGATTCTCCTTTTCTTTCCTCCCACATTCTGGGAACCTTTCTCTGCCATTTTACCTGGTCCTGTGTAAATAATTATGAATTGCAAGGTATTTTTCCTGTTTGGGAACCAACTAGTGAGGAATAAAATAGAGATCTTAAAACCATAAATATGACCCATGAATTGAAAATGGACACCTTTCAGTAGACAGTAACCCCTATGTGGGCATTGGGGATCTCAGCCAGCTTTGTGGCTCTTTGGAAACCTTTTTGGTGATATGAAAAAAAAATGCACTTCTCTGCTTCCCTCAAGAGGGCCTTAGTCCAGGCATCCTATTCCTAAGAGATTTATACTCTCTGCCCAACCAGGAATGTTCACCCAAAGTGTTTAGAATTCAGGAGGGGTCAACAAATGGCAATCACAGACTCCTGGCCAGGAGTCAAGAAGAAGTGACTAGAGGCACAAACTGAGGCAGCTTATCCCTCTCCATGGCTTTTCCATGACATCTCAGAGCAGAGGAAGGGTAACTACTAATAATCCTCTGACAGTCTAAAGGAAAGAGATTGAGGGCAGAGGGGCACATGGGTGGCTCAGTCAGTTAAGCATCTGTCCTCAGCTCAGGTCATGACCTCAGAGTTCTTGGATCGAGCCCTGTGTGAGGCTCCCTGTTCAATGGGGAGTCTGCTTCTTATTCTCCCTCTTCCCCCTCTGCTTATGCTCTCTCTCTGTCTCAAATAAACAAACAAATAAACAAAAAGATTGAGGGGGGACTGCAGATGTAAATGGTGTAAAGAGAATCTGCATATCATAACATATAGGTGCACTCTGAAGTCAGATTTTGTTCAAGCTCCAATTTCACTAACTGGTTATAGCAATTTGACAATCACTTTGATTGTGCCTGTCTGTGCCGCAGTGTCTACTTCTGTATGATATGATATGATACTAACAGCCAACATCTACTGAGCATGCCTTATGGGTTAGGTACTGTTAATACATGCTTGCATTAAATCTGTGCAATAACTCAATGAGATAGATGCTAGTAGTAGTATCTGCATTTTACAGATGAGGAAACAAACACATAGAGAAGTTACATTATCTGCCCACATTCACACAATGGATTATATTACTAGTCCGAGTTCAATACCCAGTGCAATCAGCCAGCACTCTTACTATACCATTGTGAGGACTGAATTAAAAGGTATGTGAAAAATGCTTTAAATAGTGCCTATAATAGCATCATCCACTGGGAGAACCATCAATACAACTGCCTAGCCAGAAATGAGGAATCATAAATTTCTATTAGCAGTGGGGTTGATTAATGAAAATTAGAGTTTTGTATCTTGCTCTAAAGCCATGAGAAGCAATAAAAGTTGGACAGATGAGGGGATATTAATTAAGAGACAATAGCAGTGATTTATGTGTGAAACAAGAATGGTCTGAAAGAACACGATAACTTGGAGAATGAGAATGCAAGGCCACAGGTGAAAATGGTGACTATTGAGAAGGGTAACTATTTGGAGAGGCAATCTGATGGAGAATGGGACCTGCGGATGGCTCCTTGAATGGCAGTGGGTGAGGATAATGCCATTCCTTTAAAAATAAGTGGGGATCCAAGAGTGAAAGTAGGCGTTCAGAGAAGGTGGATGCATTCCTCTTCAGTCATGTAAAATTTAAAAAGGAAACAAGACATGGAGGCCAGACAGAAGATAGGAGAAAAGCTTTCTGGTGAATACATGAGCATAGACATGAAAAACATTGCTGTTAAAAAGGAAGCTCTGAAATGGAACCACCTAGAGTAAACCTCTGCTTTTATATTTTTCTCCCAACAGTCACAATTCATTAGGCTACAACTCTTATTATTACACTTTAATTCTTCCTTTTATATGGGAATAGAAGAGCTATATGAAAGATTAAGAAATTTTCACATGTGCTTCTCTTCTGAATAAATTGTTATGTGAAATAATTTATTTTAGCAGATTCTTAGGGCTTGAGTCTTTGAGAAAAGGAAGGTCTTTCTCTTAAAGTGGCTTCTCAAGAGTAATAACTAAAGGAGATAACAGGGGGAAAAAAGCTTTCACAACCTTTTATATGAACACTCTGTTGAACTGTTCAAATTATAAGAACTTATGTCTGAGTTCTTTATTTGAAAAGTGCACAAAATAAACTTTTTGCTCTCCTAAGAAATGATGTGATATTATCTCTGCAGGAGAAGAGATTGGGAAGGTTTAGAACATTCTTTAGGCTTTTCAACTGATGTCAAATCAAATGGGATGCCTTCATATGTCAGGAAGCTCATTTGCTGCACTCTATGCCTGCCAAAGTCCAATATGCTGAAATTCTCACTCAGTTGTTCATCTCCATGGGATGCTTTATGCCATTAGGCATTAACTGTTGAATTGCCAATCTCAACTACCACTGTTAAATCTCCATTATCTTAGCCACCCAGAGGAGTTTTGTGAGAAATGGTTCCCTTTTCAGGAAACGGTCTTGTGCCTGAAAGAGTATAATATATAATGAGTATTTCAACAAAAGTGGAAACAGATGGAGGCAAAGGTGAGAAATCATCAAAAGTGCAAAACTATTATCTTTCTGAAGAGCCCTCACCACACTACATATGAAGGGGTAATGCCAGCAGGTCTGTGTTCATATTTTTCTGTTGTTTCTTGACATTTCATGGTCTTTAGCATCTGTTCATAAAGAGATTTACTAGAGTATGTTGGTTATGGGTCCCTCTTGTGCAACATCTTTGGGCCAACAGGAAAATATCCAGATTGCATAGATTCTACACATCAACATAGGGAAAGGGGGAGAAGTAGAAAGAATCACTGCAAAACACTGTATACAAGATAAGGATATTCAACATTGTAGGCTTTGCCCAATCTAGGGCTTCAATAATGCGAGACTCTGATACTTATCTAGATAATACAAAATACTTCCACAACCCCACTGAAGTCTTCCTGAATTTCTAACCTCCAGATTCATCATACAAATCCATTTGAATTGGCCATTGTTCTAACAGTGCCATGTTTTGTCCTTAGATCAGCAGTGGAATCTTAATTAGTCGGGCATTCCAGAAGACTGCACACAACACAAAGGATTTTAGTGTAATACCATCTAGAGATGTACCAATCACTTTTACCAATTTGTCCAAAAGAAACTAGATTAAAATAGGAGTTGTAGAAACATGTGTCACACAGATATCAGTAAGAGATTTTGTCAGAAAGTTACCATGTTATCATTTAGATTGCATTTTCCTCTTGGTTCCAGGTCAAAGAGGCTTGTAGTCTCTTTATGTTATAAAGATAATAGTATAACACATTTCCAGTTATAAATAATTCTAAAATACCTTAGCATTAGACCATCATTAGACCAAGAGAGACAAAAAAACAAACAAATAAATAAATAAATAATTTTATTAAAAGGCACAGAACTGAATTGATCCAAATCGCTCCTTAAACAACTTTATGGAGCACCATTACACCGTACAATCACCATTTGAGTGCCAGAAATACAGAGAAAAATAAGACAACCTTCCCATCCTTAAGCAGATTACAGTGTGTTAAGAGAGACTGGCCCACCATTACATGTATACAAAATAGCATGACTTGTTTTACTAGTAGTGGAGGAGCTAGTTGCCCTGAGGGGCCAGAGATGTTGGCTACTAAACTGGATCTTTAAGAATTATAGAGAATGAATGAACATTCCAAGCAGAATATGCACAAAACATGGAAGTGTGAAAGAGTGTGGTGGATTGAGGAATGATAACGTTTTAGCCTAGATCTTCAAGAGAGTAGAACCTCTCCTGAAAAATTAAGAAGCTATATGCTTCATTTGGAAGGTACAAGATCAAGACCTTAAAAGCACCAAAAAAGAAAAGAGACAAGGGAAAATGTGATCTGAGGTGATGCAATGCATTATAATAGCTACAGCTTCTCAAGTGAAGACACAGAGCAGTCATTGAGCAAGCATGTCTGCTCAGTACCTTTCTGGAAAAACAATACGGGAGAGCAAGTGAGAGAAAGGGGAAAAAAACATACATCTCCTTTTCCATCAGTCCAGGTTCTCCCTATGGTGGGCCAGCTGGGCCCTTGATAGCTAGTCAAGAATCCAGATCCCACACTGGAATGGAATGTTCATCCAAGACTGAAAGCAAAAGGATGACCTGATGCAAGTGATGTGACAACCAAGAAAGAAGGAAAAGGTTAAGGACTCTGAGAAGCCACTGTGACTAGAAATTAGAAAGCATGGAGAGGTGAGTAGGAAATAGGGGCAGAAATTGCAAAGATTAATTTGTGAGATCCTTAAGGAGCTCAGATTTTATTCAAGAACTTTTTAGGAAGGCAAAAATCAACCAGATATATTACAAGGTTAATGAAATATATAAGGTAAAAAGTAGATCTTCTTTTTCTACTGACTTTTTCAGTATTTAGCCAAGGTTAAAGAAATTCATTTTGGGATATTCCAAGCTAAGATGTACAGATAACCAGCTGAGATGCTGTAATTATACAGAGATCAAACAAACCATCAATGAATAAGCAATAGTAGATGCTTTTGTCTATTTAACTGCAAATAGGAATTAAACTATGATTTACCCAAACAACAGATGGATACCAGGTCCACCTGGTATCTTGAGTTGGTCTAGAATTTTGTGAGCTGGCTGATATGACTGTTGAAACTCTCTGGTTAAATGCCTCCTTTTCACACCTGGTTTACAAAGCAATCACCCTGAGGATGTGACCACATTTAGTGTTCTTTGAAATGCAACCAAGAATAACATCTGGCATTTTTTGGAAGAATGATTTTTTCACTCTATAGTAGTAGTTGTCTAACAACAGCCAACATTTCTAGACAGCTTTTCATAATCCATAATATCATTTAGTTAGCAATGCAACTTTATGAGAAAGGAATTATTTTCCATTTATACAGATGTCAAAATTCAAACACTCAGAAACATCAAGGTGCCCTACAAATAATTAATGATGCTGTTCAAATTTGGACCTCAATCCCTTTGTCCCCAAGGCCCACACTTTCTGGTCTGCCTTACTGCCTCACAGAGTTGCTTTATGAGAATACAAAGTTTTTTCTTCCAAGAATAAAAATACTTAGAAGTTAAAAATGAATATTCAAACATCGATAATTTTCATATGGCAAATTTCTGAAAACCTTTCTTGAACAATTATCTTCTTAGATGACTCCAAATCTTGAGGACATGAGTTCCACATGTATGATGTGAAGTTGTTCTTCCCATTAGGGGATTTTGTTCACGACCTTAAAACCTACAGAGTTCCCATTTAATATTCCTGAGTTCATCTTGATGATTTCAAAGATTTAAAAAAATCATACACTATCCATCATGGTCAATAGACCTGAATTTCAATCTGGGCCTCTTCATCATATGTTTTAGCCTAGATCTTCAAGAGAGTAGACTTGAACGAATGACATATCTCCTTTTCGTTGGATGTAAAACAGGGCTCACAATAGCTCTCTCATGGGATTTCTAGTTTATTAGATAAAATATTAATATAGGGCAGCCCTGGTGGCGCAGTGGTTTAGCATCGCCTGCAGCCGACAGCGTGATCCTGGAGACCTGGGATCAAGTCCCACATCGGGCTCCCTGCATGGAGCCTGCTTCTCCCTCTGCCTGTGTCTCTGCCTCTCTCTCTCTCTCTCTCTCTCTCGCTCTGCATCTCTCATGAGTAAATAAAATAAAATCTTAAAAAAAAAAGAGAGAGAGAAAGAAATATTAATATAAAAACAGAAACAGGCAACAGTTTTGCCTGAGAGTTGCTAGAGAATGGAGTATCAATGATCCCAGTGGGGCACACACCTCCCGCTAATCCTGGCTTGAAACTTGACCTTTCTTGACCATTTAGAATAATGAAACTTTGTCTTTAAAACTAAAGACACTGTAGAGATGAGGAGTGAGTGCTTAGAGTACTTGCACTTTAAACTGTACAGTGAAAGAGGAGAGGGATAGTTTGTCTCTTATGCTCTCTTTTGCAGTTAATATCAAATAAAATAGGATAAACGAAAAGATGTAAGATCCCTTGGGTCCCTTATCTGTCTGGATCTAATTCTCTGGCCTTTCCTGTTCCAGCCTGTGGGGCTCACCTTTGTGTCTCCCCTTCTTTCTGCTTCTGATTCTGCTATTTCTCACATTAGACAACCTGACCCCCTACCTGTATTTCCAGCTTTCATGTGGCAGCTGAATTCTAGTTCCTTCTCATTCTCAATTCATTTGTTCAAAAACTGTTGTGGAAGGTTTCTGGATAAGATGCTAGGATAATACATGTTTTATCCATTTTCACCAACATCCATTGAAACAACCAATTAACATAAAAGTTAAGCTGCACAAACACTTTTAATATTTGGACTTATAGGTATATTACAATATTGCAGGTTATTGCCTTTATTTATTTTTTATTTATTTACGATAGTCACACTCAGAGAGAGAGAGAGAGAGAGAGAGAGGCAGAGACACAGGCAGAGAGAGAAGCAGGCTCCATGCACCAGGAGCCCGACGTGGGATTCGATCCCGGGTCTCCAGGATCGCGCCCTGAGCCAAAGGCAGGCGCCAAACCGCTGCGCCACCCAGGGATCCCAGGTTATTGCCTTTAAATTAATGTCCTTTCACATAGGAAAAAAAAGGCTGAAATAAAATATAAAAAATGTTGAGTCATGATATAAGAGATTTTTATTTATGTTGTTTTGCTCTTATTTGCTTTCAAAATGTTAGTCTTCATCACTTCTGTAAACAGAAACAAGATAAATACTCTTTCTTTTAAAAGAAAACAAAAGAATAGAAATACAAAATATAACACTGTCTAAATTTTACAAGATTGTAGTTCACTGGAGTTCAATGGAGATTGTAGTTCATTTTTATTTTGTCTACTGTGAATCATAAAATAGCAATACTAAGTACTTTGAAACATACCCGAAGGCAAATAAATAAGAAGTGGTATATAATTCCCATGGGGGAAGGACAATGTACATTTTAATGATCTTGTGGTTATAGCAAAATTTAGATATTTGAAATATTGTGTAATGAGTTTGGTACTAAATTTGAAATATGCTGTTAAAATGCCACAAAACAGTTGAACAGCATGACTATTAAGCTGATTTTAATTTTCCATTTAATCATAAAGAATACACAGATTAAATCCTGATTTCTTTTTAGCATCTTTATATAGTCATATCTCTTTAGAGCATTATTACATCCCCTGAAGCATTCTTCATCAGCATTCTGGCAAAGAGAATTTAACATTTCTATTTAATTTCTCAACTTTCTCTTTCCCAAAGAACATCATGATCCAATAGCCTATGTGTAAGAAATTAACCCAATTATGGTGTTCCAATCTTAAGACATGACATAATAGTTAGTAGGTTAGTAACAAACATGGAAAGAATGAGGAAGGAGAAGAAATGGGCAGAGAATTAGAAAACTGTTTTGAAGAGCTTAAGAAAGTAATATATTAGTACTCAATCTTCAAAAATTCCTTCAGCTCAGTCTATGACAGCTACACCATGACATGAATTTATGTTGTCTGATATTTTCTCAATATTAACATCTGCTTTCTGTTCTATCTATATTCTTGAAACATAGACATTTTTGAAGACTGCCTTCAATTATACTTTTAAAGTATGCTTAGGAATACTATTTACTTCTCTCCAAATTTCCTCCTTTTTTTTCTTCCTACAAACAGCACCACTATGTTCCCAGACATTACAAGAAACCATTGTACAAATGAAAAAGACACGGAATTTGCCCTCAAAGATATGGGGCTCCTGGATGGCTCAGTCAGCTAAGCATCTGCATTCTGTTCAGGTCATTATCCCAAGGTCCTGAGATGGAGTCCCACATCAGGCTCCTTGCTCAGTAGGGAGTCTGCTTCTCCCTTCTCCCTCTGCCACTCCCCCTGCTTATGCGCTCTCTCTCTCTCTCTCTCTCTCTCTCTGTCAAATAAATTTAAAAAAAAAATTAAGGGAAAAAAAAAAGCTTATAGGCTAAAGAAGAGTTGAGCTTGTAAATAAAGAATTAGGAGTTCCATAACAGTTTTTACAAAGTCCCAAGCAGCACAGAGAAAAAGAGGAAAAGGGAAAAACCACTGTTCCAGACAGTTGATAGGGAATTGCCTCAGTGAAAGGAGGTTAGTTAAAAAGGGTTGCTGAATTGATGTAAGGAGCCACTGAGTGTTGTATGCAACTGAGAAATCAATAAATTCTACTCCTGAAACTAATAATACAGTGTATGTTAACTAAATTGAATTGAATTTTTTTAAGTAAAAAATTAAAACAAACAAACAACGTTTCTGCAATTTTCTTCCAAAGAGAGAATGAGGTCTTCGACTGTATTTTGTCTAAGAGATAAGGTGAAGAGGAGATAACTTGATAGACCAGAAAGCTGGGGGCAAGGACTGCTAGGACCAGGCTGCTCCCAAGGATATAATCTATGAATGGAGAACCAAACACCTTTCAGAACTGTAGTACAGACTGTAACTGAGTTATTTTTAACTTAAAAAATATTAAATGTCAGGGGCACCTGGGTGGCTCAGTTGGTTAAACGTCTGCCTTCTGCTCAGGTCATGATCTCAGGGTCCTAGGATGGAGCCCCAAGTCAGGCTCCCTGCTCAGTAGAGGGTCTGCTTCTCCCTCTCCTTCTGTCTTTCTCCCCCAGTGCTCACATACGTTCTCTCTCTCTCTTTCAAAAAAATAAATAAAATATTTTTAAAAAATAAAAATAAATTAAAAAAATAATAATAAATGATATATCCAGAGGGAACAACTAGTTCGCCCATTCATAGTGGCTAATATTTAATATGGCAGGGTTTTTAAAACATTTTTATTCATTTATTTACTCTTTTTAAGTAGCTTTCTACACCCAATGTGGGGTTCCAACTCACTATCCAAAGATCAAGATTCACGTGCATTACTGACTGAGCCAGCCAAGTGCCCCCTTATTATGGCAAGTTTTAAGCTAAGTTCTTTACCTGCATTATCTAACCTTATGTTCACAGCAATCCTATGAATTAAATGTGATTATTTTCTCAATTTTATAGATGAGAAAACTAAGAAGTAACACAGTGGTATAGACAAGATTCAAGTCTAATACAGTCTGATACAGCCTCTAGGCTCTTAATCATACTAGCGGGGGTTCTACTAGACTATATATTATATTCAGCTGGCAAGTTTAAAAAAAATATTGATGTTGGTTGCATTACAAACCAACTAAACCAGAATCTCTAGATAGGAAGCCCAGAAATTGGTCTTTCTTTCTTTCTTTCTTTCTTTCTTTCTTTCTTTCTTTCTTTCTTTCCTTCTTTCTTTCTTTTTTTTAAGTTACCTAGGTGATTCTATGTACAATCAAGTTTGATAATTCTTGAAGAAGAGTAAAGGTAATGTTGAGTTGACAGTTGAAGATTAAGAAAAGTTTGCCACATGGGAAAGCAGAAAAAGGCACTCCAGGCAGAAGGGGGAGCATGAGCAAAGAAATGGGATGTTAATACAAAGGGTATGCAGTGTGTCTAAACCAAAAGCTGGATTTGAAGGGCCTTCAATTCCCTAACAAGTTCATTATGCAATAGGGAGCTTTTAACTTGTCTTTAAATATAGGAGTGGAAAAGAATCTGATCTCTTTTTGAATAAAGGGCACCTGGGTGGCATAGTCAGTTGAGCACCGCATCCTAATTTTGGGCTCAGGTCATGATCTCGGAGTCATGAGACTGAGTGCCATATTGGGCTCCATGGTCAGTGAGGAGTTTGTTTGAGGACTCTCTCCCTCTACCCTCCTCAGCTCACATTCTCTCCTTCTCTAAAATAAATAAATCTTTTTAAAAAATATTCTTAAAAAGAATAATGGTTCTCTGGGGGAACAGATAGTATAAAGATTAGTCAATGGTTTAGGATTTCAGCCTATGGGGAAAGATGTTCTAAAAATAGGAAATATGTGAATCAGTCTAAATAACATTAACTGGTTCTAAACTTTTAAGTAGCCATTTGAATAACATTGTATTCTTTGAAAGGAAGTCTTTAGTTTCTGAAGTTAAACAACATGACTTGAAAGTACAAATTCTCTCTTCTAAGACCTCACTAACATGGCAGTGAAGAAATTTTAAAAGGGGAATTCTGTTCATGGGGTGTGACACACTAGATACCCCAAATGACCCTAATAATTAAATGCTAACACAGTATTTTTTTTAATTAATGCATCTGAAAGAACAGGTACAAAGTAAGAAATCCACAGAGATCGAATTTAGGAGTAAGAAGAAAACAAACACAAAAGCTGGATTTTTCAAAAAAAAAAAAAAAAAAAAAAAAAAAAAAAAGCTGGATTTTTCTTAAGTTTCTATGGATATGTTAATATCTTTTAATGGTCACTAGACTGCATATTATATTCAGCTGGCAACTGTTGTAGAAGGAAGAAAAATTTACAAGTCTATCTAAGAGAGGCAGCTGGGATCTCTAAGAGCTATAACATAAGTGCAGTAGTGAACAAAACTAAATCTACCTTCCCAAATGACAAGATGCAGAAATCAAACTATCTTGGCCCTGGTGCTTCATAAAGAAATAAAAAACCCTAAGAATTCATAACTAAAACGACCACTCATGCTACCAGTGTGGTCCAAAAAACTTCAGGCAGATACTTTAAAATGGTTGGCCATGCTCCATATAGAAATAAACACAAATCCTCTCTAAAGGAATTCAACTTCAATCCCAGATTCAAAGAATTCCCACAGACAAAGTTCAAATAACATGAGCTCATAGTCAAAAATCCCAAAATACACAAGAATACAAAGATACAAAGAAGAATCACTGAGAGACTTTCAAAAGCAACAGACAGTAGATCAAATCTGCAAATATTCCAGATAATGGTATTACTGGACACAGAATATTAAAAAAAAAAACTATGCCAGACATATTGAAAAAGATTTAAAAAAAAAAAAAACAACTTTAAAATGTGAGCAGGAAAGCAAAAGATTTAGAAATAGCCAGAGACTGGGGAAAGAACCAAAGAATCCTTCTAGATACTAAAAATATCTTCCACCTAGGATATAGAAAATAAGCAAAAAAAGCAGTTCTTATCCTAACAATGAGAACAACCCAGATAGCCTTTAAAAATCATAATGCATGAGCCCCTCAGAGAGCTGAGTTCACAAGGTAACCTACTGAACTAAAATCCAAAAAGAGGGCAGTGCCACCCCAAGGAAAAATAGATCCCAAGATTGTTCTGTCTTTGGCAGAGCAGTAGAGATAAGAGTTAGCCATCACAGAAACGGACAAAGAAGAAAAACATCTGAGATTTTCATGAAATGTGAAGAGACATGTTTGAACTGAGGAAAATACATAGGAGCCCAGACACGGGAGAAGTCTTTCCCTGCCCACAAACTCTTTTCCACTGATATCCACTGAATATTTATGAAAAAGATTAGTAGCAAGAGAGCAGAGCTGAAAGAGATTACTTCCTCGGTAAAGATGTACAAGGCCTCCCAAGTGTAAGACTCGAGAGAAGAATGAGAGCAAGCCTCCCTCACTCCAGGACCCAGATCCCACATGAGGGAGAGATATGCACTAGGAGAAGGTAAGAAGCTGCGCTGCTGTGCAACTCTGAGCAGAGGCCCCAACTTTCAATGTGATCTAAGGTCACTGCTCTTTTTAAGTTGTAAGAAACCTATCTTGATCTGAATTTTTTACCAGTTTCACCAGATCCTCAAAAAATGATAGAATCTAATTGTCTCAAGGTTACTTTGTAGGCACATGTGTGGGATAACTATGAAACATAAAAATAATTCATTGATTCTTACAATTGAGTCAAATTACTTGTTTATCTAAGATTCTTGGGGCAAAACCGAGAATCGTTTTTCTAGGGAAAGCATCAACAGAGAAATGTGATCAAAACAAGGGCCATCTCACCCAGAGGTAGGACAGGCAGCTCTTCATTATGCCACAGTTATGGTCCTTCCCCACCTACCAAAACCAAGGAAATGCCTAAGCCAGCTTTCAAAAGGCTTTTAGACATCTGGAACTAACTCAGCTCTCTTAATCAAATAAATGAAAAAAAAATTTAGAATGCAAAATGCCTGTGTAAGATATAATTATATTAAGAGGATTTCATTCTAGATGTGAGTGAGCAATTTATCAGAGTATAATATATATATATATAACTATATATGGAGGAAGACAGAGAAGTGGGTATCTGAAGAGGGAGGGAGGATGATTTAATTTTATAACCTAAGAAATTTGTTACAAATTATATCCAAAAGTAATCTTGAAAAGTGCAGTTTTTTGCTTCTGGTCTGGTCAAAACTAATAACCAATATAAGCCTTCACTGACATTCACATTTCTTAAGTCACTTGAATTTCGCTCAACAAATATTTGTTGAGCTACTACTATGTACTACACCGTGTTCTGTCATGTTAGCATACATCATAACAGAACAAAGAGCCATGTTCTCATGGAGCTCAATACCAGTAAAAGGAAACAGACAATAAAGAGTAAACATGATAAATGACTCAATTATTTAATATATTAGGAGGTAAGTACTATAGCCAAAGAAAGGGGTAAGTGAGCAGGAGATCAAAATTGTAGAGAGTTGAAGTTATTGTATCAAATAATATGGTCAGCATGAACATTTTCAAGAAGGTCAGATATAAGAAAAGACAGGAAGGAAGGAAGCCATGTGGCCAGCTTACCTGGAGCTGGAGGTATGGAGAACATTCCTGCAGAGGGAATAGCTGGTATACCAGATATGTTCAAGGAGAAGGAAGGAAGTCAAGATGGCTAGAATGGAGCAAGAAGTGATGTTGTAGGAGAGAATGTTATCTCTTCGTTCTTATTCATTTTGATTTCTACTTCCAGATGATTAAATCCCAATGAAAGAAATCAGATAAAGTGTTGGACTTGCACTTAGAGATAAATCTCCCAATTTCAGCTTCTTTAATCTTGTCCTAGTTATTCCTCTGCTTCCCTAAATATTTTCCACAGCAGAACTTCCAAGAATTCACACACTCTCCATAGATGTGCCTTGACTCCTACTTTTTCAGAGAGGAGAGAGGACAGTGTCTATACTCACTTACATGCAATTCCACTCCTTCCCACTTAGCTCAAAGGGAGAATGCCTCCTGCTACTCAAAGCCAGTCTCTGCACCTGGCCAGGGCACTCAACACTTAGTCCCTCTCTTAGTGACTTCCTCTGAATCTCCTCTGATGTATCCTTCTTCAACAGGTATCTCCTCTCAATCTACACTCTCCTCGATCAGTTTCATTTATGTCAATGCCTTAAATTTCCACATACATTCTGATGATTTTCTAATCTATATTTCTAGTTCTAAGTCATTCCTGACATCTGAGCAGAAATTTCCAACCTTGTACTAGACATGGATGTTCTAATGATACATCAAATGCAATGGGTCAAAACTCAAGCATAACTCCACCGCCAAATATATTCTTCCTCCAACTCCTATCTCAATTGATAACATCATTAACACGGTCATCTGGACACTACAGTTACCTCACTTTTCTTTATCTACCATTTATAGTCAGTAAAATTCTATAAATTTTTTGAGAGTCATTACATGAAGGCCCACCTAACACCCTTCACCAAATATACCCATATTCACAACTCTTACCAGCCATATCCATTCAGAAAAGAAAATCAAATCATGACTGTCTTCTATGCTAAATATAGGGCTAAATAACATTTGCCATGTCCGTCCTTTTTGATAAATAAACTTTTGAATTTTTTAATTGTTTTTTGTTTTTCATTGACTGTACTTGGTAAGATAAGTGATTAATTCCACTGAATCACTCACGTGAACAAGGAAGAACTAACTGGAGTCTACATAAATTAAATTAACCTTAAAACCATATAATAAGAGAAAATTACACATGAAGCACTTGAGCTGGGGAACCTGGGTGGCTCAGTGGTTTCTGAACCACATATGTCTAGGAGGCAGAACTGGACCTAAAACCTAAGTCCTTCTATTTTTTTTTTTCCTAAGTCCTTCTAATGCCAAAGCATGGAGAGTGTCTGCCTTCGACTCAGGTCGTGATCCCAGGGTCCTGAGATCAAGTTCTGCATCAGGCTCCCCAAACAGAGCCTCCTTCTTCCTCTGCCTATATCTCTGCCTCTCTGTGTGTCTCTCATGAATGAATAAATAAGACCTTTAAAAAAAGGAAAGAAGAAGCAGCAGCAGCACTTGAGCGGAGAGAGTTGGGAGATAATTTCAAAGATAGAGAGAACGGCATTGGAGAACACAGACTTTTGAAAACCTGGAATTTAAGGTGCCATGGGAAGGAGAGTAAAATATGCAGCTAAAAAGTAACCAAGAGCTAAACTCCATATCTATCAGGGAGCCACTCAGGAGTTTTTAGTGAGGGAGTGACCTGAGAAACATAAATGTTAGGAAGAACCCACTGTATGTTGGTGGAAGGACTTAGCTTAAGTCACATTTTTTATTCCTCACAGAATTTAGTACAGTTCTTTCAGAGAATGTGTTAAAGTCAGAAATGAATTGTATTAGATTGAGGTAAATGATAGATACTCTGTGGAGAGCAATGAATAGCTGTGTTGTGTGCAAAGCACAATTCTGAGCTGTCTAATTTGAAAGGGGACATGTTGGGCTGAAGTTGAGACCAGCCATGTGAGCCCCATCTCCCCATTTGAAGGCTGGTGGTTGCCATGGTTACAATTGCATGGATAGGCTTATTTATAGCTATATACTATCTTTAGTGAATTCCACAACAGATGAGAGAAAAATTCAACTGTGAAGCCATCTAAGTGTATTGGAAGCACTTAGGAAGAGCAATAGAATTAAATATACACCAGAGAATCTCAAAAACACTATGGAGAGCCCCATTTTAAACAACTGCTTTGTGAACAGTGTTCTGAGTAAATTGAAAAACAAAACCCAGGCTTTTGCATGCTCTCTGCTAGCTCTGCCTTTACAATTTACAAGCATAAGTTTCAAGATACGTTTTGGAAATAAACAAATGCATTAATTAGTTAATTAATTAATTAATTATTTTTACCACCTATCATATGCAAGACATCTATAGACATTCTAAGTCCTACAATAACAATAGGAGGTAGAGATTATTTTTATCTTTATTTTGCACATTAGGAAACTGAAGTGCAACAAGGTTGGATTCCCCAATGCCATATAGTTGGTAAAGACCAGAGCTGGCCAAGAGTCCAGGCAGTCCCCTTCCAGTGACCTTACCTACTGTGATACACTCACTTATTTTAATATGTACAACATAAAGGTCTGGAGACTATAACTCACTGGGAGGCCAGGAATCTGTATTTATTTCAATTTAAAGTGAATACAGATTTAAAATGATTATTTGCTAATGGAAATTAACTAAGAATTTGTGCTGTAAAACCATCTATACCCAAACCTGAAATCTCAAAACATACTAGGGCACCCTACTCTGATTCTAAAAAGAATTAAAGCAAAATTCTTCTGAAAGAAAAATTTTTCTGTTTTATAAAAAGTTAAATACAATTCACAGAAAATTGATTGTGTTCACACATGCAAATTTTTGGAACATATCCATTATGTACCACAAAGTAAAATGGTAGGCTTATTTTAAAAAGGAATGAATATTGATGGGTATTAAGTGTTTCCTTTCATTTACCTGAATAAGTCAATGAGGCAAGTATTATTTAGCTCTAGTTAACAGATGAAAAACCTGAGGCTTACACTGGATAAAACTTTTGAACCACACATGTCTAGGAGGCAGAACTGGACCTGAAACCTAAGTAAGTCCTTCTAATGCCAAAGCATGGAGATTTCCGCTTCTATCTTTCTGTGTGGTCCCTGACTTAAAGGAAGCAAAATTTGACTAGATTCTAACAGAGGCTCTCTCCAAGACCAAAGATACGGTCTTTGAACAACCACAGCTTGTTGTAGGGATGGAGTTTGCCTGAACAAGTTCTGATTCAATGCAAGAACTCACTTCTTGGACAAATATGTATTATAATACCATGACTTATGTGAGAATAATACAGGGATGGGTGGAAATACACATTTGTCTTTTATAAATGTCCTTTATAGGTTTTGAATAAAATATGGTAATATGGTAAGGCTTTGGGATTCATATTGTTGTCAATGATTGTATAATCTAAGAATTCTATACTACGTATTCATGCTTTTATCAAATAATTATTTACTAAGCACTTACACTGTACCTCTCATTATGGTAGGTTCTGGGAATGCAGTGGTAAATCAGACAAGTGTAAATTATAATTTTGAATGCTAGTAAAAATGTGATTTTAGACTCACAAAACATTCAGGATATTCATTCATTCAACAAAATTTAGCAAGTGCCTACTATGCAACACACAGTATAGGAGGTACTGGGAACATAAAAGTGAATAATTCATATTGCTAGAGGTGACTTTAAAGATCAATTATATGACAGTACCAAAAACCTAAACACTTGTCCAGGATCATACGACAAAATTGGAGTTAAAACCAAGGACTGATAACCGTATCTTTGACCCTTGTACTTTTCCTAAGGACTCAAGCCACTGCAAAACCTCCTGCCACCTGATAATACTCCATAGTTATAATTCCTACATGCCTGTCTTTTCTCCTAAAATGGAGGAGATGCTAGAAAAGGGAAAGATCGCATTCGCCATTAAGATGTTAGAGGCACAACCCTAACAACAAAGACTTATCTGGCCCAAGAGGTCCAGAATGCCAAGGTGAGAAGCCGTGATCTATTCTTTCTTTTTTCATAAAAAGGGCTATGAAATATGTATCATAAAATAAAGAGTGTTATCTCTGCCTGACATAAAATAGGACCTTTTATAAGGCACTAGGAAGTCATTTGACATAACTCAGAAAAAAAAAGAGATTATTTTCAAATACTATTATCTCTGCTAAATATTTTCTTCACACAGGAATAGAATCTTGGAAGGTACATTGCCAATATCAGCTTAGATGAAAAGTTCATATACAACTGGACCATGATTATGGATTTAGATAGGCATTGACCTGCACATCCAACCCATTTCTTAGTCTATATAATTATCAAGTAATTCTCAGACCTTTGTTTGATTTCATATGTAGATTATTTTCAAGGAAAAAAATACTCCACTTACTAAGTACCAAAAACCATTGGATAAGTAGTGTATTTGGTTTTCAGGTAAAAAGTACTCCCATTTAGCTTAAACCAAACAAAGCTCTGGTCAGTGAGGTCACAAGTCTATAGAATATTATAGTTCAGACACATAATTACAGAGCCTATGAGCCCTCACCTGCTTCCTACTACAGTTCCTGTCAACTTCTCACCTCACCATTACTGTCTTCTATTTTAAATACCTAAATAGCTAAACTAAAAGGTCCTGGCTTTGGAGATTTAGGTGGTTTTGTTTGTTTGTTTGTTTGCTTGTTTGTTTTTAAGTAGGCTTGATGCAGGGCCCGAACTCACAACCCTGTGACCAAGACCTGAGCTGAGATCAAGAGTCAGATGCTTAACCAGCTGAGCCACCTAGGCCCCCCAAGATTTAGATTTTTAATAATGATGTGAATTGAATTAATTCCCTAGAAGTATCTGAAATTAGATATGAACACAGTATCTCTTTCTAGTAGTAAAAAAATATCCAATTAGAACAAATTCTTAATTATCAAATTGACTCTCTGCCTTAAAGATTCTTCTAATCAAAAATAACAAAAACAAAGAATTAAAGACAAGCAAATTGGCAAAGCTCAAGACATCTTTCAGGTAATTTCAGAAAGGAGAGAAGGAATGTAATACTAGCATAAGATAAAAATAAAATTTGAAGCCCTGAAGGGGAAATGATGTCTTTTTTATGTTGATAAAAAGGCTCAAGCTACGTTAAACATTTATGCATTAAGTAACATAGCATGGAAAAAATAATACCATGAAAAAACATTTATTGACTGTTTATTGCTTTTACTTTAGCCTTTAAAACAACTCAATGAAGTAAGTATTGTTAAAGGGTGAGATCACATTTCAATACCTGAAATCAAAAAAACACAAAGCTGATTTTATTGCTTACCTAAATAGGAAGACCTATGCTGGTCAGGCACAATCTCCTCAAGCTACTAATAGAAGGAGAAAACTATATATCCATAATAAATATATATGTGCCAAATAGTGCTGCCACAAAATATTTTTTAAAGAAAACTCTGTTAGAAATGTACTGAGAAGGGACACCTGGGTGGCTCAGTGGTTGAACGTCTGCCTTCGGCTCAGGTTGTGCCAGGGTCCTGGGATCAAATTCCGCAACAGGCTCCCTATGGGGAGCCTACTTCTCCCTCTGCCTCTGTCTCTGCCTCTCTCTCTCTCTGTCTCTCATAAAAAATAAATAAATAAATAAATAAATAAATAAATAAATAAATAAATAAATAAATCTATCTATCTATCTTGGAAGGAAGGAAGGAAGGAAGGAAGGAAGGAAGGAAGGAAGGAAGGAAGGAAGGAAAAGAAAAAGAAAGAAAGAAGAAAGAAAGAAAAAAGAAGAAAGAAAGAAAGAAAGAAAGAAAGAAAGAAAGAAAGAAAGAAAGAAAGAAAGAAAGAAAAAAAGGTATTGAGAAAAAGACAAAAAGACACTAGTGAAGGATTTCTACAGACCAAGCAAACAAAAAAGGGAGCAAAGACTTAGAGGAGCTGAATTTTATCATTAGTAACATTTATACAGATGCCCTGGTACATTTTGAGAAGTCTGCACCACCTTCATTTAGCATATGGTCCTTTTTCTCCTTTAGCAGGCTCAGTCATTCCCCAATTGAGTGCTGAGATCTGGTCCTAACTATGACTGTGGTGACCAGGAGAGGAGTGGAGGGTGGTATGTCTGTGTAGGGACATATACTGACCTGCCAGGAAGAGCCACCTTGTGTTTAAGCAAGAAGAATATCACTAGCATTTACAGAAAGGAGTAGGTCGCTTATGCAGATCCAGAAGATGCAGCAGGATCTGAGTTTTTAAATTTATGAGTGAGGTGATCCATATGTCTTCCTTCCAAATCTCAGAGTCCCACACCTTTCCCATCAGGTCCCTGGCTTTGGCACAGCCAACTTATTGGAGCAGACAATTCAAATTTCTCTGGAGTTCTGCTACTTTTATAATTAAATCTTAGCTCTGATTCTCACATTTTCCTGCCCTTCCAGCTACAAGAGAAGAGTGTCTTTATATACTTAGAAGGCCTTCTGATTTTCTTATTTTGCCCTAATCAACCTTCAGCCTTTCATTATCCTCTCCAATGCATCAATATTACCCAACAACAGACATTTGATTTCATAATTCTTACAGCACCTACTTCTCTCATAGCTCTCAAGTACCTGTTATACTGTACATTCCCTTCCAATGTTATCCTGTTCCACTGCATCACTAGTGAAAATTTTAATAAGTACAGAATTCTAGTATGCCCAAGGCTGTCAGTATTCTAGCCACTATAGGTGATGAGGTCGTCCAGCTCCAAAATTACATTATAGAGTAGGCCTCCCTAAAACCATTTTTTGTACCATCACAGCTTTGGCTGCCCAGACACACTCCGGAGTGAAGATTTTCATGTGGAAGACTCAGTAGACAGGGATTCCATGAATGCCACCTATGACAACTGGGCAGAGGGATAAGATGAACTGTGATGCACAATGCAGCTGCAGCAGAAGCTCCCGCTAATCCCATAATCCCACAGGAAACTCTGGACAAAGGGTGGCCCTTCAGAATTGTCTAAAATTGAGGGAAGGGACAGGCTTTGTAACTCTACACTGATCCTTTATCAAATGCGGGCTGCCCCAGTAAGGGTATATAGCCTTAGGAAAGACCTCCCTTTGATGAAAGCAGCTTCTGAAGAGGGACAGCTGTGAGCCATCAGCACACTACATTCCCAGTAGCTGGGAGAACATGCTCTGGGTGACCTGGGCAGTTGATACTCCACAAACAGGAAATAGGACTTCTTTCTATGTAATACTGTATTCTCTATATAATATTTTACCTTATAAACAGGAAGAGGCTTTAATATCCCTAGTAGTATGAATTTCTTTTGACCATATTTTCTAGAATGTTCTGACTCCCTGAACTTTGAAACCAGCTGAGTATTTGTTTAAATTGGTATAGAATTGCTTCAGATTACCCTTTTTAGCACTTCCACCCCACTCATTTACTGTATATAAAACTATCTGTTTTCCCAAAATATTTTTAAACACATTCTATAGACACAGATGTCCAACTTATTTGAAGTTTCCTCACAAAATTACTCTAGATTGACTTTTGGTGAGTAATCACTTGTGGTTAAGAAAGAAAAATCATTAATAATATATTTGAAGTTTCAATCATGATCCCAGTGCTTCCACAAAAAAATAAATTATAATATAGCTGGTGATATAGCCAAGGATTTTCCAGTTACCTTATAATGGAAAGAGATGAGGCTAGGGAATACATATCATTTACAATAGCAAAAAAAATTAATGATATGTTAACTCATTTATGTTTTTAATTTACTAGAATTTATAAATTACTTCACCTTTTCTTCCCAAAAATAAAACTTATATGTGATAGTTCAGCAAAATATCTTTGATGGTAGGGCATTTCTCATTCTTTCAGTTACTCCTTGCAGTGGTACTCATCTTTAAGGCCACAGCTCAGATATATATAAAACTAGTTCGTAGAGCACTGAAGACCAATGACCTGACACCTAAAAAGCAGACAAGTTCAACAATAAGTCGAGTTCTCTCCTCCACCTTTTTTCCCTTCATTACCAAGAAAGAATAGCCTCACTATTTGTGGTCAATGGTACAGTGATGCTGAATGACATTTTGAAATGAAAATATTTGAACTTCTCAGTTCAATGAACATGAAGAAAACCAAAATAAATGAATAAATCATAAGAATACATTAACTCTATTATATCACTCTACATATCTTAGCCTGGATACACTATACTCACATTGATATTGAATAACTGAATTGAATAATCATATTGAATTGCATAATCAGCTAATTTCAGTAATCTCTGATGAGTCACAGAAGTGCAAAGGAGGCCACGGCATAGGAGATGGAACAGATAAAATCCCAGTATTCAGTTAAGAACACCACCAGTATAAAAACTAATCATTGGAATCACTAGGAACAAACACCAGTTCACTAGGGGAAAAAAGCCATCCTGACCAGTTAGTAGAATGGGTAGATTGGGAAAATGTCAGGCATGGTCTATCTGGACATAGGCAGAACTTTTGGTAAAGCCTCTCACAGTATCCCTGAAAATAGGATAGAGAAATATTAGTTGGTTTCCAACTAAACTGGATGCATTCATCACTAGTTGAGTTATCACACTGTCAAAGAACACCTACAAATCCTCTTGAAAAGTGAGAGCAGAAAGGACTGTATCACATGTGGATGCAGTATGGATTTTAAAAACAGCTGAGATGAAGTCCTAGTTCCAACACCATCTGAATGGCTCTCTGGGCAAGTCCGTCTCTGCTCTGATGCCCTGTAGCACCTCTCCAATAGGGACCCTATCACATTTGTTCTGCTAATCCCTGGCACTGGCTTTCAATATAGCTTTTTAATTAAACTGCTCTTTCACATTTTGCCTGTGCCCCAACAGAGTATCCATAGAACTAATACTTCTCTGATCGTAAAACTTGGTTTGTGATTCAAACTTTCCCTTTGCTGTCCGTTCATTTCTTATCCGCTCCTGATGCCTCTTCTCTAAACTTTGAGGTTAGTATCTCTAGATTTTTCCCCTTGAACTGTTTGCCCTTGACTAGCCTTAGAATAGCTCTTAGACAAAAAAAGCTAATAGCCTTAAGGTTGTTAATAAATTTCAAAGGCTGCTGTCTACCAAGAAGAAGAGTGCTAGTGGCATGCCACAAGGCATTGAAAAGAATGAAAGGAATGGAACCAGAGAGGCAGTTGTGCTATATTAGACCTAGCTCCTGATGATGGAGCTGAAAGTGAAAAACAGGTCAAAAGGCTAGTGGCTAGATTAGCTCATAAACGGAGCAGCTGGAAAGGAGCAGAGGTAGGAACGAAAGACTCATTCCTCAAGTAAGGAAATGGAGGGCCCTGAAGAGTTTTGTTTTGTATAGTTTTGTTTTTGTATAGTTTTAATAGTTTACATATTTGATGATAGCCTAGGGTCAAAGTGGAAAGAATGCTGTTGTCACTCTTTGGAGGTACTTAATAAAATAGTCATGTGCTGATCCTGTGGAATGCTCCGTGACGAAAAATTTGATGCCATCCTCTGGAAGACAGTCTTGCTTTATCAACCCACTTATCATTTGGGATGCCAAATTTTACACTCTAGCAACTTCATCTCACTGTAGATCTAGAATAATTTGGGGAGAGCACCATTCAAAAGCAATAGAAAGAAATGCCGAAGGTCATGGTGGTATGATCTTGTAAGAGGGATAGTTATAAAGAAATTTTAGAAGAATTCTACGGCTATGCATCTGAAACTCTAGCTATTTTGTCTAATAATAAATTTGTATTTTAGGGGAGCGAACATTATTTCCTTCCAATTCCGTAAACTAAATCATAGGATGATATGAATTTCGTTTCCAATGAGCCCTAGTTCTAGATACTGTTGATTTCTGAAATAAGATCCTATATTGAAAATCTCTCAAGGTTTTATGATTGCCATTTGAAAGAAGCATGATACAGAATTAAGCTGTAGTGGCTCCCACAATCATATCAAAATTTACATTTCAACCATAATTAGCACATTTTATGAATTTAGCTTGAAGAATGCTGCAAAATAATTCTTTATTCTGCAAAAGAATTCCTATTTCACAGAGACTCAAAGTAAATTAGACATTTAGATTACCATCAGTTATCTTTGCCCATATTTTATTATTAAAATGAATCCTAATTATATCCACCAAGAATTCCTTTCTTATTTTGAAAAATAATTTAACTTTGTTTTCATGAGCTCAATAACTGAAAGACCACGGAAGTCAAACTAAGTCTTATTTATTAGCTAGTAATCATTGGTCTAGTTTTATTTCATGCTTACAAATACCTGGAATATTTTGCCAAAATAAATCAAATTATTTACTTGAACATGAAATGATAACAGAAAAACTAATTAGGATTTTACTTATATATTCATCCAGAAGTCAACAAGTGTTTATTGAAATCTACTGAACACCCAGGCCTTAAGCTAATATTACCAAAGTTAACTTTATATTTTCAGTAATTTACATATAAAAGTGAATGATGATTTACTTTAGTATTTGTTAGTATATGTGAATTCATAAAAATATTTGAATTTCATATTCATACTTCTCAACAGCAACCAAGATCAGCCACTAATTTCTTGCATTAGAAGTTGTAACTAAGCAAAAACTTTCTAAATAAAAGATTTATAAGAAAGCTATAAATGGTTTTTGAATAGGATGTCACCGATGAACTTTAGCTACTATTTGGTTTTACCAAAGTGTGCACATGTGTGTGTGCGCACACACACACACAGATACTGAACATTGGTTTATTATTCTGTTATCAGAAACCCATTTTTCATTTCAGAAGCACCTCTCCCCTACTCTCAGACTATGTGGTTTGAGTAAGGTGGCCTCTACCTTGTCTTTCCAGAGGTGAGCACATGACTGAGTCTGGTCAGCTCCGTGTCCATCCTTCCAGTCACAATAACAGGTTCAGACATGATCAGATGGCCTAAGTCAGACTAATTGGAGCTCTCCATGGAACTTCTTCTGGAACCATTGGGAAAGGAGTGCTTCTTCTAGGATTATAGAGGCTAAGAACCACTTAAGCGGATGTGGTTAAGGACAGCCTCGTGGATGTCTGAAGACAGCCTTCCTGAGAACGAATCCAAAAGAGAAATGTAGACTTGGAAGATGGAGAAAAAGAAAGCTTTTAAATGACATCAGTCTATCTTCAACCCAGCCATGCCTACAGATAGCCTGATTCCTTAAAAATCTGTTACATCAGTCAATTGATTCCAATTTGTGTTTTAGGCCTGAATTGAATTTCTGACTTTTGCAACTGAGAGAGTACACCCAATATACATACATACCCAGAGACTTATTATCTTCTATTTGTGACATTTCTTTTTCTTATACTATTATGTATCATACACACATAGACGTACACACACACATGCAGTGCTACAGAAGCCTAGCATTTGTCTTGTGGATAATGACAACAGTCTCTGACAAAATGGTTTTTACCTTCATGGCCAGCAGAATTTTGCTGAAACTCAGAAAATTTTTATCTGAATTAATGTACAAAAATATGTTCTGACTACTTGCAAAAACTTTTTTAGCCACTGACATAAACATGACAATACTTCAAATTGTGCACCAGTCCTCCATCTGTGTAGCATCATTTCTGCCCCAGCTCTGAGACTCAGAAAACTTACAGAGCCAGAGAGGACGACATTCCACATGGATTGGAACATCTTGGTCAAAGGCCCTGAGGTGAGAGCATGCTAGGTGGGCATGTTGGTGCCTGGAGACAAGCCATGGACGAAGCCAAGGCTTCAGGGAAGAGGACAAAAGGGAATCTGGAGGGTGGCAAGCCTGAGAATGAGAGTGACGTGTGATGCTGGCCAAGGGGTTTATGTGGAATGGGCAGCTGTGGAAAGTTTTTCAAGGAGTGAGGTGACGTGGACACATTGTTTCTGGGGGAAAGCAAAGCACTCACAGTTTGTTAGGCTGGTGCTCTGTGAGGTACAAGATTGAACTACATAAAATGGCTTACGTTTGACCATTTGACCTACAAAAATAATAATTTCATATGGTTCAACCTAAAAAAAATTGTCACAGAGTTGGAGTCATATGAATTACCCAGACTCCAAAATGTTGGGCTGAAAATGATGTAGACACCTAAAGGTAGGTCCTAATTCATGACTACACAGGCATCTGGTTTTGGCTGGAGCTTTATTCTTTATCAATGCCAAGCTGAGACTAGCTTAATTGTGCAATTTCTAAATCTCTGGCTGACAGCATATTGTCAGTCTGCACGACTCATAATTGTTTTCAGCTGCAAACAAATGCAAGCCTGACTCTATAGAGGTACGTGTCTTTTGTTCCTTTGATCAACAGCTTTGGTCTGTCCCATCAAGATGCCATCAGTGTACAGCAACTCAAGGTTGGCCACAAACAATATATAACGTATACTGTTTGGTTATTTGACATGCATGCTAGTTGCTAAATTTTCTTTCCTTACAAGATTGTTGAATTGGGACCACCAAGTTACCAAGTGGGCCCATGATGAATTTGGGATTTCAAGGGCCAAAACTGGAGCAGAGGAAAAGCCACAGTATGAATCTAAGTCAACATACAAGCCTAATAAACTCCCTGAGTTCAAATTCCAGTCTTTTGAGCAAGTTGCCTTATTCCCCTAAATCTCAGTTTCTTCATCTATAAAATGGAAAAATGTAAAAGTAGTATAATCAAAGGTTTGTGACAATTAAGTTATAATTCACTGAAGTGCCATAAACATTAGGATTAACATTAATAGCTAAATATATTAAATGACAGATATTAGTTATTAATAAACATTAAAAATTAACAACCAATAAACATTACTTATATTATTGCTGTTATCATCCAGAAAAGTCCTTTTATTTCCCTGAACTTCAGACTTCTCAACTATAAAATGGGAGTTATAATCCCTACCATTTTCTGAAACTGTTTTTAAACTCAAATGACAGCTACATAAAACCACTTTGCACAATGTAAAATACAACAAGTTACATAGTGCTATTAATTCTGCTGTTGTCTCTATTACTGGGGTACATTGAGCATATTGGAGGACCAATAAGTACATTTGTATCCAGCATGTGCCAGTCCTGCTCAGACATAAATCCTACCCTCTAAATGCTTAGAATCATAGAAAAGACATCGACAAGAATAACTTTACCACATAAAACTGTCTTTCTTACTACTTTAAGGAACAAATCCCTTTCACAATAATATAGATCGCAGCTACTTGATAGGATTTTCTGTGATCAATGATGCACATGTTCTACTCTATACTGTCCACAACGTCCAAACTACTGAGCATAGAAGATGAAACTAGTGTGAATGAAGAACTAAATTTTTAACTTTATTTCATTTTAATTAATTTAAATTTAAACAGCTGCATGTAGCTAGTAGCTATTATATTGAACAGTACAGAATAGAATGTCTTCAAAGATACTTGCTAATGGGTTTGTCAGTTTTTTTGCACTGTGGGTTATAATGATATGATTTTTTGTTGAAAATATATTATATTAAATTTATTAAATTACAAATTGCATTTAAATGCAATCTTTAATACATTGTATATTTACATATAATACATACTTATTATATACAAAAACAAGTTTTGAGACCTTTTTCTGTTAATAATGATACATGCTATTTAATGTAAATTAATCATACAAGAAAAAGCATATTTTAAAAGCATACTATACTGATACTTGGGAGCCAAAAGTATAATAAAATTTAAATTTAACTATGAATATAGTGTTAAATAGATTAAAAAGTATTCCATTATGGGTGTTTGGAATTCTTATATTTTATAGACAAAAATTATAATCAGTATTTTCATATTTTGCTTAATTTGTCTGCTACTGCACACTCTAACAGTAACTATGTGGTTAAAAATAGTCTTTATTGCCATACATATGAAAATCATTCTGACATTCTCCATTTAATAATGGTTTTTAATAATTCTTAAATCTCCTGATGTGCGACATGAGAATTTTGATCAAATGAATGCAGCTTACAGATTTGGTAAAGCTCATATCAAAGCAAATTTTAGAATTATTAACATTTTATGCTCCTCATTAACTTGGCATATATCAGTTTCTGTGTTCCCTATGTCCTGGCCTTATATAATTGTCTAGCACTAAGAATAATTTTATTCTTATTCTACAGATAAAAATAATTTACAGTTGTATGATATCCAAGTCTATCAAGGCTGGTGATTGATGCTCGGTTCAGTGTCTATCTAAGTGACTGAATTATGAGACATTCTTTTGATTTTCACAATGTGCACTGACTATATATTCAAGGACTATATGGCCTCCTTTAAAGGGATTTTTTTTAAAACAATTACTTTAGGGTTATCCTGGATTGGCTCAGTCAGTTAAGTGTCTGCCTTCAGCTCAAGTCATGATCTCAGGGTCCTAAAATCAAGCCCCATATTGGGTTCCCTGCTCAATGGGGAGTCTGCTTCTCCCCCTGCCTCTCCCCTCTGCTCGTGCTCTCTCTCATATATAAAATAATTCTATAAATAAATAAATAAATAAATAAACAATTGTTCTATTTCTTGATCTTTAATATAAATTTAAACAGGCACTATTATTGCTTTTGATACCACAAATTCCTTGGGAAATTTTCTCTTGCTCTCAGAATATCTCAAACCACTTGTTAGGAAAGACTATCAAATAATATTGGGGTGGAAGAACAAATATTGTTAAAATGTCTATACTACCCAAACCAATCTACTCATTTAATGGAATCCCTATCAAAATATGAACAGCATTCTTCACAAAACTAGAACAAACAATCCTAAAATTTGTATATAGAATCACAAAAGGCCTGAAATAGCCAAAGCAGTATTGAAAAAGAAAAACAAAACTGGAGGAATCACAATTCCAGACTTCAAGTTATATTACAAAGCTGTTGTTATCAAAACAGTATGGTATTGGCACAAAAAACACACAGATCAATAGAACAGGAAGTCCAGAAATACGCCCACAATTAGATGGTCAATTAATCTTCAACAAAGATGGCAAGAAAATGCGATGGGAAAGACAGTCTCTTCAACAAATGATGCTGAGAAAACTAGACAGCTATGTACAAAAGAATGAAACTGGACCACATTTTTACATCATACACAAAAATAAAATCAAAATAGATTAAGCATCTAGTTGAAACCATAAAAGTCCTAGAAGAGAGCACAGGCAAAAATTTCTTTGACATCAACCATAACATCTTTCTGGATATATCTCCCAAAGCAAGGGAAATAAAAGCAAAAATAAACTACTGGGACTAAGTCAAAATTAAAAGCTGTGCACAGCAAAGGAAACTAAAAGACAACCTACTGAATGGGAGAAAATATTTGCAAATGACATATCCAATAAAGAATATCTAAAATATATAAAGAACTTATACAACGGTATGTTTCCTGTAGATCTTCCACTGATGTCCTTTATCAGGAGGAGGAATTTCCCTTCTAGTTCCAGTTTGGTAAGATTTTTTATCAAGAATGGATGTTAAATTTTGTCAAATAATTTTTCTGCATCTATTATGATGATTAAATAATTTTTCTTTTTTTAATCTGTTGATATGGTATATTGCATTGATTCTGAATGTTAAAGCAATATTGCATTTCTGGTATAAGTATCATGTGGTTATTACTACTCCCTTTAAGCCACAATTATCATGTTTTATTCCCTATTTTTATCACTTCAATATTTCAGCAAATATTTTTGAGATTTTTTCTATTCTAGGCATTGGTCCAGGTAACAAGAAAGGACTAGTGAATATGACTGGGAAAATCTCTGCTGTTCTGGAACTTAAATGGTAGCTGAGGTGGGGGAAGGGGCAGTTAGGGGGAATAAAAAATAAACAATTTCAAATGATATAACAGAATTTCAAGTAATATGTTTAAACAATGAGGTAGTCACTATTTTATAGAACTTCAGGTTCAGAAACAGGACAAGTTTTAATCATTAGCTCAATGATGTTCTCAAAAACTCAAATACCTTTCCTCATTCCAATGTGTTTTCTCCAATGTCATCTTTACCTAAGATTGATCCTCCCTTGTGATCATGATTAGGCTACCAGTGAGCTTGTTTTTGTGTATTTCCCTACTTAGGTTAGAGAAATTAAGAAGCTAAAAAATCACCTCCCAGACTCTCTTACAGCTACATTTCCATATATAAATTTGGTTCTGACAACTAGAAACACCTGTTTGAGGTTTGGAAGGCAGGCATGAAGCGGAATCTATTTGGCTGATTCAGCTGTCAAGCACAATCATGGCCATATGAATTTTCTCTGCAGCACTGTCCATTCTCCAGGGGTAGCACTGACGTTATGTTTTGGTTTGCTAATCAATGTATCAAAGCTATGATGTCCATGTTCTAGCTCACCATGCTTCCAAAGACAGTTGCAGTAATCAGTGGTAGCAGGAGTTTCTTACTTCTGCCATAGCTCCAGTAGTGGATCTCAGAGGAAGTAGTCCTCCTGGTGGGTCAGTTCTATATTTTTCTCATTAAAAAAAAAAAAACTTTTCTATTTTATTTTTCTATGTTTTTAATAAATTTATTGTTTATTGGTGTTCAATTCGCCAACATATAGAATAACACCCAGTGCTCATCCTGTCAAGTGCCCACCTCAGTGCCCGTCACCCGGTCACCCCCACCCCCCATCCACCTCCCCTTCCATCCACCACCCCTAGTTCGTTTCCCAGAGTTAGGAGTCTTTCATGTTCTGTCTCCCTTTCTGATATTTCCCCTTATTTTTTCTCCTTTCCCCTTTATTCCCTTTCACTATTTTTTATATTCCCCAAATGAATGAGACCATATAATGTTTGTCCTTCTCCGATTGACTTATTTCACTCAGCATAATACCCTCGAGTTCCATCCACATCGAAGCAAATGGTGGGTATTTGTCATTTCTAATGGCTGAGTAATATTCCATTGTATACATAGACCACATCTTCTTTATCCATTCATCTTTCGATGGACACCGAGGCTCCTTCCACAGTTTGGCTATTGTGGACATTGCTGCTATAAACATCAGGTGCAGGTATCCCAGCGTTTCATTGCATCTGTATCTTTGAGGTAAATCCCCAGCAGTGCAATTGCTGGGTCGTAGGGCAGATCTATTTTTAACTCTTTGGGAACCTCAACTAGTTTTGAGGTTCCACACAGTGTTCCAGAGTAGATGCACCAGTCCACATTCCCACCAACAGAGCAAGACGGTTCCCCTTTCTCCACATCCTCTCCAACATTTGTGGTTTCCTGACTTGTTAATTTTCCCCATTCTCACTGGTGTGAGGTGGTATCTCATTGTGGTTTTGATTTGTATTTCCCTGATGGCAAATGATGCAGAGCATTTTCTCATGTGCGTGTTGGCCATGTCTATGTCTTCCTCTGTGAGATTTCTGTTCATGTCTTTTGCCCATTTCATGATTGGATTGTTTGTTTCTTTGCTGTTGAGTTTCATAAGTTCTTTATAGATCTTGGAAACTAGGCCTTTATCTGATACGTCATTTGCAAATATCTTCTCCCATTCTGTAGGTTGTCTTTGAGTTTTGTTGACTGTATCCTTTGCTGTGCAAAAGCTTCTTATCTTGATGAAGTTGCAATAGTTCATTTTTGCTTTTGTTTCTTTTGCCTTCGTGGATGCATCTTGCAAGAAGTTACTGTGGCTGAGTTCAAAAAGGGTGTTGCCTGTGTTCTCCTCCAGGACTTTGATGGAATCTTGTCTCACATTTAGATCTTTCATCCATTTTGAGTTTATCTTTGTGTATGGTGCAAGAGAGTGGTCTAGTTTCATTCTTCTGCATGTGGATGTCCAATTTTCCCAGCACCATTTATTGAAGAGACTGTCTTTCTTCCAATGGATAGTCTTTCCTCCTTTATTGAATATTAGTTGACCATAAAGTTCAGGGTCCACTCCTGGGTTCTCTATTCTGTTCCATTGATCTATGTGTCTGTTTTTGTGCCAGTACCACACTGTCTTGATGACCACAGCTTTGTAGTACAACCTGAAATCTGGCATTGTGATGCCCCCAGCTATGGGTTTCTTTTTTAAAATTCCCCTGGCTATTCGGGGTCTTTTCTGATTCCACACAAATCTTAAAATAATTTGTTCCAACTCTCTGAAGAAAGTCCATGGTATTTTGATAGGGATTGCATTAAACGTGTAAATTGCCCTGGGTAACATTGACATTTCCACAATATTAATTCTTCCAATCCATGAGCATGGAATATTTTTCCATCTCTTTGTGTCTTCCTCAATTTCTTTCAGAAGTGTTCTATAGTTTTTAGGGTATAGATCCTTTACCTCTTTGGTTAGGTTTATTCCTAGGTATCTTATGCTTTTGGGTGCAATTGTAAATGGGATTGACTCCTTAATTTCTCTTTCTTCAGTCTCATTGTTAATGTATAGAAATGCCACTGATTTCTGGGCATTGATTTTGTATCCTGCCATGCTACCAAATTGCTGTATGAGTTCTAGCAATCTTGGGGTGGAGGCTTTTGGGTTTTCTATGTAGAGCATCATGTCATCGGCGAAGAGGGAGAGTTTGACTTCTTCTTTGCCAATTTGAATGCCTTTAATGTCTTTTTTGTTGTCTTATTGCTGAGGCTGGGACTTCTAGTACTATGTTGAATAGTAGTGGTGAGAGTGGACATCCCTGTCTTGTTCCTGATCTTAGGGGAAAGGCTCCCAGTGAAAACTTTTCTATTTTAATTCCAATAGAGTTATCATACAATGTTATATAAGTTTCAGGTGTACAATATAGTGATTTCACAATTGTATTAATCACTCAGGACTCATCATGATATGAGTACTCTCAAACCCCTTCATATTTTTCACCCATCCCTTCATCTACCTCCCCTCTGATAACTACCAGTTTGTTCTCTATAGTTAAGAGTCTGTTTTTTGGTTTACCTCTTTTTTCCTCTGTTTGTTTTGTTTCTTAAATTCCATATAAGTGAAATCATATGGTATTTGTCCTTCTCTGACTGACTTATTTCACTTAGCATTAAGCCCTCTAGATCCAACCATGTTGTTACAAATAGCAAGATTTCATTCTTTTACATGGCTGAGTAATATTCCATCATAAATATATTTTTCTTTATCCACTCATCTATTGATGGACACTTAGGCTGCTGCTTCCATATTTTGGTGATTGAAAATAATGCTGCAATAAACATAGAGGTGCGAGTATCTTTTTGAATTGGTGTGTTTGTATTCTTTGGGTAAATACTCAGTAGTGGAATTACTGGATCATAGGTAATTCTATAATTCTATGTTTTTCTGAGTCATTCCTGAAAGTCCAGCCTGAAACCTGCTCCCTTGGTCCTTGCGACAATTTTTAAAAGCAGTAATTTCTTATATTAAACCCCTTTCTGTTCGAAATACTTAATGTGGTTGCTTTTATCAAAACCTGGACAAGGGACGCCTGGTGCCTCAGCAGTTGGGCACCTGTCTTCGGCTCATGTTGTGATCCCAGGATCCAGGATCGAGTCCCACATCGGGTTCCCTGTGAGAAGCCTGCTTCTCACTCTGCCTATGTCTCTGCCTCTCTCTCTCTCTGTCTTTGTCTCATGAATAAATAAATAAATCTTAAAAAAAAAAACCTGGACAAAATATAAGATCTAGGTATCACTATATGGCCAGATACCAAAGAAATAAGCCATCAGCCATACCAGGGATGCATCTGCTTTCCTCATGGGGACCACAGGGGAGAAATTCCTTGAAAAGGGGGAAGATGAGTCATCAAAGAACCCATGAAAGTGCCCATGAGAATAAAAGGCAACTTTTGATACCTACTATATCTACAGAGTTCTGATGCTAGATCATCACAACTCTGCCAGTTAATCAAAACTTCATTGCTCCCCTTACCTCATTTCCCTGCTTATCATCTAATCTTCACAGCTCTGAAACTAAGGTCAGCAAAATAAAAGAGGAGTAGATGTGCTAGGTAGAGAAAGAGGGAAACAGCATATTTCTCTTTTCTGCAAATACAGTTTTGCTGTACTAAATAGGCCCAGTTGGGGAGGGAGAAAAGTCACAACTTGATTTCAAGATTGAAGTTTTGATATGACAGTAAACTAGACATTTTCATTACTGAACTGTGTTTTATGGCTTAAACTGACTTCAGGGTTAGGTTATTACTGAAAAATAACTAGAAAAGTGATGGGTCCTGCTAGGGTGTTCACCTGCTATGGTGTTCCCCCTGTGAGAGGGAAAAAACTATCTTAATTTATTAAAACTTAAAGATATTCTAAGACTCTAGAGTAAAATTGATTTATTTTTATATGCCACACATTGTTCTTGCTCAGTATCATGGTTATACTGTTTTTACATTCCACTGATAATTTCAGCTAAATGGCAACAGCTAACTAGAATGCCCTACACAGTTAATATCTTTTCCTATAATCTCTGCTTCCCACCTGCCCTTTTTCTTCAAAGTATGGGAATTCCCCAATCCTATAGATACTGCTTGTAATAGCCATAATAGTTAAGGACTACTTTATTATCAAGTAATCAGTTTCCTTAATCTCTTTTACTCATTTTGACAAAGTATCAGTAAGGGCCAGTTATATGATTCTCCCCTAAGAAGTTCCAGATGATCTTAAGACTTAGAAGAATGTTGTTGGTGTGAAAAATGATAAAATACTCTATCTATCACCAAGATCAATTGTAACATTTGGACCAATAATCTTTTCTCAGGAGAGTGGATTAAATTGAATAATACTCGAGAAAGAACTTCCGAAAGATTAAGGTACATAGAAGTCACCAAATGGTTGACTCTGAATCTGATCTGAACTTGATTGACTGCAGTTGTATCTCAATGTCATGAACTACAAATGCCAAATATTCTTAAATTCCAACAGCATAAAGCACAATCGTAACATTCAGTTTCAAAATTCATTAAATTAACTAAAATTTAAGGCAAAAAGAATGGAAGCTAGAAAGGTTTTTTGGAGACATTTAAACCATATTGCTAATCAATAGTAATCATTTCCCATGAAAGAAACTTACTTTTGACTGAAAATGAACAAGTTGTAGTTAATGGTGGGATCTATTGCTGTAAAACTCCTGTGAAATGCCATTAACTTTCTCTGCTTCACTTCCTCTGTCTTTAAAATGGTGGTTATAGTTATAGTTGATGACTTTTACGATTATCAAATTAAAAGTTATGTTCACAGTGGGAGAGATGGATTTGTGGATTTTAATAACATCTCCTCCATGCAGCATTGCCAACAACAGAAAGTCCCTAGGACCTGAGCACTGGTATGAATGTGTACTCATATAATCAAGGTTATATTTATGAGTTTATAAAATAATATTAATAATGTCCCTTGTCTACCATACTGCCCTAAAGTCTTTTCCTTCCACAGTTGGTGAGAGGAAAATCATTCTTATAACTTTGTGAACCACCTTCAAAACTAATTTCAATGGGAGCAGGGAGGCTTGCAAAGATAATAATGGACATCTAAGGAGTGCTTTAAAAAATCAAGTCTGAGGTTTTGCAGTTCTGAATATCAAGAGAAGTCCCAAGTTCAACCAGATCATCTGCTCAAGGCCACCTTGCCCAGGTGAGGCAGTTCTGAATACCAAGAGAAGTCTCAAGTACAACCAGATCATCTGCTCAAGGAGACTTTGCCCAGGTGAAGCAGAATGTGCCTAGAGCCCTCAAGAAAACTTTCTCCTTTAATGTCTGGTTTCAAAGCAAGAAACACAACTGATTAAATTAATCTGTTGTCCAGTAAGCACATATAGGTGATTATGCTTTTGTTTGGGGCTTCCCTCTTGTGCTCTTCAAAATAATTGACCCTATGTCCAGAAAAGCAAAAACTTACTTGAATTCAGGGTGCACTGTCATTTACAAAGCTTTCTACCAGAGGTTGGAGGCTCAGAACTGAAAATACATGGCTGCAATTCTCAGACAGCTTTTGCAGTAAGGTTCACCAAAGCATCCCTCTCAGAAATGCTAGCATACTGGAGAAGGTGATTAGGAGTCATAGTTTCATGAATTCTCAATTGGTCTCCTGGAAAGGCAGTGGAGGAGCATTTAAATGATTTGTGCCCAGGAGACTGGAATGTAAACTCTCAGTGAGAAGCTGAAGTGGACATTGCTGGTAGAGCAACTCGGAACCCCCTTGATCGCTTCTACTCTTTCCATGTGCCCCTTCCTCAGTTCTTGGGTGCTTTTGCCTCCAACAGCCTACTCCTGCAATGCTAATTTGGAGGACTCAGCCCTGGGGCTGTTGGAGCCATTTTACCCAAGCATGCAGAAAACCAGAAGTGCCTGGGAGTTTACATTCCCAAAAGGAATGACTGAAGAATCCAGATATGTGAAACTTAGCTCTCTTCCTTAGGGGAGAGGATAACACTGAAGTAGAATCTACATTTCAAAGTTATCCTGCAGTAACAAGATGAAGATACCTTTGTGGGACTGCTCAAAATTGAACACATGGATGGTTTTGTCTTATTCCCAGTACCCCTCCCTCCTCATCCCATGCCTTACTAGTTTCTCCTAGGAGCATTTCCTCAGTCACTTACACACAAATCCTTTTTAAGTCTTATTGACAGAGATCAAAATAGGGTAAATTCGGTCTCTTAGGAACTTCTATGGATAAAAAAGAAGTCAACCTAAAATAAAAGAGAATGTAAGGATACACCATGTTCATAGCAGCATTGTTCACAATAGCTGAACCATGAAGTAATGCCAACTGTTCATCAATGGATGATGGAATGGTATATACATACAATGGAATACTACTCAGCTTTAAGAAGGAAGGAAATTTTATTATATGCTACAACATATATGAACCTTGAGGATATTATGCTAAGTGAAATAAGCCAGTCATAAGAAAAATAGTATATGACTCCATTTATGTGAGGTACTCAAAGTAGCCAAATATATAGACAGAAAGTAGAATCTTGGTTTCCAGGGGTTAGGATAAAAGGCAGGGGAATAGGAAATTATTATTTAAGTGATGGAGAGTTTCAGTTTTACAACATGAAAAGAATTCTGGAAGTGGAGAGTGGTACTGGTTGCATAACAATATGAATGTATTTAATATCATTGAACCATATGTTCAAATATGGTTAAAATGGTCAATTTTACCACAATAAAACAATAGAAACAAAAGAATGTAAGGATCTGGAAGTCATTTGTGGGACACAGGAGACTATACTTGGAGAGAACTACAAGATGTAAGATATATGGTGCCTATGGAATACCTCTCAGTGCTGCCTCATGGAAATAGGCTGTATGTTCATTCCAGATATCCAAAGAAGGCCATCAAAAGCTGAGTCAAATGGTCCCCCCCCAGAATCAGTAGGCTTATTACTAAGAGTGGCAAGGTTAATATTAGAGCAAGTAGGATATCAAGATTGCCAGGTTGGTGGAATGGAGATCAGACACCCGCAGCTACAAGACTTTAATAATAGCCAGTGGGAATTTATGAGCTGCCCAGAGATAGGTTCCCGGGGATCTGTCTGGGTGTGGGCTCAGAAACTGACAGTTGTAACAACTTCTAGGGGAGATGACGCGCATACAAATCACCACCATCAGAAAAGGCAAGGCGTCATGTATATACCATAAGGAATATACAAGTTGAATACTATGAAAATGCAGAGTAGAAGGAAATTGCTTCCAGATGAGGAGATTTGCAGCAGCTGAGATCATGTGAACAAAAGCATGGAAATGGTCCGTTGCAGGTCATAATCATCTAGAGATTTAGGAGGAGCTGTGATACAAGTTATAAATGCCATGGTATATTGATTAAAACATTTATTGACTCGAGCCAACTCTGGGACTTACTCAAGTGTTACTCACATTTAAATGTCACATGCAGACACTCAAGCATTGCAAATGTTCCCAAGATATACAAAGTCATTTGTTACACATGCTCATAGGTCACACACTAATTCAAAAGTTTCTATTCACTGCCTGCTTAGCCAGAGTGCAGTAGGGAAGATTTCAGCAGAGCAGTCAGATTCATTCTCTCATGGAATCTTACTTCCTCAAGGATTTTGTCTAAGGCCTTTTGATCTCAAAGGGAGGGCCTAGTCCAACCTTGGTTTTTTCACTTTTACCCTCACAAAGTACATGCTAACCTGCTATACAGACCTCCAGAAATTTACAAGGTGATGAAAGCTTCCCCCAAAAGAAGTTTTTGCTGGTCTTCATAGCATTAATAATGATAACTGTGGTCACTTTCTGTCACATACAAATTAAGAACATTAACAAACTCAGAAGCTTTTCATTGGTCATAATCCATACAGAGACCTGTTTAATAATTTGAAAATAAAAGCTGCTGAGGGTGAAAACTCTTTGCACTCACAATCTTCCCAGCTAAACCAAATCCTTCCTAGAAACACGTAACTTCCCAAAATGGAATCAGGAAGAAATAGAACATTTGAACAGACCAAAGACCAGCAATGAAGTTAAATCAGTAATCAAAAAAAAAAAAACAAAGGGATCCCTGGGTGGCGCAGCGGTTTGGCGCCTGCCTTTGGCCCAGGGCGCGATCCTGGAGACCCGGGATCGAATCCCACGTCGGGCTCCCGGTGCGTGGAGCCTGCTTCTCCCTCTGCCTGTGTCTCTGCCTCTCTCTCTCTCTCTGTGTGACTATCATAAATAAATTAAAAAAAACTGTTAAAAAACAAAACAAAACAAAACAAAACAAAAAACAAAAACAAACTTCCCAACAAACAAAAATCCAGGACCAGATGGCTTCACAGGTGAATTCTACCAAACATTTAAAGAAGTTAATACCCATTCTTCTCAAAAAAATAAAAAAAAAGGAAGGAAATCTTCTAAATCATTCTATGAGGCCAGTATTACCTCAATACCAAAACCAGAAAAAGACATTACAAAAAAGAGAACTACAGGCCAGTATCTCTGATGAACATAGATGCAAAAATCCTCAACGAAATATTAGCAAACCAAATCCAACAATACATCAAAAAGGTCATTCACCAGGATCAAGTAGGATTTGTTCCTGGGATGCAAGAGTGGTTCGATATTTGCAAATCAAGCGACATGACACATCACAACAACAAAGGATAAAAACCATATGATCATTTCAATAGATGCAGAAACGGCATTTGACAAAGTACATCCATTCATCATAAAAACTCTCCAGAATTTCTTATCTTAGTAAGTGGCACCGCAGTCCACCCAAGTGCCCCAGCAACTGCCTGTATGTCATCCTTCCCTATCTCTGTTCACTCATATCCATATCCTGCTACACCAGCCTTACTTATATTTCTCAGTTCTCCCCCCTTCTCCCCCCTTCATTTTCATTTCCATTGCTTAGTTTAAGGACAATCACCGCTTACTAACTACTCTACAACTTTCTGTCTCTCCATGTTCACTTGGTTCTCCATATTATAGCCAGGTCTTTCTAAAATGTAGATGCTAAGAATAAACTTCAAATACTTTACATGACAAATATGGCTTTGTCGGAGTCCCAGTAGGAAACTCATGACTCACTCAAACTGGGAAATAGAGAATATAATGAAGAAAAATTATTTTCAAAGGATTGGGAAGAATTTAGAGTCTAGTAAAACTAGAGTGACAAACTGCCCCTGTTTGGCCAGGACTTCAGGTTTCCTGAGATTCAGGATTTCCAGTGTTGAAACCCACAAGTTCCACACAAACCCAGGAGGAGTTGTTCATGCTCAGTCACAACTAGGAACCATTACCAACCTAGGGTACTTGAAAGAGCATGAGAAGGGAGTGGTTACCAGAACCGAGAGAGGAAAGCTGTTTGGAGACCACAAGAGATGTGGTATTTAAAAGGGGAGCAACACCCAACCAACAGACAACCATTAGGAGGGAAGCCAGAAAAATAAAGACCCAAAGCTCATGTTCATGATGCCTTCCCATCTCCTGCTGATGCCTCCCACTGACCTAACTAGGAAGAAAGAGCAAAGGACATTACCTGATGTTGTCATATGGGTCAGTATAGGGAAAGAAGTAAAGAGAAAACCAGAAAGATGGCAGCAGAAGGATGACTCAGTCTGACATGTTGGGCTTTGAAGATAAAGGAAGGGAGCCATTGTCCAAGGACTATAGGTGGTCTCTAAGAAGTAGGAAAAGCTGGGGTGCCTGGGTGGCTCAGTTGGTTGAGCATCTGGCTCTTGATTTTGGCTTAGGTCATGATCTTGGGGTCATAAGATCGAGCCCTGCACTGGGCTCCACACTAAGTGGGGGGTCTGCTTGGGATTCTCTGCCTCTGCCTCTCCTCTTTCTCCCTGTCTCCCTCTCTCTCTTTCTCTCTCAAATTTTTTTTAAAAAGCTGGAAAAGTCAAGATAATGAATTATCCTCTGGAGCCTCCAGAAGAACACAATCCTGCCCACATCTTGATTTTAGTCCAGTAAGACCCATTTTGAGCTTCTGATTTCCAGAATTGTAAGAAAATAAATTTGTGTTTTAAGTCATGATAATTATGGTGATTTGTTACAGCAGGGATGGAGACTACATAGAAGGAAACATAAGGGCATCTAGGCCAACATGTCAGCCAATACATAAGCTGAACCAGGACTTAGACTGCTATGGGAAGTGCCTTCACTCTGCTGTTAGAGTTGAGTTTGGGGAAGGTCTTTGACCTGGGGAGTGAGGTACTCAGAGCTATGCTTCAGAAAGAATTATTCAGCTCCCTCCTACCTCTGGTATAGGTGAGATTGGAAGGTGGAATGACTAAATGAAAGATAATCAGTTAGAAGGTTACTACTAAAATCTGGTTAAGAAGTGGGGGTTTAAGGGATGCCTGGGTGGCTCAGTGGTTGAGCATCTGTCTTTGGCTCAGGGTGTGATCCCAGTTCAGGGATCGAGTCCCACATCAGGCTCCCTGTGAGGAGCCTACTTTTCCCTCTGCCTGTGTTTCTGCCTCTCTTTGTGTCTCTCATGAATAATGGGTGAAATATTAAAAAAAAAAAAGTGGGGGTTTAAAATTGGGTGGACATTTACAATTGCACTCAAAAGCATAAGATATCCAGGAGTAAACCTAACCAAAGAGGTAAAGGATCTATGCCCTAAAGACTACAGAACACTTCTGAAAAAAATTGAGGAAGACACAAAGAGATGGAAAAATATTCCATGCTCATGGATTGGAAAAATTAATATTGTGAAAATGTCAATGTTACTCAGGGCAATTTACACATTCAATGCAATCCCTATCAAATACCATGGACTTTCTTCAGAGAGTTGGAACAAATCAGCTTAAGATTTGTGTGGAATCAGAAAAGACCCCGAATAGCCAGGGGAATTTTAAAAAAGAAACCCATAGCTGGGGGCATCACAATGCCAGATTTCAGGTTGTACTACAAAGCTGTGATCATCAAGACCGTGTCGTACTGGCACAAAAACAGACACATAGATCAATGGAACAGAACAGAGAATCCAGAAGTGGACCCTCAACTTTATGGTCAACTAATATTCTACAAAGGAGGAAAGACTATCCACTGGAGAAAAGACAGTCTCTTCAATAAATGGTGCTGGGAAAATTGGATATCCACATGCAGAAGAATGAAACTAGACCATTCTCTTGCACCATACACAAAGATAAACTCAAAATGGATGAAAGATCTAAATGTGAGACAAGAATCCATCAAAATCCTAAAGGAGAACACAGGCAACAACACCCTTTTTGAACTTGGCCACAGCAACTTCTTGCAAGACACATATATGAAGGCAAGAGAAACAAAAGCAAAAATGAATTATTGGTACTTCATCAAGATAAGAAGCTTTTGCATAGCAAAGGATACAGTCAACAAAACTAAAAGACAACCTACAGAATGGGAGAAGATATTTGCAAATGACCTATCAGATAAAGGGCTAGTATCCAAGATCTATAAAGAACTTAAGAAACTCAACAGCAAAGAAACAAACAATCCAATCGTGAAATGGGCAAAAGACATGAACAGAAATCTCACAGAGGAAGACATAGACATGGCCAACAAACACATGAGAAGATGCTCCACATCACTTGCCATCAGGGAAATACAAATCAAAACCACAATGAGATACCACCTCACACCAATGAGAATGGGGAAAATTAACAAGACAGGAAACCACAAATGTTGGAGAGGATGTGGAGAAAGGGGAACCCTCCTGCACTGTTTGTGGGAATGTGAACTGGTGCAGCCACTCTGGAAAACTGTGTGGAGGTTCCTCAAAGAGTTAAAAATAGATCTGCCCTAAGACCTATCCATTGCACTGCTGGGGATTTACTCCAAAGATACAGATTCAGTGCAACGGCGGGACACTTGCACTCTGATGTTTGTTTGTTTGTTTGTTTGTTTGTTTTTAAATGACAGGTGTCTTTTCTTTTTAAAGATTTTATTTATTTATTCTTGAGAGACACAGAGAAAGAGAGAGAAGCAGAGACACAGGCAGAGGGAGAAGCAGGCTCCATGCACGGAGCCTGACATGGGACTCGATCCTGGGCCAAGGCAGTGCTAAACTGCTGAGCCACCCAGGCTTCCCTGCACCCCGATGTTTATAGCAGCAATGTCCACAATAGCCAAACTGTGGAAGGAGCCTCGGTGTCCATCAAAGGATGAATGGATAAAGAAGCTGTGGTCTAAGTATACAATGGAATACTACTCAGCCATTAGAAACGACAAATACCCACCATTTGCTTTGACATGGATGGACCTGGAGAGTATTATGCTGAGTGAAATAAGTCAATCAGAAAAGAACAAACATTATATGGTCTCATTCATTTGAGGAATATAAAAATTAGTGAAAGGGAATAAAGGGAGAGGAGAGAAAATGAGTGAAAATATCAGTGAGGGTGACAAAACATGAGAGACACCTAACTCTGGGAAATGAACAAGAGGGTAGTGGAAAGGGAGGTGGGCGGGAGGCTGGGGTGACTGGGTGATGGGCACTGAGGGGGGCACTTGGCAGGGATGAACACTGGGTGTTATGTTAAATGTTGGCAAATTGAACTCCAATTAAAAAAATGAATAAATAAAATTTTAAAATAAATAAAATAAAATAAAATGAGGTGGAGCCCACAGATATGGGTAGGAAGACAAATATGGCATATAAGAATGAGACTGTTGGGAATAAGAGTACACCTGGAGCCAATGTGCCTGAAAAAGGTAAGGGATCCAAGAGAACCTGGCCAGAAGGCCAATAGTATCTATAACAAAATATTATAGAAAATTTCAAACTTTTGTTTGACCAATTGAATGAAGAATTGATTTAAATGGATCCATGGGGTTTCATATCCACCAGGCTAAAAAACTCCATCTTAAAAAGACCAGCAATGAGGGGCTCCTGGGTGGCTCAGTCAGTTGAGCATCTGACTCTTGATTTCGCCTCAGGTCATGATCTCAGGGTCTTAAGGTCAGCCCGTGTAAGCTCTACATTCAGTGGGGAGTCTGCTTGAGAATCTCTCCCTCTCCCTCTTCTCCTACCCCTGCTCACACAACCTCTTTTCTAAAACAAATAAATCTTCAAAAGAAAAAGAAGAAGAAGAAGAAGAAGACTACGACGACAACGATGACCAGATGACCAGCAATGATGTCACTTATTACTAAGCCCAACAAATATATTTTGTCCTCATTTCACTCTCACTCTTGGCCTAGCCAAGTTCTCCTTACTGAAACACAGCACTCTCCTCTCTCAGCTAACAGCACAGTCTCTTAGGTTTATCCTGCTCACTCCCCTTTGTGGGCTACTCTTATTTCTTTCTCAATCTAAGTATCAAAGCTAATCCCCAGACCTTTCTCTCATCCACATTCTCCTCCTTTATCTCATCTATTCCCACTACTTTAAACACCCTAACACTGCAGTCTCCTCATTTTACTTCTCCATCCCAGAATTCTCTTCCAAGCTTAAGCCTCATATATCCAACTGCTTAATTGGTATCTTTACTTGAATATTTTTAAATCCATTTCAATTTTAAACTACCAAAATTAGAACACTTAATTCCCCACCACACTCACAAAAAGCTCTGTTCCTCCGCCAATCTCCATCCCATACTTTGTTCCCAGATGGCCAAGCCAAGCACTTGGGAATCAACTTAATTTTTTTATTAATTCCTATATCCAATCCCTTATGGGCTATTCTTCCAAAATATAACCCAGGTCTATCCACTTCTCTCCAACTCTACTGCTAACATCATCCAACCTTAATCTTTAATCTTAATGACTACAAGTGCCTCCTAACAAGTATTCCTACTTTTACCTTGGTTCCCCTTAAGATTCAATCTCAAATAGTAAGAATGATCACTTAAAATTCAATTCTGCTATTTCTCTATTAAAAGTACTTTATTGGCTTTGATATTTTAAATAAATCCTGTCATCCTCTGATTAAAATATTTCAGATGCTTCCTGTGCCATCTAAAATTAAATACTACAATGTGATCTGGTCTCTGCATATCCTTCCTACTATACCCCACATTTCCACTGCTCATTTTACTTGATCACACAGTATTTGACATTTCCTAGACATCTCTGACCTGGAAATGGACACCTTTAATCCTGGCTCTTCTCTTAGCTTGCTTCTTCTCATTCTTTTAGGTCTCAGTCTAGGTATCATGTCTTTTTTTTTTTTTTTTTTTTTTTAGTTATCATGTCTTTGAAGAAGTTTTCCCTTATCATTCTATTGCTCCTTGTCCTTTTATTACTTATGAAAATATTTCTCCTCCAGCACTTATCACAGTGCCTATTCTGTTTGTTTATTGCTGTCCCTCCACTAGAAAATGAGCCTCTTGTGGACAAGTATCACATGTCTTTTTCACCATTGCATCTCCAGTACCCAACAGCGCTTGATTCATATTAGGTGTGCCGAATAAAGATTTCACAAGTAAGTAAATAAATGAAACACAGGGCTAATACATCTTGTTTCACTTTTGCTCCTAACAACTTGACCATCTGAGGTCACTTAAAGTATCATCTCTTTGACATGACCAAATCTTAGTATGGCCAAAAGCAAATCTGTATTTGGGGAGAAAAAACCAACACTTTTTTTTCCCCATGTTGAACTAATAAATTTAAACAAGGCTAATATATGACAGAGACTGGCTCAGAATGGGCAGACTATAACAGACCTTTCCAGAGTCATAATGTCTCTATTGCAGATGGCAATGCAGATAGTTTTCTGTGATATTTTTCAAACTGTTTTATAGCCAGTCCTTTTCCTCAACTGCCCTTTTTAATGTCTGGTGGATTCAGGGAAACCAAACTGCTGGCAACCATTTCTTGAGAGTAGGCAGTGGTACTTGATTTTTTAATTAATTTTCTCCTTATCTGAAGAGTTTTATTTTAGAATCTTAAAAGAAGATCCAATTTGGATGATTCTTTTTGGCCTGATTTCTTCATTATTCGGTTAGGCTAACTGGATGTGTAAAATGTGTGAATATTTTGAGAGAATGCAAGCTGACACTCTTGTTTCTAGGAAATTTGTTCTTTATAGTCTGCATAGTTTATCATCTTTTGTCAAAGCTAATTGAGATTAATGATCCAACATTATAGATGCTATTGTTTAATAAAACATGGCTTCCATTAAATACTATTTAGTTACAATTCTGACAATCAAAGTAATGGATACTCATTTTAGAAACTTTGGAAAAGATTTTTTTAAAAAGAAAATTTTAACCATATATAAAATTCCAACTAGAAATCACCCCATTATTGCTTGTTTTGTATTATTCTAAGGCTTTTATCTACACATATACATATTTATCCATTCATTCATTCATTCAACACTTATTTGAACACTTATAATGTAGATGCTGCTGACCAAGACAGATGAGTTCCATACATTCACACAGCTTAAATTCTAGGCAATACATGAGAATGCTAGCAAGTAAGATGATTTCCATTAGTGATGACAGCCAGGAAGAACACAAAATAAGTAATGTGACAGAGTAAAGGTCACAAAGGGTAAGACTGTGAGGGCTGGCTACTTTAGAGAAAGTTAACAGGAAAGACCTTTCTAAGAAGAGAATATTTGACCTGAGACCTAAAGAACTAGGAAATACTAGTCATGGGAGGGTGTGCAGGAAGGACATTCCAGACACAGAGGGAATAGCACATGCAAAGGAAGCATCTCACTATTTCTACTAACTGCCACAGGTAAGTGCAGCTAAGACTAGAGAATAAAAAGACACAGACAGGTATCTCTCATATTCATCATGCATTTTTAAAAAATTTTTTCTCTTAAGTTGCCTGTATTTCCTTTTTTAAAAAAAAATTTATTTATTTATGATAGTCACAGAGAGAGAGAGAGAAAGAGGCAGAGACACAGGCAGAGGGAGAAGCAGGCCCCATGCACCGGGAGCTCGATGTGGGATTCGATCCCGGGTCTCCAGGATTGCGCCCTGGGCCAAAGGCAGGTGCCAAACCGCTACACCACCCAGGGATCCCTCATTATGCATTTTTATAAGATTTTATTTCTTTAAACCAGACAGAATGAGAGAGAGCACAGAAGGAAGAGAAGCAGACTCCCCACTGAACAGAGAGCCTGACATGGAGCTTATCCCAGGACACTGAGATCATGTGACCTGAACCAAAGGCAAGATGTTTAACTGACTGAACCACTCAGGCTCAAGCATTTTGACCAGCTTCATGCATACCCTTTTACTCATAATATTTTTGACCTAGAGAATTTAAATTTTTGAGCAGTGAAATCCATCAATTTTTTCTTTGTTGTTTCTTCCACTAGAAAGTCCTTTATCTAACCTTCAATTAGAAAGATAATTACCTATATCTTCTTCAAGCACTTCTATTGTTTCACTAATATTATTATGATATATGATGGAGATTTAAGTGGTGTTTTCCCCTAAGGAAATCACTCATTTCCCTAAGGAAATACACTCATGAGTACAACTTTTTGAATAATCTTTTTTCCTGCCAATTTTGATAGCACCATTACCATATATTTCTTATACTGAAGACTAATCAAGAGAAGAGTGATGTGAGTGGAGTGACTAAAAAGGTCCTTTAGGACATTTATTCTGGCAACAGTTTAAAGAAAAAATTAAAGGGTCAAGAGCTTGAAAGGTGGAAAAACACTTGGAAAGCTGCAGTCATCATCCAGACACAAGATGCCAAAGGTCTGAATTAGGGCCATGATATTAAGAATGGAAGAGAAGTCATGGGTAAGGAGAACACTGAAGATATCAAGCAAGCGAAACTCATCAAAGTGACTGGACCGGGGATGCCTGGATGCCTCAGCCTGTTGAGCAGCTCAGGCTATGCTCTCAGGGTCCTGGGATCAAGCCCCACATCGGCCTCTGCATTCAGTTTCTCCCTCTTCCTCTACCCCTCCCCCACATCACTTTCTCTCTCTCTCTCTCTCTCTCTCTCTCTCTCTCTCTCGTAAATAAAATCTTTAAAGAAACAACTAGATGGGTGGCTGAAAAACAAGGAGAGAGAATCAAAGATGATTCTGACTGTAACTCAAAGTATAATACCTCCCTATCTTGACTCATGTTGCTTCTTCACAGTAAAACAATCACTCCTACTTTTCGTTCAAAACTCAAATTAAATATTGGAGCAATGAAAAATCCACCAAGCTTCTCTCGTAGCACATTAAAGCAAAAATTTAGGAGCCAAATGTACAAATTGAGTCCCACATTGATTTTGAAGGTTATTGAGCCCATCTATCCCATACCCCCATCCTAAAACCTTGCTTATCTGGAATTCACCCTCAATGGGCTGAATTACACTTGTTTCACGTCCAGCTTTCCAAATCTTGACTTCTGCTTCCTTTTCCTTCAGGCCAACCAACGTGGCTTCCCTCTCTCCCTCATGCTGGATTACCTTCACCCACAGAAGGAATTTAGTTGACTTTAGGGCTGTAACAAATGCTAACAGGTTAATTCTTGGTTATCAATCACTCTTCAACAAACTTGATCCAAGCCTTTCTTATTCTCCAAAGGAGCCTCCATAGTGCTCTAGTGAATGTCTCTATGCAGAAATTCTTCCAACCTAATCACTTAGCTAGAACAATTCTCCCAGTTATTCTTTCTGATGATTTCAGAGATGAGGGAAGCCATCCATCCTCTCTTATGCCAGCCCATTTTTCTAGACAGTCAAAATTATAGAAGACTTGAACATAAATATGAAAATGATTTGCTGCCACCTACTTCCATCTATGGCACTATAATACATAGGGTGATGAAAGTATTTATCACGTTTACTTTAAGAATATTAAGACAGAAAGGAAACTAGTGGTTGCCAAGGCAGTGACTACTCAGTGGATATGAGGTTTCATTTTATGAAACATTCTGGAACTAGATAAGTGATGGTGGTTGCACAACAGTGTGCATTCGTTTAATGCCACTGAACTGTACACTTCAAAATGGTTAAAATGGTAAATTTCATGTTATGCATATTTTATAACAATTTTTAAATTATGCTTGCTTGCTTTGTTGTTGAGGATAACTAAACCAGATTTCAAAATGCCCTCCCCATAAAAATCCATGGGAGAAAGGTCTAACTATATTACTAATATTCTCAATTCCACAGTGGATCATATTTCCCTTTAACACTGGCCAACAGGAAGCTTTGAGCCCACTTTGGCTCTTCCCTGGCAAATGCATAGGATTTCACAGCTTGTCTTTCTGCACTAATTCCAGGCCCCACTGTACTTTCCCATCTTTATTTTTCCTTTGCTTCATTTTTCATTCTGATTTTCAATTTATTTTATCTTGCTACCATATATGAATCTTTGTAAGATACCTGAAATCACTTTAAGAATCTGACAGATTATAAATAACCTAAACATCAAAGTGTGACCAGATAAAGTGTTTGCTTATTTTGTCTCTCATAATGTGGTCTCTTTTGCTGGCATAAACTCCAAAATGGTCCTTGCACTGAGACATCTGAGAAATCCTATTAGGCGGCTTGAGACACATTTTTATTAAATAATTAGCTTCCTCATAGTGAACATCTTTTTACTGACTTTATTCACACCCAGTATTTTCTTTGGTTAACTGAACACCAATCATCAAGCAGCATATTACAAATGCAGTGATGAAGATGAAATGTCCTTAACTCTGAGTAACAGCCACTGTTGAAAAAACAAATCACACTTACTCTCTGTCATGTTTTTACTGCTTTCCATGATTACAAGGAAAAAGAAGCTTAGCAATGCCTTTTTGTCCAAAGTGAAAAAAAAACTGGTACATTTTAGAAAAAAAATAATTGACTACTATGATGTGCATTTTTCTTATTTTTGTGGCAAATTGGAGAGAACATAAATAATTCCTCAAAGCAGCGAAGCAAGCTTTTCTTTTTTCAAGAGACAGTCTCATAAAACAGAGACTGGTTATGATGGCAGAGAATATTTTTAAATAAAAATCTCTTCAGCTGGTATGAAACAAAGACTGAATAAATGGATATTTAGAATATGTCTGGGAGATGAGATGGACCATTAAGGCTTTACTGCTGACTAATAATATGGTGACAATTGTAATGAGTTTATCTTTTTACTCAACAAAGATAGGGTCTATCTGAAAGCCTCCAATGTCAGCCACTGAGGCCCACACTGTACCCCAAGACTTTGGGGAGAAGAAGGCAGAAAAAGTGTAAAGAAGGGACTAGAACCACATGCAAAGACTTTAAATCCTACCTTTAAGGTGCTGAACTGATTTCTTCTACATACTCTCTTGAACCAGAAAGGTAGTCATGTCAGATGTGTTAACAGTGTTGAAAAAGCATCAAGATTTAGAACTATTAGAAAACAAGTTGTCATTGCTTTGGAAGATGTTGGTTTTCTGGTACAGACATGTTCTTATTTGAAGCTTACAACAGCCATACTCAAGCAAATGAGGAAACACTCTCTGAAAAGCAAAGTAATTTCTAAACAGTTATACAGAAAGTATATGGCAAGATCAGGATTCAAAGCAGGATCTATTTGGGTTCAGCACCAGGGATCCTCACCATTATACCATTGTGCCTCACAGGCTCACTCAGCAATACTGACAAAACACTCTTACACACTTGTGAGGAACAGAGAGAAAACGCTGCTGCTGCAAAATTTAAAAGTTCAAATATGCTGTTATTTTCACTAAATTGTCTGGATTGTGAGTGCAGGAAGCAAAATATAGCCTAGATTTCCTAGCACTAGGTCCAGAACTTAAGTACTACAGCACATGCATGAGCGTGCAGACACACACAAATACACATGTGCATGCAGACAGCGAGTAACAGAAGCTCAACTTTACAACTGCAAACTACTAATAATTCCAGAGAAGAAATGCATCACCTTACACTGAAGAAGCTGTGAAAGCAGAAAAATCAATCAACCGTTTTAATAAAAAATGTGAGAAACTGAGAAGATGAGCTATGGTGCAATCACTTCGGGCGGATCTGGCTGTTTTGCTATTAATCATTTCTCTACTGTGCAGTCAGCAGAACTTTAAGTCTATTCAGTGCTTTGTTGGGTCTACTTCAGAGGCTCTGTGACCAAGTGGGATGAGATTATAAAACCTCATTGTATCCTAAGGATTGGGAATTGTGCTCATAATTGCAGTCTTCAAGTAGAAAAGATTAACCCCAAAGAAAGACAATCATTTTCCCCAAGACTGGAATATTGAAATTTCCTGATATGACAACTGACATTCTAGCAATTCCAAATCTCAGATTTAAGATAAACCTTATACTGCATCTGGAATCAATCTTCAATCATTACCTTTCTAAGAAACAGTTCAAATAAGATTAGATGTATACCTTATAACTAGACTCTTAAATTTTCTTATAGATCTAGTTATTTATCTTTGTCTTCTACTAACAGACTAATTCGGGGATGTCAGTGACTGCTGCAGATGCCTTGAAACTATTCTCTCCTGGTGACTGGTTATGCTAGTTACTGAGTATCTAGAGAGAAAAGGTATAGTAGCATTTTCTACCAAGCCTCTTAAATTGATACACATAAACCAACTGAAAACCTAAACCATCCAAGGTCTTGAAGAAAAGGCCTTACATTGGAGAACACTAGTCAAAAAAAAGTAATAATGCCTTCAAAGACCCCTTACCACTTATCCCTCAGTAGTACACTCTACAGGTCCAAGCATCCCCCCTGGAATGGAGTAGATGTGGTACATCCAATGTTGATGACCCTTCCTAAACCAAGCTTGACTGCCATTAGGTTCCCAATATCAGGAGCTTGTCCAAGGTGGAGGTGTCAAGTCTCAGCATTAACTAGAGAGCACGAATAGGGATCCTTTTCTAAATACCATATTCCCTCCTAAGACAGAGCCACCTGAAGGGTTTTCTTTGTATTAGATCAATTGTTTTCTATTACTTAGTGAAGAAAAAACCCCAAACATAAAAACAAAAGGATACATTTGCTAAGGAGCAGAAAATTTTATCTTCTTACTTTCATTCTAATACTAAGCATTTTTAACTCTTTATGTCTCCCTCCCCTTACTCCACCCCAAGATTGAAATAAGCATTAACACTTTATAAGGTATCTTGTATCCTACGAGTTTGCTATCCTGATCCCTGACTGTGGGCTTTACTGGCCTCTGCACATTTGCATGTGCTGCTATCCTACCCTAAGTTCAGTCTTCTTGTGCCATTTCTTGGCACTGTGTTCTCTGTACCTCCCCCCAAAAGGCTCCTCTTTCCAATCTGTTACCTACTTTCTCCTCAACTGCAGCATCAAAAAGACCTCATGACTCTCTAAGACTTTACATGTCCTCACCTTTAGCAAAATCATCCCAGGAAAAGACCTCACTAACCACACTCCAGGTCCTCTAAGGGAGGACACCTTGGACATCTTGGCCCACTGGCCACAAAAACCTGAGACTTGACTGGTCCTAGATCCCTCCAGTTTTTCATTGTCAAATCCACCAATAAGTCTAGTCTCAGGACCAGTAGTGTCAACAAGCCATTAAATATTTCTGACCTCGCAATCACAGATAGCATGATATGAATGCATCTCACTATCAGTATCTTCTAAGTCTGTTGGGCAGTATTCCGGTCCTTAAGCACACAGATAAATGCTATTCATCTCAGTCCTATTGTTTGGGATACAAAAAAAAATCTCTTTGGGATAAAAAGTGAGAAATAACTCTAGAAAACTATCCTTTTTTCTATAGCTTTCTCCTCCCCCGCCCCTTTCACAGTATCTATTTGCTATGTATGGTATGATCAGGTAAAATTGTGACTTCCTATTTAGAACAAGCAAGTGGACCTCAGAAAGAATATTTTCACATAAATTAAATCTTCTGATTCCTTTCATCAGACCTTTCTACAGCATGAATTACATATACATAGACCAAATGATGAATTTCTACACAAAATAGTCATAAACTTTATATATATCAGTAAAATCATATTCATTCAGATCCCATTAATTTGGTATTTCTCATGAAGTAGGTTTAGCTGTATTCTGTGAAAAATCACTATCCTAAGCAAATGAAGACAAAGTAAGAACCATGCCATTTATGACATCAATCTTCAATCTCTTCTAACTACATTTTTTCAAGAGTTCTAAACAATCTGTATACACAGATATTTGAAGATATTCAAAGATCTTCATTCATTAAATCATTGCTGTTTTGTTTGTGCCAAACATCTACCCTCAAGGAATTTACAATCTGGTAACTACAAACTACAAACTTCCCTAGTTGGAAATCATTCTTATGGTGGTATTTTTTAATTATCTAATACTGGACACTTTTGTGTGTACTAAAGTCACTATACAATAAGTTGTGAAGCATAACAGTAAATACCCTATGACTTTATGACTTAGCCTCAGAACTACAACATTCCTGATATCCCTATATTAACCTGAATGCACATTTGTATCCCTTTATCTCTCTTCCCACATCCCACCAGAACTAACCACTATCCTGAAATTTGTATTTATCATTCCTTTGTTTTTCTTACAATATTATTCCATATGTACTTATTCTTAAACATTAAATTAAGTTTTGCTAGTTTATAAACATTTTTAAAATTCAGTTGTATTAGAGGATCATAGGAGAAGAGAAGGAAAAAAAAAAACAAGACAAAATCAGAGAGGAAATCAGAGAGGACAAACCATAAGAGACTCTTAATCATAGGTAACAAACTAAGTAAGGTTACTGGAAGGGGATGGGGTTACTGGGTGATGGGCATTAAGGAGGGCACATGATGTTATGAGCACTGGGTAATAAGACTAATGAGTCACTGACCTCTACCTCTGAAACTAATAATACATTATATGTTAATTAATTATAGCTAAATTAAAAAAAAGAAAAAAGCTACCAAAAAATTAAGTTGTATTAAGTTGTATGGACTCTTTTGCAATCTACTCTCTTTCATTCAGTATTATATTTTTAAGATTCATCCATGCTATAGCTGTGTGTAGCTATGATTTGTTCATCATCACTACCATTTAATATTCCATTTATTAATCTATTGTCATGGTGATGAACATCTGGCTGTCTCCAATAATTTTCTACTACAAATAACAGTGCTGAGAGAGACTGCTATGAACATCCTTGCATGTGTGTGCTGTCTATATGCATGAGTTTCTCTAAAATATACCTAGGAAAGTGCTGGAGTATATTCAAATTTACAATATAATGCTAAAGATCATTCTGAAAACAGCTGTACCAATTTATACCTCCCTCAGCAAGGTATAATTTTCCATTGATTCATATCCACTCCAACAGCTGATACTGGCAAATCTATATTTTAAATTTTGCCAATTTAATGAATATGTAATATCTTTGTGGTTTTAATTTGTATTTCCTTGATCATCAATAAAATTGAGCACATTATATGTTTCCAGGCCATTTGGATTTCTTTTGTAAATGTCTATCCAAGCCTTTTATTCATTTTATATTAGCTTGTCCTTTTCCTACTGATTTACAGGTATTATTTATTGATAGATAAAATCATATTTATTTGCAGGTACGAGTCCTTTGTCAGTTATGTATGTTGCAAAATACACCTCCTGTTTTGTGACTTGCCTTTTCATCCTCTTTATGGTACTTTTTGTTGAAGAAAAGTTCTTCCTCTTAATGTATTCAAATTTGCTGGTCTTTTCTTTCATGGTAATGCTTTTTATGTTTTAAGAAATCATACCCAACTCTGAAGCAAAAGAGATAAGAAATCATTCCTTTGATCTATTATTTGTCCTTGAAAATTATATAATATGATTTCTTTGAAAGTGTTCTATAATTTTAGCCAGTATTTGGGATCCATAGGATCACCTGAGTCACAATCATCTAAGTGTTTTTAAAATGCTAACTCACTAATGGGTGGGAGATGGATGAAACAGGTAATGGGGATTAAGGAGTACATCTGTTATTATGAGCTGATGTATGGAAGTATTGAATCACTATATTGCACAGCTGAAACTAATATTACACTGTATGTTAACTGGAATTTAAATTAAAACTTTAAAAAATTAAATAAAATGCTAACTTACAGTGCTCATTTCTTCAACAAACATTATGTAACTTTTATATAGACAAGTCTGTTCTAAGCCTGAGAATACAGAAGTAGACAAACAAAATACCTCTGATACTCTTTGGTTTACATGTATGGAGAGAAAAAAAAAAGCAATAAATGGGTAAAATTCATAGTATGCCTTCTTCTTATTTGTCTTTCTCCTTTTGCTTCTCTACTCTGGGACCCCTAGGCTTTCCTGGCTGTTCTGCTATAGCAATGACACCTTTGCAGATATTAAAAGAAAACTGAAGCTATATATTTAGCCTTGAGGATTTAATCCTAGGGAGAGCTGCTAGGACAATAAGCAGGATGCTAAGCGAGTTGTAAACACTCACTTCTAATATATGGAGCAAGTTGTTTCAATTATTTCCCAGAATCTGACAGAAGCCCACCATCTTGACTGATGTTTGAATATTTGAATACCTAATCACACTAATAAATGCACCAAGGCCCTTGCTTTTATTTTAAAATAATAAGCCTTTTTTTTTATTTGGAAAAACTTGTTGCTTTAATGGCAAATTTAGATCTTACATTTTGGATTTATAATAAAATATTAAATTATAATATCTTTGGATAATGATGGAAACTGCACTTTGGGAAAGCTCAGAGTTGAAACCAAGACAGAAAAAAGGTCTTTGTATCTAATATTGCTTAAGGCTTCTGTGCAGATTGTCTATTTGCAATCTGCATCTCAGGGAATAATAGCCTGAGAACTAGATTTCCCCAAATCCTAACAATAGAGTTCTGGGTTAGAGACTGCCAATAAGAGGTATTGTGCATGAATTGAAGGTAGGAGAGAGGAAAGCCTACTCATTTGTTCCCTAGCTACAGTGAACACAGGCCCGTGGAGATGCAGGATTTTGCAAGCACCTCTATACATTTCCTCATGCATTTCCTAACTTGGTCCTGCAGGTTTGTGAAGCTCCTGCAATTCGCTGATTCTCTGAAAGCTGGTGGTGGTGAACCTGAGATCTAGCAATGGCCTTCCTTGACCTTCTATACCCCCAGTCCTTTTTTTTTTTTTTTTTTAAGATTTTATTTATTCATTCATGAGAAACAGAGAGAGAAAGAGAGAGAGAGACAGACACAGGCAGAGGGAGAAGCAGGCACCATTCAGGGAGCCCGATGTGGGACTCGATCCCACGTCTCCAGGACCACACCCTGGGCTGAAGGCAGGTGCCAAACCACTGAGCCACCCAGGGATTCCACCCCCAGTCCTTCTAATGGTTGTAAAGCATGTAATTACCTATATCAAATTCCCCCTCTTGCTCAAAATACCTAGAGTGGTTTCTGTTTTAATTCATTTTTTCAAGGATTTTATTTATCTATTCATGAGAGACACAGAAAGAGGGGGCAGAGACACAGGCAGAGGGAGTAGCAGGTTCCATGCAGGGAGCCTGATGTGGGACTTGATCCCGGGACTCCAGGATCACGCTCTAGGCCGAAGGCAGATGCTAAACCGCTGAGTCACCCAGAGATCCCCCTGGTTTCTGTTTTCTAAACTAAATCCTGAATAATACAGCATTCTATTCCATCTCCTTTTGCCTCTTTCTTATTTTCTAAATCCTCAAATCATGATTAATTTGATTGATAGCCTTCAAAAACAGAAGATACACCCCCAGATTCCTGAACTGGAGACCTGAAACTCCAGAAAACCTAACCTTTAAGTAAATTGATTGGGAGCACAATAGATCCTTTGAACCATAGAGAAAACAAACATCAACATAAGAAGTTATATTTCATTTCATTAATGTTGTAGCCATAAAATTTTGACAATATGTAGGAACTTCTATTCATCAATATGCATGTGCAAGTACTAAGATGGCCTTTTGGAGAATTACATATTTTGAACATCTGATCAGGTAATTAAATCTGCTAAACTTTAAAGGTCAAATCACTACTAAAGGCCAATTTACTGAACATTCAAAATATGCCTTACAATTTAGCATCTGTGTTAGTTTCCTAGGGTTGCCAAAACAAAGTACCACAAACTGAGTCACTTATAAACAACAGAAATTTATCGTCTTACAGAAATCTGAGATCAAGATATTAACAGGGCCAAGCTCCCTCTGATGGGAGTGTGAAGGCACTGGGAAAAGAGCTCTTGGTCTCTCTCCTAACTTCTGCTGGTTTGCTGGCAATCTTTGTTGTTACTTGGCTTGTGAAGTGTCACCCAGTCTCCACCCTCATCTTCACCTGGTGCTTTTCCTGGTCTGTCTCTGTGGCCAAATTTCCTCTTGTTATAAGAACACCAGTCATATTAATATTAATTTAATTAGCAAATTTTAGGGCCCACTTTTTCTAATTTTAGTTTGATCACCTCTGCAAAGACCCTATCTCCAAATATGGTTACGTTCTGAGTTACTAGCAGTTGGAACTCTAAAATATCTCTTTATAGGGACACAATTCAACCTGTACCAGCATCCTGTAGAACTGTCTCTTGCTAGTGTCCTCAAGGCAAAACATCATCAATACATCACAAGCCACGTTCTGAACCTAATAAAATCCTAATAATTAAACATAAGCAGAGCTTAGTCCTTGAAGTGTTCTTCCCATATGTCACTCAAGTAAAAAGCCAACTCTAGATAACCTTGATCTTTTTTTGTTTCATACTGCATGTTTAGGTCTTTTCTTTAATTATAAAAACAATATATGATCATAAAAATCCAAACCATTTAGAAGTGAACAAATCAAATACCTTTTCCAGGTTCCTCTCCCCTACCCCTTAAATCCAATGTCACAGAAAGGTCCCATTCAGAGTACTTTCTCCCAGATCTTTTTAATGCATGCACATATACAACATTTTTCTCTTTTGCGCTTACCTGCCTGAATTTTCTAACGTGTCTGAATGAACACATGGCTTACCAAAAAAGAAAAAAAAAAAGCTTTAAAAAAATGAAATGGAAATTTTATTCCAAGTTATCTTAAGTGTATTTCTAGAATTTTAGGTGAAAACCAGGAGAGAAATCCCTTAGTGGGGAGAAAGGCTTATTTGTTTGTATACTGCCATAGAAATGCCTCAAGTTCATTATCAGCTACTATTCAACTAGAAAGGAACGAAGTAGAGCAGTTTCTGGCACACAATAATTGCTCAATTAATATTAATAAATTAGTAAGACAAAAAAGTATTCTTCGGGAAACATCTTTTAGGACTGGAAAGTCTGGACTAGGAAACAGAGAGGGCACAGGTGGTGTTGTCATTGCTTCTTCCAAAGAACAGTTGGGAGTCTCAAAGAGAAAGGAGGCTATGTGAGGTTAAAGGCTGGCTATGCAGATGGTGTCAAAGACGGAAGTTTAGATTTCTGGACTGCAATCTAAAGCACCAAAATGATATGCTTTGGGCTAGAAATGCAGCACATGTTAATGGTACAGGGAAGCATATGTTTGTACAAAAATGAACTACTAATCCGAGTAAAAGGTCCTGAAAATGAAGATCTAGACACTGGCTGAAGCTTTGCCTCAATTAAGCATAATTAAGCCAAATCACTGAACTACTTTCATCCAAGTCACTTTTTAAATGATAACACAATGCCCACAAGGCCTTCTAATCTTAAAATTCAACATATCTATAAAGGAGAGAGAAAAATTATAAAGTGACGTATGTATCCACACGCTAAGGAGATCTAGCAAGCATGACATCGAATGAATTACAATAATGCTCAAGGTGCCTGTCCACAAGACAATATTAACAATAGACAAACAGATAATAGTCATAGTTTCAGATGATTACACACTATCATGTAGAGTGTGGGTAGAGGAAAGGGAGATTTTTATATTCTTTCAAAAAAAGACAAATGCAACATTATAGTTCCCTCAGACTTGGTAGGCAGCTGCGCAGAAACAGAGAATCGTGGTTTATGTGAGGGACGGAGAGGTAGAATTTCATCCAGTGTAATCAGACATACACATGCTTGGAGATTCTGAAATGCAAGGATAGAAACACTCAAAAGAATATAGGGGTGAGGACAGGTAAGAAATCAGCTCTAATAATTCATTTGTTCATTCATTCAACCTAGATGGTATTCAAAACATTTAACAACTGGTTTAGCACAACCAAGCAGAATGTAGGTACACTTTGGCCAATAAGAAAAGATACCAGCTATAAATAAATGGTACAACAGGAATGAGGCACCTGGAACACATATGCTGGCCACCTACTATCCATCCGTTCAGCAAGTGACTACATAAGAGTAGTGTTGTGTTTGTGTGTGTGAATATAGTGTGTGTGTGTGTGTGTGTAAAAACTTATGGGACACTTTTAATAATCACATATACTCCCACTTTTGTGACATCTTTGGTCCAAAGTATTGTTAATAAAATTGTAAGACCACACATTTTCTCTTTCAAGAAAAAAATTTGAAATTTGTATTTAATTTAAAAACTCATTTTACTATAAATATTTGGCTTCTTCCTATGTTTGACTGGTTTCAATTATCTTTTATACTATGATTTTCTCATTCTTGGGTCACTGGAATAAAGCATCCAACAGTCTTAAGTGTTTCTCTATACTTTGCATGAATGAGAATGTGTTCCTCTTGCTTTGACATAGGAAACCTAACTTAAATAGGTATTAAATTTGTGAAGTCTCAAAAGTTACCTCATAGAAATCTGAAATCAATGCCCTATTGTTCTCCAGCACTTATCATTCCTAAGAATTCTGAGCCAGCCAGATTGTTACTCCTTTGCAGGAAAATATTATACACATTGGATTTTTCTCTTCATCTATTCTGCCAGTAAATATCTGTGTGATTTTTTTTCCTCTTTTTTCATTCTTCTAGATTCCCTTCAGGAAACATTTATGCTATTATGACTCTATTATTGCTTGATTCTATTTCTCTATCCTTATGCTATTCTTTTCTTTTTCAAAAGATCTATAACTCTTATTAACAGTTTTCTTATATATATTATATACATAATCATATACATAAGTTGTAGTCACATAATTTACATAGGCACATAATTTTTAGCCTCACTCTCTGAACCAGGCTATTTCCTTTCTTCCTTTCCCTAGCTCTGCCACAACTTTTTCATTGTTTCATGTTGTGTGACAGATGTTGCTGAGGTGGTTGCTGCTGTTGTTTTCATCATCAAATGAGGAACAGTTTGATCAGACATGTTTGTCAACAGAGAGCCTTTTTTTTTTTTTTTTTTTTTTTTTTGGGATCTCTTTGACTTTGTTCAGTATACACGTGTGTGATGATCAAATCCCCTCTCAGGACCTAAAATGAAGGGCATCTTGATGTACCCAGTCATGGCTGGCTGTCAAGTGGTAGATTTGGGATAAAAATATAGCTATTTTGACTTCATACTTTTCCTCGATGCTATAATATAAGAAGAGTCAAATGTACTGATATGGTAGATGAAGCAGTAATGGCAATATCTACAAATGTATGCCTATGTAGGTGCATAAGTAAATCATTTACATAATTCATAATGACAATCTATTCTATAATTACTATTCTACAACAAAAGAGGCTTCAAAATCACACTAAAATCAAAGACGATATAGTAAAATATATCATTACTGAGATGGTATAAGCGGAAAGCTCCTTCAGTTTATCCAGAGTAATCCAAAGGACACTATACATTGAAGAAAATTGAAGGACTTCTTCCATATTCATAACATATGCTTGATAATCCTCCCCCCTTGGCTTTTTATTTGCCCTAAAAGAGCCTGCAGAGTTATATAATTGCAAAATAAAATGCAGCATGAAGAGTGATTTTCCATTTTATACTATCCACTGATTAAGTGATCCAGTTTACAGCAATGTCAACAGCCATTAAGAAAAGTCAGAGATTAGATACTGTATAAAAACAGACTAAGCAAATGAATAAGTAGCTTAAATAGCTTTTAGAAGTTGCTGATACTTAATAATGAGATTTTATAATGAAATTAAAAACTAAATCACCTGTAAATAATGATACTAGTAACATACAAAACTATGGCAATACCATGCATTTCCTGTATGCTTTCTAGGGCCCTTTAGTAGCAAGTCCTTTTTATTATATACATTTACAGTCTTGACTCTAAGATTGTAAAGGGATCATTGTCATAGGATCACCCTGAATTCTTCAACATTCTGGAGAAAAGTCTGGAAGCCATTCACATGATACCATAGCCCCACTCATCAGAGTCTCACTAAATATTTAATAAGCAACAAAATTTAAAAAGCCAGTTAGTATAGGGCACATGGTTGGCTCATTGAAGCAGCTGACTTGATTTCAGCTTCGGTCATGATCTCAGGGTCCTGGGATGGACCCTTCTCAGCACAGAATCTGCTTGTCCCTCTCCCTCTGCTCCTCCCTCTGTGCTCTCTCTCCCTCTAAAAACAAACAAACAAAAAAATTTTTAAAGCCAGTTAGCATGACCTCACACTCCCCTTAGAAGTTTAAACCCAAGTTTAAACCCAAGGTAACTGCATTCTTTATATGATTCAGTCACCTAAAAACCTATCAATAATTCACTTCTCAATTCTAAGGTTACTTAGTTTATGCTTTCTCATTTTGAATAAAAACAAAATAATCCAAAGAAATCACCCCTCCCATAAGATTATGTAGGCAAAAATCAGTTGAATTCAGATCCATTGATTTTTTTTATTAAAGATTTTTATTTATTTACTCATGAGAGACACAGAGAGGCAGAGACATAGGCAGAGGGAGAAGCAGGCTCCTCACAGGGAGCCCATGTGGGACTTGATCCTGGGACTCTGGATCACTCCCTGAGCCAAAGGCAGACGCTTAACCACTGAGCCACCCAGGTGTCCCAAGATCCACTGATTTTTTAAATTATCTTTTCAATTAAATTTTTTTATTTAGGAGGAGGGGCAAGATGGCGGAAGAGTAGGGTCCCCAAGTCACCTGTCCCACCAAATTACCTAGATAACCTTCAAATTATCCTGAAAATCTATGAATTCGGCCTGAGATTTAAAGAGAGAACAGCTGGAATGCTGCAGTGCAGTGAGAAGAGTTCGCGCTTCTATCGAGCTAGGAAGACGGGGAAAAAGAAAGAAACAAAAGGCCTCCAAACAAAAGGCATCCATCCTCATCCGAGAGGAGCGGGGCTAAGGCCGGGCGAGTGTCCCCAGGACAGGAGAGCCCCGTCCCGGAGAAGCAGGAGCTGCACCAACCTTCCCGGGCGGAAAGGCCTCCCAGGGAGTTGGAGCAGGACCCCAGGGCGGCGGGGATGCCCTCGGGCTCCCGGGGACACTAACAGACACCTGCGCCCCGGGAGAGTGCGCCGAGCTCCCTAAGGGCTGCAGCGCGGGCGGCGGGACCCGGAGCAGCTCGGGGGGGGCTCGGGGGCGGCTCCGCAGAGGGGGCTGCAGGGCGGAAGCGCGAATCCACCAGCGCAGGCCCCAGAGCACAGGGCGCCGGGACACAGCCCAGGATCCGGCCTCCCCCGGGACAGGCAGAGGCCGGGAGGGCCCAGGACCACAAGGATGCTCCTGCCCCGAGCTGAGCAGATCAGCGGCCCCGCCCCGGAGCCTCCAGGCCCTGCAGACCGAGAGCTCCATAGTTACTGCGGGGTCTGACTCCAGGGCTCCAGAGTTGGCCCCACCACTGGGGCTGTTCCTCCTGGGGCCTCACGGGGTAAACAACCCCCACTGAGCCCTGCACCAGGCAGGGGCACAGCAGCTCCCCCAAGTGCTCACACCTGAAAATCAGCACAACAGGCCCCTCCCCCAGAAGACCAGCTAGACCGACAAGTTCCAGGGGAAGTCAAGGGACTGAAAGTACACAGAATCAGAAGATACTGCCCTGTGGTTGTTCTTTTTGTTGTTGTTGTTGTTGTTGTTGTTTTTATTTTGGGGTTTTTTGTTTTGTTTTGTTTTTTTGCATTTTGATTTGTTTCCTTCCCCCACCCTTTTTTTCCTTTCTTTTTCTTTCTCTTTTTCTTCTCTTTTTTTTCTTTGTTTTTCTTCCTCTTTTCTTTTTTCTTTTTCTCTTTTCTTTTCTTCTTTCTCTCCTCTCTTTTTCTCCTTTTCCCAATACAACTAGCTTTTGGCCACTCTGCACTGAGCAAAATGACTAGAAGGAAAACCTCACCTCAAAAGAAAGAATCAGAAACAATCCTCTCTCCCACAGAGTTACAAAATCTGGATTACAATTCAATGTCAGAAAGCCAATTCAGAAGCACTATCATACAGCTACTGGGCTCTAGAAAAAAGCATAAAGGACTCAAGAGACTTCATGACTGCAGAATTTAGAGCTAATCAGGCAGAAATTAAAAATCAATTGAATGATGCAATCCAAACTAGAAGTCCTAACGACGAGGATTAACGAGGTGGAAGAACGACTGAGTGACATAGAAGACAAGTTGATGGCAAAGAGGGAAACTGAGGAAAAAAGAGACAAACAGTTAAAAGACCATGAAGACAGATTAAGGGAAATAAACGACAGCCTGAGGAAGAAAAACCTACGTTTAACTGGTGTTCCTGAGGGCGCCGAGAGGGACAGAGGGCCAGAATATGTATTTGAAAAAAACTTTCCTAATCTGGGAAGGGAAACAGGCATTCAGATCCAGAAAATAGAGAGATCCCCCCCTAAAATCAATAAAAACCATTCAACACCTCGACATTTAATAGTGAAGCTTGCAAATTCCAAAGATAAAGAGAAGATCCTTAAAGCAGCAATAGACAAGAAATCCCTGACTTTTATGGGGAGGAGTAATAGGGTAACAGCAGACCTCTCCACAGAGACCTGGCAGGCCAGAAAGGGCTGGCAGGATATATTCAGGGTCCTAAATGAGAAGAACATGCAACCAAGAATACTTTATCCAGCAAGGCTCTCATTCAAAATGGAAGGAGAGATAAAGAGCTTCCAAGACAGGCAGGAACTGAAAGAATATGTGACCTCCAAACCAGCTCTGCAAGAAATTTTAAGTGGGAACTCTTAAAATTCCCCTTTAAGAAGAAGTTCAGTGGAACAATCCACAAAAACAAGGACTGAATAGATATCATGGTGACACTAAACTCATATCTCTCAATAGTAACTCTGAACGTGAACGGGCTTAATGACCCCATCAAAAGGCGCAGGGTTTCAGACTGGATAAAAAAGAAGGACCCATCTATTTACTGCCTACAAGAGACTCATTTTAGACAGAAGGACACCTACGCCTGAAAATAAAAGGTTGGAGAACCATTTACCATTCAAATGGTCCTCAAAAGAAAGCAGGGGTAGCCATCCTTATATCAGATAAACTAAAATTTACCCCAAAGTGAGAGATGAAGAGGGACACTATATCATACTTAAAGGATCTATCCAACAAGAGGACTTAACAATCCTCAATATATATGCTCCGAATGTGGGAGCTGCCAAATATATCAATCAATTAATAACCAAAGTCAAGAAATACTTAGATAATAATACACTTATACTTGGTGACTTCAATCTAGCTCTTTCTATACTCAATAGGTCTTCTAAGCACAGCATCTCCAAAGAAACGAGAGCTTTAAATGATACACTGGACCAGATGGATTTCACAGATATCTACAGAACTTTACATCCAAACTCAACTGAATACACATTCTTCTCAAGTGCACATGGGACTTTCTCCAGAATAGACCACATACTGGGTCACAAATCGGGTCTGAACCGATACCAAAAGATTGGGATCGTCCCCTGCATAATCTCAGACCATAATGCCTTGAAATTAGAACTAAATCACAACAAGAAGTTTGGAAGGACCTCAAACGTGGAGGTTAAGGACCATCCTGCTAAAAGATGAAAGGGTCAACCAGGAAATTAAGGAAGAATTTAAAAGATTCATGGAAACTAATGAGAATGAAGATACAACCGTTCAAAATCTTTGGGATGCAGCAAAAGCAGTCCTAAGGAGGAAATACATCGCAATACAAGCATCCATTCAAAAACTGGAAAGAACTCAAATACAAAAGCTAACCTTACACATAAAGGAGCTAAAGAAAAAACAGCAAATAGATCCTACACCCAGCAGAAGAAGAGAGTTAATAAAGATTCGAGCAGAACTCAATGAAATCGAGACCAGAAGAACTGTGGAACAGATTAACAGAACCAGGAGTTGGTTCTTTGAAAGAATTAATAAGAGAGATAAACCATTAGCCAGCCTTATTAAAAAGAAGAGAGAGAAGACTCAAATTAATAAAATCATGAATGAGAAAGATCACTACCAACATCAAGGAAATACAAACGATTTTAAAAACATACTATGAACAGCTATACGCCAATAAATTAGGCAATCTAGAAGAAATGGACGCATTCCTGGAAAGCCACAAACTACCAAAACTGGAACAGGAAGAAATAGAAAACCTGAACAGGCCAATAACCAGGGAGGAAATTGAAGCAGTCATCAAAAACCTCCCGAGACACAAAAGCCCAGGGCCAGATGACTTCCCAGGGGAATTCTATCAAATGTTTAAAGAAGAAACTATACCTATTCTACTAAAGCTGATTGGAAAGATAGAAAGAGATTGAGTACTTCCAAATTCGTTCTATGAGGCCAGCATCACCTTAATTCCAAAACCAGACAAAGACCCCACCAAAAAGGAGAATTACAGACCAATATCCCTGATGAACATGGATGCAAAAATTCTCAACAAGATACTGGCCAATAGGATCCAACAGTACATTAAGAAAATTATTCACCATCACCAAGTAGGATTTATCCCCGGGACACAAGGCTGGTTCAACACTCGTAAAACTATCACTGTGATTCATCATATCAGCAAGAGAAAAACCAAGAACCATATGATCCTCTCATTAGATGCAAGAAAGCATTTGACAAAATACAGCATCCATTTCTGACCAAAACTCTTCAGACTGTAGGGATAGAGGGAACATTCCTCAACATCTTAAAAGCCATCTACGAAAAGCCCACAGCAAATATCATTCTCAATGGGGAAGCACTGGGAGCCTTTCCCCTAAGATCAGGAACAAGACAGGGATGTCCACTCTCACCACTGCTATTCAACATAGTACTGGAAGTCCTAGCCTCAGCAATCAGACAACAAAAAGACATTAAAGGCATTCAAATTGTCAAAGAGGAAGTCAAACTCTCCCTCTTCGCCGATGACATGATGCTCTACATAGAAAACCCAAGGGCCTCCACCCCAAGATTGCTAGAACTCATACAGCAATTTGGTAGCGTGGCAGGATACAAAATCAATGCCCAGAAATCAGTGGCATTTCTATACACGAACAATGAGACTGAAGAAAGAGAAATTAAGGAGTCAATCCCATTTACATTGCACCCAAAAGCATAAGATACCTAGGAATAGACCTAACCACAGAGGTAAAGGATCTATACCCTAAAAACTATAGAACACTTCTGAAAGAAATTGAGGAAGACACAAAGAGATGGAAAAATATTCCATGCTCATGGATTGGAAGAATTAATATTGTGGAAATGTCAATGTTACCCAGGGCAATTTACACGTTTAATGCAATCCCTATCAAAATACCATGGACTTTCTTCAGAGAGTTGGAACAAATTATTTTAAGATTTGTGTGGAATCAGAAAAGACCCCGAATAGCCAGGGGAATTTTTAAAAGAAAACCATAGCTGGGGGCATCACAATGCCAGATTTCAGGTTGTACTACAAAGCTGTGGTCATCGAGACAGTTTGGTACTGGCACAGAAACAGACACATAGATCAATGGAACAGAATAGAGAACCCAGAAGTGGACCCTGAACTTTATGGTCAACTAATATTCAATAAAGGAGGAAAGACTATCCATTGGAAGAAAGACAGTCTCTTCAATAAATGGTGCTGGGAAAATTGGACATCCACATGCAGAAGAATGAAACTAGACCACTCTCTTGCACCATACACAAAGATAAACTCAAAATGGATGAAAGATCTAAATGTGAGACAAGATTCCATCAAAGTCCTGGAGGAGAACACAGGCAACACCCTTTTTGAACTCAGCCACAGTAACTTCTTGCAAGATGCATCCACGAAGGCAAAAGAAACAAAAGCAAAAATGAACTATTGCGACTTCATCAAGATAAGAAGCTTTTGCACAGCAAAGGATACAGTCAACAAAACTCAAAGACAACCTACAGAATGGGAGAAGATATTTGCAAATGACGTATCAGATAAAGGGCTAGTTTCCAAGATCTATAAAGAACTTATGAAACTCAACAGCAAAGAAACAAACAATCCAATCATGAAATGGGCAAAAGACATTAAGAGAAATCTCACAGAGGAAGACATAGACATGGCCAACATGCACATGAGAAAATGCTCTGCATCATTTGCCATCAGGGAAATACAAATCAAAACCACAATGAGATCCCACCTCACACCAGTGAGAATGGAGAAAATTAACAAGGCAGGAAGCCACAAATGTTGGAGAGGATGCGGAGAAAAGGGAACCCTCTTACACTGTTGGTGGGAATGTGAACTGGTGCAGCCACTCTGGAAAACTGTGTGGAGGTTCCTCAAAGAGTTAAAAATAGATCTGCCCTACGACCCAGCAATTGCACTGTTGGGGATTTACCCCAAAGATACAGATGCAATGAAACGCCGGGACACCTGCACCCCGATGTTTATAGCAGCAATGGCCACAATAGCCAAACTGTGGAAGGAGCCTCGGTGTCCATCGAAAGATGAATGGATAAGGAAGATGTGGTTTATGTATACAATGGAATATTTCTCAGCCATTAGAAACGACAAATACCCACCATTTGCTTCAACGTGGATGGAACTGGAGGGTATTATGCTGAGTGAAGTAAGTCAATTGGAGAAGGACAAACATATGTTCTCATTCATTTGGGGAATATAAATAATAGTGAAAGGGAATATAAGGGAAGGGAGAAGAAATGTGTGGGAAATATCAGAAAGGGAGACAGAACATAAAGACTCCTAACTCTTAGAAATGAACTAGGGGTGATGGAAGGGGAGGAGGGCGAGGGGTGGAGGTGAATGTTTGACGGGCACTGAGCCGGGGCACTTGACGGGATGAGCACTGGGTGTTATTCTGTATGTTGGTAAATTGAACACCAATAAAAAATAAATTTATTTAAAAAAAATTTTTATTTAGGTTTAGTTGACACACAATGTTATATTAGTTCCAGATGCACAACATAGTGATTCAACAACTCTATATGTTACATTATGCTCCTCAGAAGTAGAGCTATCAGCTGCCACCACACAACAGTATTATAATACCATTGACCATATTCCCTATGCTGTACCTTTCATTCCTGTGACTTATTAATTCCACAGCCTGTATCTCCTACTCTCCTTCACCCATTTTCCCCTTACCCCACTCCTCTCTCCTCTAAGAACCATCAGTTCTCTAATTTTATAGGTTCTCTGATTCTGCTTTTTGTTTGTTTATTCCTGTTCTGTTTTTTAGATTACACATATAAGTGAAATCATATGGTATTTGTCTTCCTCTGTTTTATTTCACTCAGCATAGTACCCTCTACATCCATCCACATCACTGCAAATGGTAAGGTCTCATCCTTTTTATGGCTGCATAGTATTCCGATGTGCATGTGTGGGGCCTGGTACCACATTTTCTTCATCCATTCATCTACTGAATGACGCTGAGGCTGCTATCATATCTTGACTATTGTCAATAATGCTGCAATAAATACAAGAATGGGTATATCTTTTTGAATTAGTGTTTTCCTTTTCTTTGGGAAAATACTCAGTAGTGGAATTATTGGATCATATTATAATTCTATTTTTAATTTTTAAAAAATTTTTTTTCCACAATGGCTATACCAATTCACATTCCCATTAACAGTACATGAGGGTTCCTTTTTTCTCCAAGTCCTCAACAACACTTGTTATTTCTTGTTTTTTTGTTTTTGTTTTTTTTTTTTTTGACGTTAGCCATTCTGACAGGTGTAAGGTGATGTCTCATTGTGGTTTTGATTTCCATTTCTCTGATAACTAGCAATGTTAAACATCTTTTAATGTGTCTATTGGCCATCTTTATGTCTTCTTTTAAAAAATTTCTGTTCAGATCCTCTGCCCATTTTTTAATCACATTATTTGGGTTTTTTGGTGTTGAGTTATGTGAGTTCTTTATATATTTTGAATATTAACCCCTTATCAGATATATCATTTACAAATATCTTCTTCCACTCAGTAGGTTGCCTCTTTGTGTTGTTGACAGTGTCCTTTGTGATGCAAAATTCCTCTTAAATCATGAAATGAAGGAAAGTTTCATAATCTAACAACATGAGGAAAGGATCTGGGACTGTGGGAAATCTCAGCAGTTGTCTTTTGATAACCACTTCTTTGCTGAGAAGCCATAGCCATTTTTCTGTATTTGATTCTCTGCTCCTTGAACTCAGTATGACTGAGGGACCCCTTCCTGACATTACTACCTATCATTTGGGTGGTGACCCCATCTTATTAGTGAGAAGTCATGCCAAGCAAAAGCCTGATACCTACTGATTTCCTATTTGTATAACCATATTACTCTTTGAGTCCCATCAGAGCCACTTCCAAATATTATTGATCTATAGCAAGAAAAAGAAGCTCTAAGTGGCATGGCTCTCACTATTGATTCTTCCTTTATCCATAAAATGTATTCATCTTAGGATTTTCACTTTAGGTGCATGAGTCCCTTTCACCTGCAAATTCAGGTGTATTTTTCTAGTGAGTAAAAAAAAATTTTAAGTAACTAATTTTCCACTTTTACTATCTCTTTAAATGACATTTATTCATATTGTTAGTGTATTCTCTCTTTTACATTCCCATCATTTTTCTATCATCTTTACATTTTCATATCCTTTTATACTATATTCCAAGAAGGCACTTCAAAATTGTGTTCTGTATATCTTATATAATTTCCTAAAACCTCTTTTGCCTTCTGCACTCCTAATTCTGATTTTAAATCTGAGGCTATGTTTTGAATTAAACTCTAATCCACATGTTTATTTCTGCATGACTTTCTAAAAGCTCTTTTGTGGCACCTGGGTGGCTCAGTTAAGTGTCCCCCTCTTGGTTTCAGCTCAGATCATGATCTCAGAGTCCTAGAATTGAGTCCCACATCAGGCTTGGCACTCATCACAGAATCTACTTGAGACTCTCTCTCCCTTTCCCTCCCCCTGCTCTCTCTCTCAAATAAATAAATAAATAGAATTTTTTTAAAAAACAAAAAGTCTTTTTTCATCTCAAATTAATTTCCCATTATGCATTTTGTTTTTGTTTGTTTTTTTAAAGATTTTATTTATTTATTCATGACAGACTCACAGAGAGAGAGAGAGGCAGAGACACAGGCAGAAGGAGAAGCAGGCTCCATGCAGGGAGCCTGACATGGGACTCGATCCGGGGTCTCCAGGATCACACCCCTGGTTGAAGGCGGCGCTAAACCGCTGGGCCACCAGGGCTGCCCTCATTATGTATTTTGACCTTTCAACAAAAAGTTGATGAAATGCTACACATTTAGCTAATCCCATAAGCATATGCTATCAAAATATTCTATAAACCTATAGCAAATCTTATCCTAAAGAAAATCTTTAAAAGTACTTCTCAATTTTTCACATCTTTGTTTTGGCATCCTATTTTTTGAACAATCCCATATTGGTTTTCCTTTATCTGCTCACATTGGAATTATAAGAGGTCTACCAAGGCTAAGGTTTTCCTTCACTGCACATCTGGTTGTTATTGGAATTTTTTCAATCTTAAGCATGAATACTGCTTTACATGGCTTTACGTCACAGTTCAGTGAACCAATGGCACCTTGTGTAGCAAGGAAACTTCATGCATCATTTCTTCCTTGTGTTTGGTTACACAGCTGTGATAGAGGCCAGCTTTCTCTTCTTGAGAGCTTTATGCTTAGTCTGGCCTTTGCATCAGTCACATGGTTTGGACCTCACAAGCCTCCCTCCTGGATTTTCTGCTGGGTGCAAGAGCCCTCCTGTGCTATCACACTTTGCTTGATTTAGCTACTGCACAGATCCTGGGGCTGTTTTCAAATGTTGTTGCCCCAATACAGCAAAAGGGATTCTAAATGGCTTGTTCCCTTTCTAGATCCAGGCTCACCCTTTCGCTCCAACAAATGGCATATAAATGAATTTCTACCTGCTGCTACTGTCTTAGAAAAAAGTATTGGTGAGTCAGCCTTTAGTTTTCCCTCACCATTAATCCTTTATTACCTCCCAAAAGCTGGAATAATTTGTTCTGAATTTATTCAATCCCCTAATCTTTATTGATGGTTACTTATCCCATTCTACCAACTAATCACAGACTGCCAGGACCCCTTTCATGTAATACCATCAACGCTGATACACATACACCACACATTATACATACACCACACATAAATGCACATATACACTTATAGTTACATACAATCTCATTAAAGTCAAGAACATGATAAGCATATTTTGTCACAATTAATTATCATTGTTCTGGAAAGTCATTGCAATTTAGCAGGAAAACAAGACCAGCAATATAAATATTTGCAAGAATGAGGTCAAAATACTTTATGTAATAGGTCTACAAACAAAAAAATTAATGGTAAAAACTATAGGAACTGATAAGAATTAATAAAAATCACAATTTATTGCTGAGTGGAGCACATTTTAAAAACTGGATGAATATTTTGACTTTCATTTAATTATTTGAAATAACATCTATGCATATGTGCACGTGTATGTGCATGTCTGTGCACAGATGTGCACACACACATGTGGATATGTGTGTAAGGATGAGAATATTAAAATGTCAACAGTGCTTATCTCTTTAGGTGATAAGATTATAAATGCTTGTTTTTTCCTTATCCTTATTATCCAAATTTTCTATAGTGAACAGGCATTGTTTTCATAATAAAAAGATAAGTTTTAAAATGATGAAATGACATAATAAATGCTAAAGTGCCCAACTATATTAGTTGCTCCTTTCCTATGATTCACCTTAACGAATATTTAGGAGTGCTAAGAAAGCATTCTTGAAATTATAATTCATGTCAAAATGATTATTTCTTATGATACAGAGCCTTTAACAAAGCATATCTGAAGAATAAATCCAGCCAAGCATAAGTACAGTCTGGAAAATGAAAACAAGAGCAAAGGCTGAAAATCCTTCACAAAGACCTTGTACGTTGGTATATAATGAGATTCAGGTTTTAATAACAGAAAACAATTTCAAGTAAAATGTATAAATTAATGTCAAGTTGCAATGAAGTGCAAAAAAAGACCAGCAGATCTGCAGTCTTATCTCTTCTGTCTTCTAGATTCCCTTTCTCACTTGTCCCTCAATAGCCTGGGAAAATGCCACACATCCTGAGTGTTCAACAAATATTTATAAAAATAAATGGCAAAGTAACTTTTTAAGGGTCATCCAGCTATTGACATGGCTAATGCTAGGACAGATACCTAGTGGAAAATTCTCCAAATATAGATTACAATTTTAAGTTAGCAAATACTTGCCAAAGTATACCAAGTTCTCTAGGTACTTACACATACTCAAGCTAATTTAATTTCATAACATTCTAAGAGATAAATATATTTTTCTCTGGATAGATATGAGGACAATTGGTCTCTTTAAAGAGAGGAAAGAATAAGATGGGTAATGTTGTGCCATCTAACAAATGAACAAATAGAGGCAGGTAGGGGAACTGCTACTAACACCAGATGATAGGTTTTATTTGATGTTAAAATGAAAGTGGTGAGTACCTTTACTAAGCAAGGCCCAAGAACTATGCTGGATACCAAGGACACACTGGTTCTTAAAAAGTACAAGCCTTATGTAGATCTTCAGGGTGCTTACAGTCTAGTTGGAAAAAACAAGGGTTAGGTCAACAATCTCATTAGAACCTATTTTAAATAGTTAAAAGGACTACAACAGAGAAGCACAGGTGAATCAGAATTGTCCAGGTGAAGAAAGCAGCCAAGATTATTCCAGGTAGATGGCACAACTATCTGAAGCCTCCGGGACAAGAGAAAGCCTTGATAATCCAAGAGAATGAACAGGAACCAGCCAGGGTGAGTGGATAGGGACCAAAAGCAGACAGTAGCAACAGATGAGACTGGAAGGTAAGCAGGGCCAGAAAGAACTTGTAAGGAATGTTAAGAATTATTTTTTATCTTTATCCAAGTTCCAAGTGAAGCCAAAGAGTGATTTTAAATAAAGAAGTGGCACAATACAATTTCTCTTCTTAAAAGACCGCATTTCCCACACTGGAAAAAAAACTGGAGGGAGGCAAAGTGAATGTGGTGTAGTGGATAAGTCACGCGTGCTGCCTTGTACTTTCCTTCTCAGTTAACAAGTCCCCAAAATACCGTCAAGCTATTTCTCCTGTGACATTCTTAGCCATGTAGTATGAGTGGGATCTAACCGCCCTCGATTCTAAGGTGAGTCTCCAATCAGCAAAATCCATCCCTCTGACTATAGTGACTTCTTTAGGGAAGGACACATGACCCAAATTGAGTAAATGGAGAAAAAAAAAAGGGGGGGGGACTACTGGGAAAGAAGCCTTTGTCACTATTCTATACAAGCTTCTGGGAGAAATGTTTTTTCTTCCTAAAAATCATGAACAAGGAAGCATGAGGACCAAGAACGTCCTAGAAGCCCCCTTATTTGACAGGATGATCTAGTTTTAGCAGGAAGATAATACCACAGAAAGTAAAGAGAAGAAATTGAAAGGAACCAAAATTTTGGTAACATTGGTGACATTCTCAATCAAGTCTTGCCTGAAGCTGATCCTAACTCCAACCTTTTCAATCCAATTAGCCAATAAAAGTCTTTGATTGTTTAAGCTGTTTTCTATTATCTGTACCCCAAAACAAGAAAATCCCTTATGGAGATACCTATTAGAAGGCTGCACTCCAGGGTAGAAATATCATTAGCATGGGCTAGGGCTGTAGCAGTAAACATGGATAAATGTGACAAATTTGAGATTTATTCAAGAGATGTACTCAACAGCACTGGGTGTTACACTATATGTTGGCAAACTGAATTTAAATAAAATAAAACAAAATTAAATAGAAAAATTAAAAAAAAGATTGGGCAAGTTCATGACCTGGGGTTGGTATGTCTACCAACACAAGGCTTTCAAACTGAGTCTTGTCCATTTGATTAGCCTACATTGAGCTGTCTAGTGCACTTTCAGAAAATTTCTAAAACAAACAATAAAGTTATTTGCAGTTTCAAAAAAAAAGAGAGATATGCTCAACAGAATTTCTAAGTTTGAGAGGAAAAGAGGTATCAAGGATGACTGCTAGGTTTCTGGGTGATAAGCAGTGGTAAACAATTCAGGACCATCAAAAAGGGAGCAAACTTCAGGTTGGGTTCAGGGTTGGGGAGGCAAGCATAGCTTTGCACACCTAAAGTCTGAAAATCCTGTGAGCTATCCAAGTAGAAATGTCATAGGCAGTTGGATGTACAAAGCACATAAGGAGGAATAAAATAGTACTACATAACAAGCTTTGTCTGCCTCCATTTCTCACTTTCCTTCAAACAGATGCAAAAGAGCAAGTCTATATAATATCTTACAGTCAGCCTATTCTCAGTCTCTGAAATGACAGAAGAGTGACAAGAAAAAAATAGGGCAAGATATTCTTTAGAGAGCAAAGGAAAGCCTTTCCCATTCTGTAGGAAATGACAGAAATGCTAAGGAAAGTGGGAATTGGGTATGAGCTATACATCTTCAGTAAATGGAAGTACAACCTGGAAGGCAAGAAACAAAACAAAACAAAACCTGAACACATTACTAAACTGATGATTCAGGAGGGAGAAGAGTTTTAGCTCGTAACAAATTAAAAAGTCTATCTATCCCATTAAAACACTATGATGTATGTGAGGTCTCAACATGCTCAGGCAGGGGTAAAAATGTGTTGTGATGAGTCCTGCTTGTTGAAGAAATGGGCTTTGTGGATCCTAAGGAAGTAGACCCCATATACAATGGGGGAGGGGAAATTAAATACCCAAACTGACAGCCATAGATGGAGTGGTGTCTTTGTGTTTCTTTATTTTTGTATCTGAAGACATGACATTTTGATGGGGAAAGTGGGAAGGAATATGTGAGTTTTAAGGTAATAAACTCTTCACAGCAGCCTTTCTGGACCCTGGGCTTTCTCTCTAATAATGCAATTCATTTAAGGAATTAAATAATAATTTTTTTAAGTTTCAAAGAAAGAAGGTATTATTTCTGTGTCAGAAAATATTGGTTTTGATAAATGTTTTGACAACTGTATGATAGAAGACAAATTCTCTGTGAAGGAGGAAATGATATCCATACGAAGAGCACAGTCTCAAACTAAAAACAATAGGAATGAGATTGCAATGGAAGAAAATATAAAAGAAGCAAAGAACAGCCAAGGAATTAAAATCAATTTTGGAGACAGTTAAAAGCAGGAAAACTGAACCAATGCTACAGAAGACAAACTTGAAAAGTTGCATAAGTATAGAAAGGAGAAAAAACAAAGATATGAAAACTGAAAATATGAGCACATGGGAAAGGCAAGCCAAAGAAATCAAGTCTAATATAAGAAAAAGGGAATGACTCTGAAGGCTCTTTAAGGAGTCACAAAATCAAGAAAACGCTGGAAAAACAGGTTTGAAGTTAGACAGGAACCAAGGGAGCTCCAGATGGTAAAGATGCAGAAACTTTGGCCAACCAGTAGAGAGAAGAAACTCTAGGGGACAGACAATAAGGGATGACCACCCGCTGGTTCTGTACCACTTATTCAAGCTTCAACTCAGGAGACGGCATCCAACTGTCCAAGCTTGGACACATGACTTAAGAATAAAACAATATTTCCAGGGTCTTTAAATAAATTCTACTAAACTATAAGTTTTTTAAGGGTTGAGACAAAATATATGTATAGTATATGTATAATATAAATAGTTTCACCATGCTTAAAACATTGGGTTTTCTTAAAGGCAGCTACTCAATAAATGCTTGTTAAATGAATGAATGAATATTTAACCATGTGAACTAAATACACTATACTTATACAGATATCTTTTTATATAAATGACACAAAATCAAAAATCATTCCTTCACCACTATCTCCATTCAATCATTAACAAATGCCCACTGCTTTTATTTCTTAAGAGTTCTTTCAATTCTACCCCTTCCTCTCCATCCATATTTCAGTGACCTCAGATTAGGCCTTTAGCCTTACTTACATCAATTACAGCAATGATTGTGAATAACTGGTCCTCAGGTATGCATATATGGTCAATTAATTTATGATAAAGGAGTCAAGAATATACAATGGAGAAAGGATAGTCTCCTCAATAATTGGTGCTGGGAAAACTGGACAGCCACATGCAAAAGAATAAAATTAGACTACTATCTTACACTCTACACAAAAATTAATTCCAAATGAAAAAGAATGCAAGACCTGAAGCCATAAAATTCTTAGAAGAATACATAGCTCCTTGACATTGGTCTTGGCAATGATTTTTCTAAAGCTGACACCAAAAGCAAAGGCAACAAATAAGCAAAATAAGCACAAATAAGCAAGTGGAACTATACCAAACTAAAAAGCTTCTGCACAAGCAAAGGATATCATCAACAAAATGAAAAGACAACCTGGGATCCCTGGGTGGCGCAGCGGTTTGGCGCCTGCCTTTGGCCCAGGGCGCGATCCTGGAGGCCCGGGATCGAATCCCACATCGGGCTCCCGGTGCATGGAGCCTGCTTCTCCCTCTGCCTGTGTCTCTGCCTCTCTCTCTCTCTCTCTGTGACTGTCATAAATAAAAAAAAAAAAAATGAAAAGACAACCTAATGAATAGAGGAAAATGTATGTAAATCATACATCTCACAAGGGGTTAAAATCCAAAATACAGAAAGAATTCATACCTCAAAGCAAAAAAAAATCTAATTAAAAAGTAGAAGATCTAAATAGACATTTTTCTAAAGAAGACATACAGATTGTCAAGGGTACATAAAAAGATGCTCAACATCACTAATCATCATAAAATACAAGTCAAAACCACAATGAGCTATCACCTCACATTTGTTAGCACGGCAATTATCAAAAAGACAAGAAATACTGAGTATTGGCGAGGACACGGAGAAAGAGGAACCCTGTGCACTACTGGTTGAAATGTAAATTGATGCAGCCACTACAAAAAACAGTATGGAGGCTCCTTATAAAATAAATAATAGAACTACCATATGACCTAGCAAGTCCACTTCTGGATATATATCCAAAGAAAACAAAAACTGGGGCTCCTGGGTGGCTCAGTTGGTTAAGCATTTGACTCTTGGTTTCAGCTAAGGTCATGATATTGTGGGTGGTGACAGCAAACCCTATGTTTGGCTCCACACTCACCAGGGAGTCTGAAGAGTGTCTCCCTATGCCTCTGCCCCCACTCACATGTGCTCATACTCTCTCTAATAAATAAATAAATCTTTTAAAAAAACATTAAGTCAAAGAGATATATGCATCCTCAAGCTCATTGCAGGATTCTTTACAACATCCAAGATATGGAAATAACCTAAGTGTGCATAGACAGATGAATAAGTAAAGGAAATGTGGTTTAAATATATAACATAATATTATCCAGCCATAAAAAAAGAATGAAATCTTGCCATTTGTAACTGATGGATTTTGAGAGCACTATGCTAAGTAAAATAAGACAGACAAATACTATACAATCTCACTTATATGTAGAATTTTTTTAAAATAAAGTTCATCAATACAGAAACAGATTGATGTTGCCAGAGGTGGGGGTGAGGGTGGGCAAAACGGGTGGAGGGGATCAAAAGGTATAAACCTCCAGTTGTAAAATAAAGTATTGGGCATGTGATGTACATAGTGACTATTGTTAATAACACGGTATCGTATATTTGAAAGTTTCTAAGAGAGTAAATCTTAAAAGTTCTCACAAGAAAAAAAAAAGTTCTGTAACCATGTATAGTGTCAGCTGTTAAAGAGACTTATTGGGGTAATCATTTCAAAATATATACAAATATTGAATCATTGTGTTGTACACTTGAAACTAATACAATGTTATGTCAATTATACCTTAATTTAAGAAATAATCAATAAAAAATAAAATATAAAAATTTAAAAAGCCCTTTCACAGCTATCAAGAATACTAATAATAATAGTTAATATTTCCTATTTTTAAAGATTTATTTATTTATTCGAGGGGGGAGGGGCAGAGGGAGAGGAAGCAAGAATCTCAAGCAGAATGTGCCCTGAGCCAGGCACAGAGCTCATCTCATGACCTTGAGATCACAACTGACGTGAAACCAAGAGTCAGACACTTAATTAACCATACCACTCAGGCTCCCTATAGTTAATATTTCTTGAACACAAGGGCTCTCCTGTGCATTGCAGGATGTTTGTCATAACCCTTGGCTTCCCACTGCCCAGTGGATGCTAGGAGCAGAAACTTCACCCTGGTTTTCACTATCAAAAAAGTGTCCAGACATTGCCAAATGTTCTCTAGGGAACAGAATCACCCCCAGCTGAGAAACACTGCTCTAGGGCCAAAATTCTGCAATTCTGAGAACTTCAACACAAAAAAGGAATACAATTGCTAAACATAAACACCCAAGGTCAACATTAATCTGAGACCAATTAAGAAATGAACCTATAGTGAAAATTATGAGCTTTGGTTCTGCTCTCCTGCCCTCTGTGTGAGACAGTGAGTCAATCAGCCCAAACGAAATATTGAATCCCAAATGGTGACAATTCACAGAGTAAAACTATGCTTTATTTCTTTTTCTAGCCAAATTAGTGTTGCTTGAGCACACAAATTAATTCGAGAGCTGCTACTTATGGTTCAAGATTCTTTATTTTTTATAGTGTTATTTTACAAGTATTATTCTCTTTATAAATGCTCAAAAGGGCAGAAGGGCACCTGGGTGGCTCAGTCAGTTAAGCGTTCAACTCTTGATTTTGGCTTAGGTCATGGTTTCTGGGTCAAGAGAGCAAACCCCATGTCAGGCTCCATGCATGGAGCCTGCTTAAGATTTTCTCTCTCTCCCACTCCCTCTTCCTGCTCCACCCTGCTTGCTCTCTCCCTCCCTCTCTCTAAAAAACATTAAAAATAAAAATAAATGCTCAAAAGGAAAATATCAACCATAATCTTAACAACCATTTGTAATCACATTCAGCTTTCAAAGATTGTCTTTTCAGTCTTTTGGAAGCAATGTTACTTGTGATTAACAGCTTCAGCTTTGGAGCAAAGATTTTCCCCCAGTTGAATCCCTTAAGCAAATTATCTATGCTTTATGTACCTCAATTTCCTCATCTGTAGCATGGGAACAATAATAGTACTTCACAGAATTTTGTAAGGATTAAATAAATTAATACATGTAACACATTCAAATTTTAGGATTGTCTGTTCTAGCTATGAAAAAGCTGTTGGTATTTTGATAGAGATTGCATTAAATATATAGATTGCTTTGGGTGGTATAGACATTTAATAATGTTTGTTCTTTCAATCCATGAGTATGGAATATCTTTCCATTTCTTTGTGTCATCTTCAATTTCTTTCATCAGTGATTATAGTTTTCAGAGTACAAAGTCTTTTACCTTTTTGGTTGGGTTTATTCCCAGGTTTCTTATTGTTTTTGGTGAAATTGTATATGGGATTGATTCTTTAATTTCTCTTTCTGCTGTTCATTATTGGTGTATAGAAATGCAACAGATTTCTTACCTTGATTTTGTATACAGTAACTTTACGGAATTCGTGTAGCAGTCCTAGCAATTTTTTGGTGGAGTCCCTCAGATTTTCTATATAAAGTATTTATCGCCTGCAAATAGTGAAAGTTTTACTTCTTCCTTATTGATTTGAGTGCATTTTATTTCTTTTTTGTCTGATTGTTGTCGCTAGGACTTCACTACTATGTTAAATAGCAGTGGTGAGAGTGGATATCCCTGCCTTGTTCCTGACCATGGAGGAAAGGCTTTCCTTTTTTCCCCATAGACAATGATATTAGCTGTAGCTTTTTCATATATGGACTTTATATGAGGTATGTTCCCTCCAACCCTACTTAGTGGAGGGTTTTTAACATGAAAGAATGTTGTACTTTGTCATATGATTTTTCTGCATCTATAAAATAATCTTATGATACTTACCCTTTCTTTTATTAATGTGGTTTATCATGTTAACTGATTTACAAATATTGCAAAAGACCCCAAACAGCCAAAGCAAACTTGAAAAAGAAAAGCAAACCTGGAGGCATCACAATTCCAGACTTCAAGTTATAATTCAAAGTTGTAGTGATCAAAACAGTATGGTGCTGACACAAAAATAGATACATAGATCCACAGAATAGAAGCCTCAGAAATGAACCCACAACTATATGGTCAGTTAATATTTGGCAAGGCAGAAAAGACTATCCAATGGGAAAAAGGCAGTCTCTTCAACAAATGGTGTTGGGAAAACTGGACAGCAACATGCCAAAGAATGAAACTGGGCCACTTTTTTTATATCACACATAAAAATAAATTCAAAATGGATTAAAAACCTAAATATGAAACATGAAACCATAAAAATCCTAGAGGAAAACAAAAGCAGTAACATCAGCCTTGACATCAGCCATAGCAACTTCTTTATGTCTCCTGAGGCCAGGGAAATAAAAGCATAAATAAACTATTTGGACCTCATCAAAATAAAAGGCTCCGCACAGCTAATGAAACAATCAAAACTAAAAGTCAACCTGCAGAATGGGAGAAGGTATTTGCAAATGACATACCTGATAAAGGGTTAGTATCCAAAATATGTAAAGAATTTATAAAACTCCAGAGTATAAAGTACTCCAAAAAACCAAATAATCCAATTAAAAATAGGCAGAAGACATGAATAGACATTTTTCCAAGGAAGACATACAGATGGCTAACAGACACATGAAAAGATACTCAATATCTTTCATCGTCAGGGAAATGAAAATCAAAATTATAATGAGACCTGTCAGAATGGCTAAAATCAACAACACAAGAAAGATGTTGGCAAAGATGTGGAGAAAGGGGAACTATCTTGCACTGTTGGTGGTAATGCAAACTGGTGCAGTCATTCTGGAAAACAGTATGGAGGTTCCTCAAAAAAGTTAAAAATAGAAGTACCCTATAATTCAGCAATTGCACTATTAGGTATTTACCTAAAGAATACAGAAACACTTCAAAGGTATACATGCACCCTGATGTTTATAGCAGCATTATCTACCATAGACAAATTATGGAAATAGCCCAAATGCCTATTGACTGATAAATGGATAAAGAAGATGTGGTGTACACAAACACATACACACACACAATAGAATATTACTCAGCCATTAAAAAGAATGAAATCTTGCCATTTGCAATGACCTGGATGGAGCTAGAGTACTATGCCAAATGAAGTAAGTCAGAGAAAGACAAATACCATATGATTTCATTCATATGTGAAATTTAAGAAATAAAGCAAACAAACAAAAGAAATAAACCTGAGCAAGGAGGCAAAAGAGAGAGGCAAGCCAAGAAACAGACTCTTAACTGTAGAGAATAAACTGATGATTACCAGAGGAGAGGCAGGTGAGAGGATGAGTGAAATAGGTGATGGGGCTTAAGGAGGGCACTTGTGATGAGCATTGGACATTGCATGGAAGTGTTGAATCACTATATTGTATAACTGAAACTAATATTATGCTGTATGTTAACTAACTGGAGTTTAAATTAAAACTTAAAAAAAAAACATGTAAAGCAATTTGGACAGTGCCCAACATGCATACATGGTATGTATCAAATAAACATCAACTTATTATTATATCTATATCAAATATTCTTTTTTTAAGTAGTCAATTTTTTCAAAGTGGTTTTCTATTTTTTTAAAGATTTTATTTATTTATGAGAGACAGAGAGAGAGAGAGAGAGGCAGAGACACAGGCAGAGGGAGAAGCAGGCTCCACGCAAGGAGCCCGATGTGGGACTCGATCCGGGATCTCCAGGATCACGCTCTGGGAGGAAGGTGGCGCTAAACCGCTGAGCCACCTGGGCTGCCCTCTATTTTTAAATTCTAGTTGGTTAACATAGTGTTATTTTAGTTTTAGGTGTACAATATAGTAGCCTGATTCTTTTGCTGAGTAATGTATCAAAACATCTCCATACCTCTAAATCTAAATCTTTTTTTATAATACGATTCTTAATAGTATGGCTGTCCCTTATTTAACATAGTCTCCTATTTGAAGACATTTAGGAGAATTCCAGATTTTGGTTATTAGAAAGTGTTGTAACTGGGCATGCTTACATATCTCTTTAAAGATTTCCTTAGGTAGAAGCAAAGTTGCTGGGATAAAAGGTATATTCACTTTTAAGCCTTGGGACATTTTAGGTCCTAGGATTTATATCACCCAGAGTTTCTTACAATTATTTTACCTTTGGCTTATTATGAAAGGGGCCTAGAAGGTTGTATCTGAGCAAAGAAGAATAATGAAGTTAGGGTAGTGTGCTCCTTAGTCACTCTGATCAGCAACATAATGTTGAAATGAAAGGTGTGGTCATTTGAGTGTCCAATGAAGGTGACATGTGCTGACTACCATACTAAAATCTCCAAGGCCAGTTTGTTTGAGCTATCAGCACTCTTCCAATGTAACTAACTCAAGATACCAAAAGCATCATCTAGCCCTGGGTGTCAGGAATTCTAAGCTTCAAACTGTGTTGGGTTTGGAGAAGTCAGAGCAGCTGCATAGACACACCTTTTAAACAGGCTTTCCCTCTTAATTTAATCCATTCTTGGGAGAGTTCCTCTTGGCAAGGTGTTATGGCCCTTGTGTCAACAAAACCTTGTATAATTTAGAAGTATCTTCCTAAAATAGTGAAAGGGCTAGAATGTCTCAGAGGCAAAAAAAAAAAAAAAAAAAAAATTAAATCACTTAAAGAGATTTCATTATGAGGAACATTGCCAGAGGGAGCTAATCACATTGAATCATAGATGAGGAAGCAACACGACATGGGTGTCCAATCCAGTGGCCCAACACTTTAAGCCAGCCTGCTATTAAAAAAAAAGAGGACTTGGGCAGCCCAGGTGGCTCAGCGGTTTAGTGCCACCTTCAGCCCAGGGCGTGATCCTGGAGACCCCGGATCAAGTCCCACGTCGGGCTTCCTGCATGGAGCCTGCTTCTCCCCCTCTGCCTGTGTCTCTGCCTCTCTCTCTCTCTCTCTCTCTCTGTTTCTCTCATGAATAAATAAATTAAATCTTAAAAAAGAAAGAGGACTTAAAAATGAATTGTCAATAAATAAGTAATAGGGAAGGTGGAAACCATGGATTCTGAGACTCTCACAATTATCAAGATCTTCAAGGTCATCTATTCTAGCTCAATAATCAGCTCTTGCTTGGATTCCATTTACAGTTGTCCTGAAAAGTGACCTTACACTCTTCCATGTCTGCTTGGACATGTTCAATAGCAGAGAACTGCTAGTCTCTCCTTAGGACAATTAATATAACTAGAAAGTTCATCTTTATTAAAATCCTAAAATTCATCAGCCTAAATAAGACACACATATGAATAAGCATATGTTCTCCAAGCATCAGTGAGTCCTATGGAATATTGAAAATGTTATCTTTCCTGTTGGCTTCAGAGCTTTTCTTAGGAAGGAAATTGATGCTGTTTAGAAAAATACTCTGATAAGCCATGTGGGGTGAAGAAAGATGATGGGTTATAGCATAAGCAGAGTGCAAAGTCAAACTGTTGTGCCTCAGAAATTAATGGAACTTTGCAGTGGGGCAAGCAGTACAAAGCTAGAAATGGGACTAGAGAAAGGTGCTGCTAAACAACACAGTCAGGTGCCTGGTCCTTAGGGGAAGGTGGCTAGTTAAGAAGTCCCTACACCTGAAGTTCCATTAAGAAGAAGATTCCATTTTAAGTTGATTTCATTTCTACAATACAAAAGATTGATAGGTAGAACACTTTTAGAAAGCAATTTAGCAATATATATCCAATATGCTTTAGCCTGATAATCTCAATGCTTAACATCTGTTCTAAAAAATCAAATCAAAATGTGAAAATGCTGAATGGATAAAGAAGTGATACACACACACACACTCACACATGGGAATATTATTCAGCCATAAAAAATAATGAAATCTTGCCATTTTTAATGACATGGGTAGAGCTACAGAGTATTACGCTAAGTGAAATAAGTCAGAGAAAGGCAAATACCATATGATCTCACTCATATGTGGATCTTAAGAAACAAAACAAATGAGCAAAGGGGGAAAAAAGAGGCAAACCAGGACAGAAGCTCTTAACTACAGAGAACTGATTGATGGTAACCAGAGGGGAGATGGGGTAAATATGTGATGGGGATTTTAAGGAGGGCACTTGTAATGAGCACAGGGTGATGTATGGAAGTCTTGAATCACTATATTGTACACCTGAAACTAGAATTACACTGTATATTAACTAACTAGAATTTAAATAAAAACTTAAAAAATTTGAAAATGCAAAAATTAGAACCAACCCAGATCCTAAAACAGAAACTACTAAAAAGATTATGGCACAGTCTCTAGAGTACTTTGCAACTATTAAAAATGATGTTGATGATAATAAAACACAGGAAAATGTATGGCAAATGCTTTCTATAGAAACAAAAATTATAATATTAACCTAAGTAAACAAAATGAAACTCCAATGTGTAGAAAATATTTTAAAGAAATACAACAAAACTGTTAATAATAGTCATCCCTAAGGGTAATTTTCTCCTATTTTTCCAAGTTTTTGAAATTTTACATAGCAAACATGTTTAACATTTAGAATGTGAAAATTTTTACATAATCTATATTTAAACATCAATTTTACACTTCATTTAAAATGTGTTTATTGCTTTAGTTCTTTAGCAATCAGATAAGAGAAATAGCCCCATGGTTATAGAAAAGAAGTCAGCTACCCTTTCTTTATACCCAAGTCTGACCTTGATCAATTCCTGTCACCTTTCGGAATGCCAGCTGTGGTATAGGAATAAAGCTACCTCCCTGCCTCTTTCATAGGATTGTTTGGGGGTACAATACACTGCTGAATATGGAAGCCCTCTGAATTCTACATCCTTATAAAATTACAAAGGACTCCTACTGTTAGATTAGACTCTACAGGTAGTCACTTCATTCTTCCATTTTCCAATCCATTCTCCTTTTGGAAATGGCCACTTAATATAATCTGGGAAAATATATTGTATATAGGTCACATTTCTATATAGCACATGTTGCGATAAAATTCATAAAATTCGGTATATGACTTTGAAACAAAATAGACAATAGGTGATGAAACAAATGGTACCATAATTCTCTGTATTCTTTAACATTGTGTTTTCATGTGGGGGTGTGTGTGTATGTGTGTTTATGTGTGTGTATGTCTATGTGCATAGCATTGGCATGTGAGGCATGTGTTTGTATAGTGTACATTGAAGACACTTACAGAGCCAGAGGTGAATTTAGCATTGCTATTGCCTTATTAAGAATTTGCTTTATTTTCTTGTGCTTTGCTTTGCCTGACTATCCATGGTGAGTCTACATATTAAAGAAGAAACTTTCAAGACCAAAGATTAGGTTCCGGGGATGTGAGCCTATTGTATGCTGAAGGAGATGGTTCACTGGAACCTGACTGCAATACCTTAATCTTTAAGTGAAATTCAAAATAAGTCATCTTGAATTCTTTCCAAAATTTAGGGGAAGAATTACTAGATGACCCATATACAAGGCAGTTTCCCCTCTTCCTGCTGCAAAACCAAAAAACCAATTAAGTAGTAGGAAGAACACAAGACTGGGTGGCGGGCACTGAGGTAGGCACTTGATGGAATGAGCACTGGGTGTTATTCTGTATGTTGGCAAATTGAACACCAATAAAAAATAAATTTATTATTAAAAAAAAAAGACTTCAGTCAGAAGCTCAAAATTATATTCCAGCTCATCACTTCCTTCCACTCTGCCTGTTAGTTCCCCAAATTTCCTAGGGATGACTTCTCCCTCTCCCAATCCCTCCCAATTCATCATCAGTTCTTATGACTGAATCCCTGGGTCTCTCATTTCTTACATTTCCTGTATTCCTCCCCCACCTAGGCCTATGCCCTTCCAGTGAGATTAAGGTTCCTGCCTGGCCCATCTTCCAGTGATTACTCAGGCCATGTTGGAAGCTGGACACAAGGGAGCCAGGAAAACATTTTCAAGTTAATGGACCTCTCTTAGCCTGAGTTTAAGGCTAATAGACTAAATGATCTGTAGTGCCCTTTCTTGATCTAATAGTCTATGGTCCCATCACAACACGAAAATCAAGAAAACAAATACAATAATTACACCTGAAACTTGTAGAGGGCCGGTTCTCAATGCATCTTTACTCACATCATCTCCTTGATCTACACAACAGATACATAAACCATAACAGATACATAAACCAGGTGGTATCACCCCATTCTAGAGATACATTTTGAAGATTACATGATTTACTTTTCCAGGACAGCAGGACTCCGACCCACATCTTCTGACCCTAATTTCTAAGTTCTTTCATCCATAGAATAAGGTACAGCAAAGTTCAGTTGCTCTCTATTCAGAGAGGAAACAGGGATTTGAGCAATTATGGGAATTCCAAAATTTCAAATATAAGTAATGTGACTTTTTCAAACTAGATTCAAATCTTTTAGAGCAAAACAAAGCAATTCAATTCTTATGAAGCAAGGTACAACTCCTGCCCAGAAGGGAACTTGGTAGGATTTCAGAAATTCTTACCAAGCTCAAGGGGACTAGAATCTGGCACATACCCTAGTAGCTTATTCACATACAGAGCATCCTGGGCCTTACTCTTCTATAATTGCACAAACCCTTACATTCTCTTTAATCATGTATTGGTTTCCTATTGTTACTGTATAAGTAATTATCACAAACTTAGTGGCTTAAAACAATACAAATTTATTGTTTCACAATTCTATAGTTCAGAAGCCTGATATGTATCCCACTGAGCTAAAGTAAGGTGCTGAGAAGGTTGACTCCTTCTAAAGCCTCTAGGAGAGAATCTGTTTCCTTGCCTTTTCCACCTTTGTAGGCTGCCTGCATTCCTTAGCTTGTGGCTCTTCTCTTCATCTTCAAATCCAGCAATATAACAGGTCTCTGACCCTGCTTCTGCTGTCCTATAGTTTTCTCTGACCACAGCAGGATAAGGGTCCTTTGAAGGACCCATATAATTAGATTAGACCTACCCAGATGATCCAGAAAATCTTCCCATCTCAAGATCCTTAATCATATTTCTAAAATCTTTTTTGCCCTGAAAGGTTAACATATTTCCAGGTTCCAAGAATTAGGATGTGAACATCCTTGGAGATCATTATCCTGCCTACCACAATGATTATTTTTCAAGAGTTTATTAAAAAAATACCCTAAATGTATCAATGTACCTTCTATATGTTAAATATCCAGTGTAGAACTTTATATATTACAAATGTTTATAAAAATGTGTCAAGGTTGGTATCACTATCCCCATCTGACAGACAATGAAATGGAGACTCAATGGTTAAGTAACTTGCAAGGTCATTAGAGAGGGTGACAAAACATGAGAGACTCCAAACTCTGGGAAATGAACAAGGGAGAGTGGAAGGGGAAGTGGAAGGGGGGATGGGGTGACTGGGTGACGGGCACTGAGCAGGGCACTTGACAGGATGAGCACGGGGTGTTATATGTTGGCAAATCGAACTCCAATAGATAGATAGATAGATAGATAAATAAATGTGTGTGTGTGTATATAATATATGTGTGTGTGTGTGTGTGTGTGTAAAAGAAAGTCCAAGCAACATAAAAAAAAAAAAAAAACAAACAAGGTCATCTAGCTAGTCAGAGGCAGAGCAGGCTTCTTACCCACTACAAAACAACCATGTACAGGAGATATCGCCATTTTTCAACACAATCACTGATTCCCAGGCATAAAACTGTCGTGTAGCTAATCTTAGCTGGAAGCCTTACGAATATCTCTGCATGGGAAAACCCTCCCTATGCACAGAGGCTCAGTGTGCAGTCTGAGGTTCCTTCACAGTAGCATGTTCCATCCACAGCAAAGGGGAAATCTAGAGAATAAGAAATGGCAAAAGCTTCCTAAGAGAAAAACTCTTCTAAAAACCTCTGCAGACTCCTGAGATTTTGGTAACACATGGCAAATGTGACAGGTTTCCTGGGCGTCTGCTAGTACTTGGCATCGTCACACTCCACAGTCAATTTCAAAATTGTCATTTGGGGCCCACTGAGGCTTTAAATAGTACCTCCTAACAGCCGGGCCAGCTTTTGTAGCTTTCTCTTTCTATTAAGAGCATGTGAGGGCTCACAGACTATTGAAAATAAATGTCACAAAGTAAATGCTTTTATACTTTGGTTTGTTTAAATTGCTTTGAGGGCATTGAGAATGAAGACACATGGTTCAAAATGAAATCTTCCAGAATAATGATGCCATATCGCAAGACACCCAAAATATCAATTGCTACCCAAAACAAGATGCTAAGATAGAAATGCACATGTCACATTAATGCCAGGGCCAAAAAAGTGAGAGAATAAAAGAAAACAAAATTTCAAAACACTAACATTTACTGAATACCTGCTGTTTGTCAAATATTTCGAAAGTTAATCTCATTTAAACCTACAATACTTATAAGAAACCCAATTTCACTGGTGAAGACAGGGCCTTAGAGAGGTTAAGTAACAGGTCCAAGGTCACCATGCTGGACAGCAGTGAGGCTGGGGCTATCTGGCCATAAAAAAGAATTATTTCACCACACACCCAACCAAGCAGGCTAGGCTCGGGGCATAAGACAAGAATCAGCCCTGACTCACTAGAAGGCAGCCTGACTTGGAAAATAATATTTATTTGCTTATAGGCTGTGTGGGAGAAAAGAAGATGCATTAAAGCTGAAGATAAAAAACAGGCAGGTGCAGCTGATTTAGTTCCAGCCATCACATTCTCAGTGTTCCTAACAGGAGTGGTGATAGTAACACCTCGTAATTACACAACACCCTCCTCAGGGAAACTCAGAGCTCTTTAAAGACACATTCACATTCATCTTCCCAACAGCTCTGGAATGGAGGACACAGCACAATCATATTCTTTTTACAGAGGGAGAAGCTGATGCATTTGCCCAAGGTCACAGAGGGACACAAAGGCTTGGAGAGATAGCAGCTCTGGGACTCTTACCCAGATGGCTTACCCACTGGCTAAGGGGTACACACAAATTCAACACCCTGGGTTCAGAGACTCATAGGTGAAACATCCATTTAGTCAGCCATGCTATGCTCTGTAAATCCTTGCCAAAATGTCCCATACCACCAGAAACATGTGACAGGAAGGCCCTCTATTTCCTTCATGCTTCCAGATATTCACTCCTAGCAGAGAGTGGATCTTTATTTTGTTAAATAGCATGTGTACATTATTGAAAAAGAATCAGTCTTGACCAGGGAGTAGTTTGTCAAATGATAGTCTACTCCCAAAGACCCTCAAATTCTGGAGCCAGGAAGATCCACAATCCTCTTCCAGAATGGAACCCAGAATTCGAATTTCTGGCCTTAACTACAAGGTACGTCAACTGAAGAAAGGAGGACCCAAGGGATGGCAAAAAGGAAAAACAAGAGGGAGACCCTGCAGAGAAAGGACCCTCAAATGGAACATCCACTGTATGGCCAAGCCCAAAGTGAACTGTACAAAAGGTAAAGTGTTGCTTGGCACAAGCTTTGCACAACCTTGGTGTTTGCAATTGGCTGTTGGTATGACTGTAGTTTTTATAAGGATCGTGTTTGTACATTCTTCCAGATATTTCAAGGCTTACTAATAAGCATATGCAAGATTCAGAATGTGTCTCCTACAGCACAATACTTCACAGCATAAAAACAAATAGAACATTATTGGTCTTAAACAGAGCAAGAGTCATTCTAATTATCAGAGTTAATAAAAGGTTCTATGGTACCAACATAAAAGTCTTCACAATTTAAGATACTCTCAAGGCACAAGGCTTAGCACTTGAGACTTGGAATGCCAGCTTCCTCAGTTGCAGTCTCGGGCCACCCACTGAGATGTTCACACTCCTAGCGAAGTAATTTGATGATCTTCTCCCTAAAGTAGAGACTTTACCATTATGAAAATTTTAAGAGCTAATGCCTGGTTTTTAATACTACATGATTTAATGCTATGATTTAAACACTATAGTCTCAAATGTGAATTCCATGAAAATACTATGTAACTTTGTTTTGCTTAATTGTCCTAGATTGGAAGCACAAGATCAGAAACTTTTAGATTAAAACAGTAAGTTTTGCCTATCCTACCCATCCCCAATTTCTGATGAATAAAAACCAAAGGGAAATAAGAGCACCTGGCTGCCTTAGTCATTAGAGCATGCAACTCTTGATCTCAGGGTCATGAGTTTAGGCCCCAAGTTGAGTGTAAAACTTACTTTAAAAACAACAACAACGACAAAAAGGAAAATAGAAAAGAAAGGAAAAGGGGGGGGGCAATCTGAATTAAGAGAAATCAGGAAAAGGGGTGCCTTGAGTAGCTCAGTCAGTTGAGCATTGGACTCAATTTCTACTCAGGTCATGATATCAGGGTCCTGAGATACTGCCCCACATTGAACTCCACACTAGGCATGGAATATCCTTAAGATTTTCTCCCTCTCTCTCTCTCCCTCTGCCCCTCCCACCACCCCCACTCCACCACTCATACATGCATGCACACTCTCTCTCACTCTTAAAAAAAGACACATTCACTCTTTAAAGTCACATTCACATTCGTCTTCCCAACAGCTCTGGAATGGAGGACATAGCACAATCATTTCCTTTTACAGAGGGAGAAGCTGATGCATTTGCCCAAAGTCACAGAGGGACACAAAGGCTTGGAGAGAGAAAAATTTAAAAAAAGATAGATCAAGAAAGAAGATCCAAGAAAATTCTGCTACATAAACAATAAATGAAGAGAAAATAAAGAAAGAACAAGAGCACAATCTGTCTGGGAAGAAAGTGACCAGAACCCAAGAAAAGTCACAAACAGCCTCCCTACCCCAGCTCAGAGCTACAGGGTTTGGAAGCAAGAGTTGGCTATAGAGTAGTAGCTGTGAGACAAATTCACGGTCTCCTAGGAAATCTCAATTATAACTATAAATACATATATCATTAATAAAACATCAGAAAAATCAAGTCTGTCAGGATATTTAAAGAATAATACATCATGACAAAGTAGGATTTATTCCAGGAACGAATGCAATTATGGGCCAATATTAGGAAATCTATAATTCATCATATTAGTAGGAATGAATGCAATTATGGGCCAATATTAGGAAATCTATAATTCATCATATTAGTAGGTCAAAGGACCTACTAGGAGAAAAGCTATCTGACTGACTCAATAGATGTTTTTTAAAAAACAATTGATAAATTTTTAAACCTTGACCTACAAATAGAAATAGAAGAAATCGAAGAGTACTTATTAAGATGATATGGAATACCTATGATACAATCAATTGGCAACATAATATTTGAATATAAAACATTATGGGGATATTTATTACAGAAGGAATGAGACAAAAATGACCACTATCACAAATAATATTTTAATATACTTCTGGGAGTTCTAGACAATTAAATAAGATCACCAGAAGTAAAAAGAAGTATAAATATTAGGATAGAGAGGAAATTTTATCTTTGCTTGTGCATAATTAAATATCTGAAAAAATCCAAGATAATCTTTGAAATAAATACTGAAACTAAAATGAGAGTTTATTAATATGGCTATGTAAAAAACAAATATGTATTTAAAATAATAAATTTTGTATATGCCAGTTATATCCATTTTCTCCCCATCTAAAACCCACCCATGTTGAGAAAACCCAAAGAAAATAAAGGTAAAACAAAACTAGGTACATGAAGATTTCAGGAAATGTAAAAATACAAAAAGAGCACCAGTTCTCTATAACTTCCCGAACTACAATGAGATGATTGAGAAAAAGTGAGAAAACTTTGAAGAATCAATACAAGTAGTTACATACAAGTGGAAACCAACAGGATTCTTTCCCCTTTCTTGCCAAAATATTCTTGTCTAACTGATTGAGTCTTTATCAAGGTGTCCCACATCCATGCACCAACCTGCTGATAAGAGAACAACTAGACTTGAACTTGAGGAAGCCACTCCTAAGTCATGTTCCAGACCCCAAGTCACAAATAGGTAACCTCAATACCAGTAGACTCCCCTTACCTATATAGCAATGGTTGTCTTCCTCTCTCCCTAAAACTCTGGATTTATTTCTTCACTTACTTTTCAAACCCTTGTCCCTCATCAATCCATGAACAAGGAAAACTTTGTTTTATTACTTTAACTTGGAATTTTTTTTTAACTTGGAATTTAAAACTGCTACCACTTGACATCTGCTCTGGGCATTTATTCATTCATATATTCATCTAACAAATGTCTGTTTATTGCTATAGACTGGGTACTGTTACTGGTTGCTGATGGCTTAACATGAGTAAGTTAGATAGGTAAGGGCCTCACAGTGTTTATAGTTTTATGGGAGATTCAAACAAATTGAGAGGCTATCACTATCAGTAAATGTGTGCTAGGGACCACACAAGGTGCTGATATAATAGAAAATAGGGTCATCTAACCCTACTGTGGAGATGCCCTAAAGTACAAGAGTTGAAAGGCAAAGTGTAAGGTGGGAGTGGGGAAAGGAAAGAGCATGTCTCATTTTACTCATTTCTGGGATAAAAGACAGCCATACATTCAATTAACATTCTCAGACCTAGCAGGCGAGCTTCTAGGAGTTGGAACAGTTTTAGCCGGTACAGACACCATGTTATATGCCGTGTTTTATAGCTCCTTGGTGATGTCTGACAGCACTCTAAATAATCCTTTTGGAACTAACAGAAGTTTCAAGTGGATACGATGAATTCTGAGCAGAGCATTTTTAAGAGCTTCTTTATCCTCTGGGGCTAAAACCCCTTTCAAGGACTGCTTGAGCAAGGCTAGTTGTTAGATGACAACCCACATGGTTACCAAGGATGAGAAAGGCATATTGAAGAAAATACTGTTTAGGTCTTCAGTAAATGTTTGAACTCTGCTGGGTCTGACAGCAAAGCCCCAAGGACAAAGATGAATTTTATGATGTAGGCTTTTCCCATCAGGGCTCATGACTGACTAAGTTCTTTAAGGCTCAATTCAGGGTTTGCTACCATGGTCAGCATTTAAAGTATGTAGCCAAGAAAAATGCAGCTTTATAGATTTGGAAAACCTTACTAACTTTTGTTTAGGAGAATCAGAATGCTATAAAGCAAATATTTTTGCTAATCTCCCAAAACCCAGTACTTTCTGTCCAACTCTAGATGCTCCTCAGCTACTACAAACACCACTTTATTAATATATTGCTACTGGCCCCTTCACACATTGTTTACATTTAAATAGTTTATTATTGGAAAGTCATTACTATAAACTCCTTAATCTTAAAATATTTACATGTATTCTGTTCATCCCGAAAGAAAACTCGTAAAACACATTCTCGTAAAAACTATAGTAAATTGATTTGACAACTAACTTTTTATTAAACAAAATGTATTTATTGCTTAAAATGTGACCCCTAGTAATTGATGATCTCTGAGAATAACCAATTTTTGTACATTTCATGAAAAAGAAAACATAATTACTTTCTTCCTAAAATCAGGAATTAAATGATGTCTGTTTTTACCCCATCTATTAACACTGTACTAGAGGTTCTAAGCAAAGAAGTATCTTTATCCAAAGACATATGACAGCCTATGTATGAAATCCTAATGCATCTACAAATGAAGAAAGAAAGAAAATGAGAGCTTGAGAGCTACTACTGAGTGAATTTATCAAGATTAATATATAAAAACCAACTGCATGTGATACATATATATAAAATACTTAGGGATAACTGATGAAAGATGTATAAGACTTGAAACTACAACCCACTACTAAGAGAAACTAAAAACTACATAATAGACATAGATCAAAAGACTCAATATTGTTAAGATGTTAATTCTCCTCAAATTGATCTATGATCTATAGATGTAATACAATCCAAATCAAAATTCCAGGAGGCTTGTCAAACTTGACAAGCCAATTATATAATTCATGTGGAAATGCTAATTTTCCGAGAATAGCCAAGACAAGTTTTTAAAAATAACAAAGTTAGAGGACTTAATACTACCTGACTTCAGGACTTATTATAAAGCAATAGTAATCAGGACAGTGTGATAGTGGCATAAATTAAACAAGCAGGTGAAACAGAATAGAAAGTCCAATAATAAACATACACATAAGTGGTGGACGGATTTTTGACAAAGATGCAAAGGAAATCCAGAAAGAACATATAGACTTAATAATGGCACTAGAACAATGAAAAAAAAAGTCCTCAATCCATAACTCACACCACATGTAAAAATTAACTCAAAACAATCCTAAATATAAAACTTAATACTATAAAATTTATACAGGAAAATCTCTGAATTAAATAAAAATAAAATCAAAAGCATGATCCATACAAGAAAAAAAATGATAAATTCAACTTCATCAAAGTTAAGGCTTTGGCTCTTCAAAGGACTGTGTGAAGAGAATGAAAAGATAAGCCACAAGAACAATATCTGCATGTCACATATCCAATAAAGGACTTGTTTCCAGAATACATAAAGAACTTTCAGTACTCAATAATAAGAAAAAATGTCTGTAAAATACTTGGAAAGAAACATCCTCTAAAGAGATAGAGAGATGGCAAATAAACATAAGAAAAGATTTTCAAGGTCAGTAGTCACTTGGGAAATGCAAATTAAAACCACAATGTCTATCATACCTCAATAAAAAAAAAATTGTTTAAAAAAAACCCTCTTAATGAGATAAGCACTACATGCCTATTAGAATGACTAAAATTTAAAAGACTGGTCATTTGAAGTTTTCGCAGAGATGTAGAAGAATTACAACTCTGATACCCTGCTAATGGGTATGTGAAACAGTATGACCACTTTGGAAAATATTCTGGCAATTTCTTAAAAAGTTTAACATGCACCCACTCTATGATCTAGCTCTTTCATTCCTAAATAATTGTCCAAGAGAATGAAAGCATATGTCCGCACGAAGACTTGTACACAAAGCTGAGAGTAAATTTTTTTATGGAACATTTCTGGGACAGCTATCAGTCTTTTTCTCTCTTCAGTACTGGGAAATTCTCCTCTATTAGCTCTTTAACAATTTTTTCCTTAGATTTCTGTTATTTTCATGTTGGGCCTCTAGAATAGGTCCTTTATATGTCTTATCTTTTCATTCACATTACCCATTGTTTTCTCTTTTTCCCCACCGTCTTGGAAACTTAGTCTCTACCACATTCTTCTAGTCCTTCAAATGCATTACATGTTGAGATCATCTGGGATTTAAAATCCAAATAGCTATTTTTTTTAGATTCTGCATAAATAATTACTTAGAATTAACTAATGTTTTATGTGTTTCTTTGAATTAAAATTTTGCTTGGGGGAATCCCTGGGTGCTCAGCGGTTTGGCGCCTGCCTTCGGCCCACAGTGTAACCCTAGAGTCCTGGGATCGAATCCCACATTGGGCTCCCAGCATGGAGAGAGATATATATCTCCTATACCTCCTTCTGCCTGTGTTTCTGCCTCTCTCTCTCTCTCTCTGTGTGTCTCTCATGAATAAATAAATAAAATATTTAAAAATAATAAAATAAAAAATAAAATAAAATTTTGCTTGTCTGTTTGCTTTTTTGTATCTCATAGGGTTGCTATATGTGTACATATGTATGTATATTTATTTAGGGAGGTCTTTTTCTAATAATTCTTTCAGAGCTTAGGTGTGGTATATTTTTTTAAACTCAATTAGCCAGCATATAGTATATCATTAATTTCAGATGTAGTGTTCAATAATTCATCAGTTGCATACAATGCCCAGTGCTCATCACATCATGTGTCCTCCTTAATGCTATCACCCAATTACCTTATTCCCTCACCCACCCTCCCTACAGCAACCCTTAGTTTGTTTCCTATAGCTAAGAGTCTCCTATAATTTTTCCCCCTCTGATGACTTCCCATTCAGCTTTCCTTCCTTTCTCTATGATCCTTTGCACTGTTTTACTCCACATAAAAGTGAAATCATATGATAACTGTCTTTCTGATTGACTCATTTCACTCAGCATAATACCCCCCAGTTCCATCCACATCAATGTAAATGATAAGTAGTCATCCTTTCTGATAGCCGAGTAATATTCCATTGTATATATATAACACATCTTTATCCATTCATCTGCTGATAGACATCTTGGCTCTTTTGACAGGTTGGCTGCTATGAACATTGGGGTGCAGGTGCCCCTTCAGATCACTACATTTGTATCTTTGGGGTAAATGCCTAGTATTGTCATTGCTGGGTCATGGGATAGTTCTATTTTTAACTTCTTGAGGAACCTTCATACTGTTTTCCCAAATGGCTGTACCAACTTGCATTCCCAACAGCGTAAAAGGGTTCCCCTTTCTCTACATCTTCACCAACATTTGTTGTTTCCTGTCTTGTTAATTTTAGCCATTCTGACTGGTGTGAGATGCTATCTCATTGTGGTTTTGATTTGTATTTCCCTGATGCCAAGAGATGTGGAGCATTTTTTCATGTGTCTCTTGGTCATTTCTATGCCTTCTTTGGAGAAATGTCTGTTCATGTCTTTTGTTCATGGGTTATTTGTTTTTTGGGTGTTGAATTTGATAAGTTCTTTACAGATCATGGATACTATCCCTTTATCTGATATATCATTTGCAAATATCTTCTCCCATTCTATAGGGCTGAAAAATTTTTTGAGACACTTTTAAATTCTAAAATGTCTTTAGTAGGCCTTTCAAATTGAATGCCACTTTTACTTGGTATGGAATTATAAGTTCAAAGTTATTTTCCTTCAGAATAGCAAACATTTTGCTGCAATATTTTTCTAATGCATTGTTTTTGATGACAAATGTGATGTCAATTTGATTTTCATTTCTTTGTAGAAATACTATTTTTCTTTCTTAAAACTTTGAATTTTCTCATTATCCTCAATGTTTTTAAATTTTCACCCATACAGTGAAATTATTGCATACATTCTGCTTGATACTAAGTACATCTTAAAAACTGCAAAATCATTTTTCTTCAGCTTTGAAATTATTTTCTACCTTTTTTCCTTTTTTTTTTTTTTTTAGATTTTATTTATTTATTCATGAGAAACAGAGAGAGAGAGAGAAAGAGAGAAATAGACACAGGCAGAGGGAGAAGCAGGCTCCACGCAGGGAGCCTGATGTGGGACTCGATCCTGGGTCTCCAGGATCACGCCCCAGGCTGAAGGCGGCACTAAATCACTGAGCCACCCAAGCTGCCCTCTACCTTTTTTTCTAATTAAGTTCTTCTCTTTCTTTCTTTCCTCTTATATTAAAATTTCAAAATTTAAATGGAATTCCTCTTGAAATTTGGAACTTCTATACCATGACTAATATAACTTTTCTGACATATCATATATATATATATATATATATCCAGGTATATAGCAACTTTGAGCTGCTCAATTACCCAGATTCACAGATCTCTCTTCAGCAGTGATAGGAGGGTGGGGAGGATACACTCCTAGTAGAGTGTTCCTGGAATAGATTCTAAAGCCTTCCTGAAAGTTGCTATATACCTGGATATTTATCAGCTTCTCCCAATCATTCAAGCTTTCAACATTTTTTGTAATACCCAGACCGTAAATAATCCAAATATCCATGAATAGATAAGTGAATAAACAAATTGTGGTAAATTTATACAGCAGAACACTATTTGGCAATAAAAAGGAACAAATTATTAATACAGAACACAACATGGATGAATCCCAAATAATTATATTGATTGAAATAAGCCGACCAAAAAAAGGAATCATGTATTATTTCAACTATATAAAATTCTAGAAAATTCAAACCAATCTATAGTACCAATAATCAATGGCTGCCTCTAAGAGATAAGAGAAAGAAATTATAGGACAGAGGACAGTTTTGGGAGTGATGGATATGTTCAATATCTTGATTGTATTGATTACATATATATAATATATATATAAATATAAATTTTTTAAGAAATACAATTAGTTTTATTTGCCTTGGAAAGAAACAGAATGATAAAAATAAAGGAGAGAACGTTTATAAGTTACAGATTTATATGCTCTGAGATGAATTTATGGCAAGTAGACAACTGCTCTCTTGGACACACTCAAATGATCTTGGCGACATCGTTAGTAAAAAGGAAAGGACAAGTAATGGACTATTCTTTCTCCTTTCATCCAAATGACTCTGCAAGGTAACTGTCAAAGGTCTCCATGGAACAAATTTTTCTGAAGATATATATATATCACTTGTGGAGATACATTTCAAAATTTATGAAATGGTACACACTTTAATTATATACAGTATATTTAACTATATCTCAATAAAGCTGTAACAGAAGAATATAATATACACATGTATCAAGTGTCGACAGTGATTATTTTGAGGCGGTAAATCAAGACTGATTTTTTATCTTATTCTATATACTTCATTTTATTTTACTAGTTTTATAAATACATGTATTACACTTAGAAGAAATAGTAACTTTTATATTACATTTAAAATCAGAAAAATAGGGGCACCTGGATAGCTCAGTCAGTTGAGTGTCCAACTCTCATTTTCAGCTCAGGTCATAATCTCATGGGTCATAGGACAGAGCCCCACATCAGGCTCCACAATCAACAGGGAGCCTGCTTGAAGATTCTCTCCCTCTGTCCCTCTCCTCATGGACTCTCTTTCTCTTGCTTCCTCTCTGAAATAAATAAACAAATCTTTAAAAAAAATAAAATCCGAAAAATAGTAACTTTCTGGTTTTGGTCTGTATTTTTGGATAATTTATAAAAGTATAAAAATATAATTGAATACTCTGAATTTTCATTAAGCATTGTATAATAATCTAACATATAACAGACTTTTTGGTTGTATATTTTTACCAAACACACAGTATTTCCATTGTGTTGCTGGACCACAATGTAGCTAATCATTCTCTTCCACTGGGTGTTTAAATTTCATCTCTTCTTTTTTCCCCCTCTTTCTGTTATAGTTAACTTTCAAAACTAATTTTATGCATATAATGTGTTCTCAAAATATGTTACCTAAATGTTTTCTCAAAAGGAGGCATCCCTTTATATTTCCCTCAGCAATATATGAGTACGTTGGTTTTACCAGAAGCTTATTAGTATTGGACTGTTTGTTTTATTATTCTTTTGTTTTTTAGGAGGAGGAAGTATCTAATTTAATAAGGCACAAAAATGGCAGCCCAGGTGGCTCAGCGGTTTAGTGCTGCCTTCAGCCCAGGGCATGATCCTGGAGACCTGAGATCAAGTCCCATGCCGGGCTCCCTGCGTGGAGCCTGCTTCTCCCTCTGCCTGTGTCTTTGCCTCTCTCTCTCTCTCTCTCTGTGTGTGTGTTTCTCATGAATAAATAAAATCTTTAAAAATAATAATAAGGCACAAAATGATACATCATTAACATGGCTAAGCATTTTCCATGAATTTGTTTACTATCTATATTTTGTCTCGTGTAAATGTCTTGTATTATCATTGTCTTATTACAAGAAAACTGTCAATTACTTCAAGAAAAGATAAAATAAAAAAAGAATGCATCTGTGTAAGATAAATGAGGTAAAAAATGATGTACTTTGCTAAAAAGAGTTAGTAATGACACTTTCAGCAGACAGAAGATAACACCACAAATGTATAACATGTCATGAATTTCCTAAATCCAGGAAACACTCTTTTGAGGTAGAGGCAGTGCAAAATCAAATCATAGCTGTGAATGGAGCCAAACTGCAGACAACTGTGGCAAACTAGTGAGTAAACACCCAATCATCCATCTCTAGCCAATCGCTACCACGCAAGAATACACAACTAGATAAGATTTTGTGTAAAGATGTCTGACTACTTGATTATAATGCAAACTCTCTCCTATTTTTAAAACAGCATGATTTTGAGATGCCTGTGTGGCTCAGTGAGTTGGGCACCCAACCGTTGATTTCAGCGGGGGTCGTAGTCTCAAGGTTGTGGGATCAAGCCCCGCCTCAGGCTCTGCACTGGGTGTTGAGAATCCTGCTTAGGATTCTCTCTTTCTCTCTCCCTCTGCCCTTCCCCCTCTCTAAAAAAATTAAAATTAAATAGCACCAATTAAAGAACAAACTTTGACTATGCAAATAAAACATATCTGAAGACTGTTTCTGGCCCTGCAGGCTGCCAGTTTTCTACTTCTGGGCTGAGCCCAAGCCTGAACATCTTTCACTTGAGTTCCAACACTTCAAAAGCATCCCTCACCATGTTAAACTCTTCCACAACAAGAAAGGGATTAAGAGTTTCAGTAAAGGACATCTGGTTAATCGTGGCATGCTGAACGCATGTGCTTATCAGTGTTATTTCCTGAAATTCCACTAAAAATGTGAATAAAGAAATGAACTAGAATTCCTTAAGGACTAAGAAAACAGTGCAGATAACAATACAGATAAGAGGAACAGAGACAACACAGATGAGAGGTGCCAACAAACCTCTGGAAGATAGAAACTGATTGGAGGATTTCTCACAGCTGAGAAAGCTGAACACCAAAAACCTATAATAGAGGGTGATAAGGAGGAGAAAAGTAAACCAATTTATACCATAAGCCCCATAAATTTTAGGAGCTGGTGGCACCACATAAAGTAAAGTATGGGGCTGAAGATACGAGCATTGGCTAAATGTCCATATAGAAGCAGTCAGAACAAGGAATTAAATGTGTGAATAAATCAGACCAGAGATTCTCCAAACCCTAAGACACTAAACACAGTGAAAAGTGGAGAAGAGGTGCCAGGCTAAAAATACGGGTAGTAAGTGAAAAGTCTACATTCTGCAAGGTGAAGTTCTTGTCCAATCTTCCTGCATTGCTTAAATCCAAGAGTAATGGAAGCCTAGTATATCCAATCTCCAGGCAGAAATATGTAGAGCCCTGAACAGTCCCAAGTAAAAACATAGAGACTGACATATGGGAATCCCCATCAAAGGAAGGCCCTACCCAATAATGCTGCACAGAAACCTGCTGTAGAACTGACCTTAGAGAGCAGATAAATACCTCTACATAGTACTTCTTAAGGAATCTTAGGGCTCTGCAAGGTGTCCGTAGGGGTTCTGTGAAAGATCATGACTCAAAAAATAATAAACATCAGTTGTGAACTTCACATGCTCCGTGTTGAAAAGGACAGTGACTCAACAGGCCCACTAACAATTTAGTAAGAGACCTTTCGGCAGTGCACTATAGGAGAGTGTTTATTGCTTAGGACCATTCTAAGCTTTTGACACGAACTAGAGGACATTGTTGATAATTGATGACTGCTGCACTGCACAGAAGTGACTATGGAGGGTGATGACATCAGTCTCCCTCTCAAGTTACTTCATCCAACCTCCATTTATGGGCTGCTTAAGGGAGTAAATAAGTTCCACTGGTGTATTTTAAAAACTGGAGAGAAATTTTCATTCCAAAGAATGAATTTTTATGTGCTGTGATTTAATTGCCTCCATGCCATCTTGATATTATTTTAAACATTCCAAATGTGAGCTGTAGAAGTTAGCAATAAATTGCATTATGAAGCTTTCAGTTTTGTGGATATTTTGTATGTAGTTATATGTTAGGTCTTTCTGTTTTATATATTACTAGCATTATATTTTACAAACATGTCTGATGGCCCAAAATGGCTATTTTTAAAGATAAGGCATGAGTTAAAAAAAGGAAAGTCCTAAACCTAAGTCAATGAACAATTCCAATAAGGTCAGGGATAAAGAATTAAAACCTCAAGAGTCATTCACTGTACTTGTGCAACAGAGGACTTTCTTCCATAAGGACCTGTGAATATTTTACCACAGTTTTCAACCTTCAACATGTCTAAGAAAACTCTTCTTATTTAGCAATCATCAAGAGAAATCATCTCATCCTGATTGAAAATGAAATACATGTGTGCTTATCTCAAATTTGACTCACACTTGCAGAGCTGTGCAGGAAAAACGAAGCATAGGTTTCAAATTAATGAGATATATATGTCTTTTAGTTTTAAAAACAATATTCTTTATGCCCATAGTCTCCTATAAAAGAGGGAAACCAACACATATTTGTAATACTTTGTAATTGTTGAAGTTAAAATCAATCCTGGTCATGAATGTAGTAAGAAAATATTTCTTCAAAGTCTTATATAAAAATTGTATCTTACAATCCATTTTATTCATATTGCTTGTGCTTATGGAATAGCATTACTATTCGACATTGTCAATAAATTTTCGGGTTAGAAATAACATTAATTAGGGGCTCCTGGGTAGTTCAGTCAGTTAAGCATCTGCCTTTGGCTCAGGTCATGATCCCAGAAACCCAGGATAAAGCTGCATCAGGCTTCCTGCTCAGCAGGGAGCCTGCTTCTCCCTCTCCCTCTGCCCTTCCCTCCCCTCTCACTTGTGCTTGCTCTCTCTTGTGCTCTCTCAAATAAAAATAATATTAAAAAATAACAACATTAATTAAAATCTATTTATAACCTCTTCTAAATCTACCAAGCTAGTATTTAGAAAAATCAAGTCCCATATTGGCTTAAACTAGTCATTAGAAATTATTTTATTATGTTTGTTTCATGAGTTTTTAAAGTTTGTAAAAAATATATAGAGTAAGAGATTAATTTTAATAAATATAAGCTCAGATTAGGGGCACCTGGGTGGCTCAGTTGTTTAAGCATTCAACTCTTGATTTCAGCTCAGGTTATGAACTTAGGGTCATAAGTTTGAACCCCATGTTGGCTCCAAGCTGCAGCTGGATCCTGCTTAAGATTCTCTCTCCCTCTCCCTCTGCCCCACCCCCAGCTTGCACACATGCATTCTCTCTCTCTCTCTCTCTCTCTCTCTCTCAAAACAACAACAACAAAATCCAATAAATTCAGCTTAACTACCTGGCAATTTCAAGAAAGGCTGGACTGTCATTTTTAAAGTAGGGGGGAACTAATCTTGCACACATATTATGTCACATATCAATTCATTAGCATTTTATATGGTAGAAATTTATAATAAAACTTTAAGCTACTTGGACAAAGTTCTAAAAAGCAAGTAGGAAATGTTAAAAAAAAGAAAAAGATGTGAGGGATCCCCGGGTGGCGCAGCGGTTTGGCGCCTGCCTTTGGCCCAGGGCGCGATCCTGGAGACCCGGGATCGAATCCCACATCAGGCTCCCGGTGCATGGAGCCTGCTTCTCCCTCTGCCTGTGTCTCTGCCTCTCTCTCTCTCACTGTGTGCCTATCATAAATTAATTAATTAATTAATTAAAAAAAAGATGTGAAATTACCATAAACTATATTACTGACTTATATTAGAGTTGATGTCCTATCTGGAAAAAACTATCCACAGAGAGTAAGATAATGTGTCAGACAAAATAAACAGACCTACAGAAAACTATGATTCTCTACTCCAAAGAGCAACTGGAAATTATTATCGAATTATTATATCTAAAGCTTAATGGTCATGTATCTTGAGCTGAAGATGTACTAATTTTAAGCATAAGTTCCCTGAGACCTGAAAATTATTTCAAGGGTTCCATCAGAGAAAAGAGATTGAGAAAGGTTGTTCTCACACAAAAGAAAAGATCATAAACAGATTTTAAAATCTAGAAGAAACATAAACATTTAAGGAGCCAGAAAAACCTTTAATAAAAATATATTAGAGAAATTATTTTAGAGAGCCTAAATTATTACAACCATGAATAAATAGGATGATAGAACCAAAAAAAGGAATAGGCAAAGAACTAAAAAGAGCTTTAAGAACTTGAAAATATGATAGCAGAAATGAAATATGCAATGGAAAACTTGGAAGATGGAGTCAAGAAGATCTCCCAGAAAGTAGGGGGTGGAGGGAGGAGAAAGTGGGTTATCAGGGGAAAAAAATAAGGAAAAGATTTTTCTAGGAAGTACAACCTTTGATACTTTTATACTTTATACTTTGGGGTGGGGGTGCATAGAAGTTAAGGACAGGAGGGCAGCCCCAGTGGCTCAACGGTTTAGCGCCGCCGTCAGCCCAGGGCGTGATCCTGGAGACAGGGGATGGAGTCCCACGTCGGGCTCCCTGCATGGAGCCTGCTTCTCCCTCTGCCTGTCTCTCTCTATCTCTCTCTCTCTCTCTGTCTAATAAATAAACAAAATCTTAAAAAAAAAAAAGTTAAGGACAGGAAATTATCAAATAAATAATACAAGAAAATTTCTAATAGTGAATGAGCCCACCCAAGTTCTCAACACAGTAAGAAAGAGATCCAAACCAAAGCATTCCAAAAGTTTAGAATGTTGCATAGAGAAAAAAACAGGTCACATGCAAAACCTCAAAAATCAGCATGCATTCTCCAAAGCAATACTGGCAGGTAGGTGTTAATGAAGCAATGCCTTCCAAATTCTGAGGGAAAATTATTTCCAAATTAAAATTCTATATGTAACCAAACTATCATTTAAGTGTGATGGTAGGATATAAGCATTTTCAAATATGTGAAAATATATTTAAAGTTGTTTTCTAATCAATTTTTCTCAAGAGGTTACTAGAGAGATTATTCCAGGAAAACAAGGAAGTTGCCCCCAAACTAAGACGACACAGGATACAGAAAATTGAGACTCCAATATGTGAATGACAAAGAAATGTCCCACAGTGATATCTGTCCAGTACCTAAGCTTGCTGCAAGATTACTAGAGTCTCCAAGAAAGGAGAAAGGGACAGAGACCAGGAAAATTATGGGAATTCAAGATTTAATAGTAAGTTTCATTTTCTCAACAAATTTTCTTATGATAATTTTAAAGGCCAAGGCATAGTTTGTCTTTATTATATGTAATATTGGGGCATTCCATGGATTTCCCTCTTCAATGGGTGACTTTTAAAGTGCATAATTAACTGTGTTCTTTCAACATTTAAGAAAATGATATACTTCAAAGAATTCAAAATAATGTTCAATGTTTGGGAAAATAATATAAATAGATGAAACATATTTTTTATTAGTCAAATTAATTTTTCAAGGATCCAATATTTCTAGAGATTCCAGTCTGAAAGTTCTGGCTGAATTCAACTCAAAAAAGGTCTTATTTAAACACTGGTCCAAATGTTTCTTTTAATTTGAATTCTAAGTGGATGTTCCAATTAACCAGCAGCCACACAACCACGCTATTGTGCTAAATACAATCCGTTATATTCAATAACACAGCCTCAGCCCTGTGAGGATTTGAGTCAGTGAACCTTGGTTTAAACTAAACAAAATGCTATGAGGTTACAGGTGCATCCCATCTTTATCGTGATTCCATGGGAACTGAAACTAGAGTGTGTCCGGATCTTCAAAGATAACTGAAAGTTATACTCTGTGTAAGCCATTCAACATTAGTCAGCCTAAGCAATGAATATTTATACTCAATGAGTCCTAGTTGGGGAGAAGGGAACAAGAAAAATCCTAACAGTATGGCCTCAAGTTCAAGGTACAGAAAACACTAATCATGATTCTAACTCCACCTTATCTGCTCTAGTCATCTACACTTACTGCTTCAACATTTCTGTCTGGGAAGCAGAGATAAGGCTTACCTTTATCATAGTGGAATTAGGAAAGCTTAGTTTGGAAGAGGACAGGAAAGTTCTTTGAAAAGGATACATGAGCATTCTTATTACATATTATAGTCCTAATACTAATGTATTTAGGAAATCCAATTAAGTATTAAGGCTCTGCTACAGAAAATCCATTTCTCTTGTCTTAATCAAAGGACAACTTTCAAAGGAAAATGACTTTTATCCCTAAGTAATCCTTCTAGGTCCCTATGTCTTGCAAGTTGTCAGGTCTCAGCAGCTTTCAATGTGAGCTCCTCTAAGGGTAAGAACTAGAGATAGAGATAGAGGCATTCTGCAGAGCTCCTCAGATGCCATAGATGACAACAAGAATTCTTAAAGGCTGATGTCAGTAGAGCCACAAACCCACAAAACAAAACATTTTTAAATGTAGGAAGGAGTAAAAGAAGTTTTATACTTTGTAACTCCCTACCATTTCCTTTTTTCCCTCTCATATTGCCATGGCAACAAAGTGACTTACCTACCAGCTCATTGATAGGTGAAAAAAATACCACCAGGCAACTATTTATTTCGTAGATTTATAGGTCCTTTGCCCACTGGATATGTTGGCAACACTGGACACTTCTTGCTACTGATTCTGCTTCACTAAATCCCAAGCAGTTCCAGCATATTGACATGTCAGGGAGCCCTGTCACATACATTTTTCATGACTTCTACTGTCTCAGATGAGGAGACTCTGGGAAAAAAGCAACTGGAAAAAAGATCTATCTTAAAAAAAAAAAAAAAAGAGAGAGATCTTGCTCAAAGGCTTTCAACATATATATAATTATTGGCCACGCAATGATAGAGCCATCTACTTTTCTCCATTCCAAACTAAATGTTAGCTCAATAAAATTCATAGAAAAATATAAAAACAGACATAGAAATAAAAATTCTTGGATTTTTTTCAATTTAATCAAATATAGTAATGGATAAATGCACAAAAAACCTTAGGACTCACTTTAAAAAAAAAGATTTTATTTATTTATTCATGAGAGACACACAGAGAGAGGCAGAGAAAGAGGAAGAAGCAAATTCCCTGCAGGGAGCCTGATGGGGGACTTGATCCCAGGACCCCAGGATCATGACTTGAATCAACAAGTTGGCAGACACTCAACCACTGAGCAACCCAGGTGCCCCAGGACTCCCATTTTAAAAGCTGTCCTAAATTAAGAACGTGGAAAAAATGGAATCTTCATACATTTATGGTGGGAATGTAAAATGGAATGGACACTTTGGACAACAGTTTGGTAGCTTTCAAAAGGTCACAGAGTTACAATACATTCAGCAATTCTACACCTAGTTATATACACAAAAGAAATAGAAAGGTATATATCCACACAAAAATTTATACATGAGTATTCATAGCAGCATTATTCATAACTGACAAATAGTAGAAACAATCAAATGTCAATTAACTGATAAACAGATAAGCAAAAAAATGGCATGCACACAGTGGTATACTATCTAACAATAAAGAGGAATAAAACAGTGGAAGGAGCCTCGGTGTCCAACGAAAGATGAGTGGATAAAGAAGATGTGGTTTATGTATACAATGGAATATTACTCAGCTATTAGAAATGACAAATACCCACCATTTGCTTCAACGTGGATGGAACTGGAGGGTATTATGCTGAGTGAAGTAAGTCAGTCAGGTGAAGGACAAACATTATATGTTCTCATTCATTTGGGGAATATAAATAATAGTGGAAGGGAATATAAGGGAAGGGAGAAAAAATGTGTGGGAAATATCAGAAAGGGAGACAGATCGTAAAGACTGCTAACTCTGGGAAACGAACTAGGGGTGGTGGAAGGGGAGAAGGGCGGGGGGTGGGAGTGAATGGGTGACGGGCACGGGGGGTTATTCTGTATGTTAGTAAATTGAACACCAATAAAAAATAAATTAAAAAAAAAGAGGAATAAAATACTGATACATGCTACAACCTGGATGAACCTTGAAAACAGTATGCTCCATGAATGAAGCCAGATACAGAAGAAGTTATATATATTATATAACTTCATTTATGTGAAATGTCCGGAATAGCCAAATCTATAGAGACAGAAAGATTAATGATTGCCTCAGGATGAAGGTGAAGACCAAAATGTGGGGGTGACTTTCTTTGGGAGTTGATGAAATGTTCTAAAATGGATTGTAGTGATGGCTGCATAACTGTGAAAAAAAAATTTTTTTTCAGTGAATTGTACACCTTATATGGGTAAACTGAATGTTACATTAATTACATCTCAATAAAGCTGTTACAAAAAGGGTTTTAGAAAGAATAAAATAAAAGCTGCCCTACAGAAGCCAGAGATGAATCTTAATTTGACTACAGAGCAAACTATGAAACTGATTCAGTGGGAGGAGAAAGGATTTTCTCTCTGTAGAATGGGTCTTTCAATCAGTCTTTCAACTTACCTCTAGTTAAAAGGAAAATTCTAAGAAAAGAGTTTAATGTCTGAATATCTAGAATTGTAATAAAATATGTTGGAGTTTTCCAGTGAACTGGGAAAGAATTTGGATAAGAGCTTAACTAGTTTTTGATAGAGCTCCTTATTAATTGCTCCATTCTGGAGGAAAAAACCTTTATTCCCAAGGAATTTACAAAATTAGCAGTTGAATTTGAAGCTACAGATTCTTTGTTCTCTTTCTTTACTTGTACCAATACAGAATATGAGTTTATGAGTCACATTTACTCATTAATAGAGCAATGAATTTTCTCTTCAACTACAGATTAAGGCATTTTTATAAGCCTACCAAAAGGAATCCTCCCACATAGACAAATCACAAAGCAGAAGGCTGACAGGTTCAATTTCAGTGCTCCTGAGCAGGGAGCTTTCCAGACACCATTAAACAACGATGCATAGTTCATATCACACTCGTCTACTCCAGCAAAATACTGAAGATTCACAAAATACCAAATGCTGAGGATCACAACACAAACATCAAGAATTTGAGGCAACCAAATGAATTTAGGCAATCTCCACAGGTATGAAAGTACTTTGGTAAGTCCTACCCCCTTAGTTTTGGCTAAGAAAAAAACCTCTTTTGTCAAAAGGCTCTGCTTCCATTTGGTTATAAAAATAAACTGACAGAGAATAGAACGTGGAGGTAGGAGGGAAGCCAATGATCAGTGGCAAGATATGATAAGACAACTAGTGCATTCCAATGGACTCATGAACTAGAAAGACCTTCAGAGCTGATCCTGGAAAGAGCCCACTAAGAACAAAAGTATAATATATTCTACTTAGATTATTAAATGTTTTTATAAGCCAAATAGGTAATAAACAAGACTTCTTCTTCATAGAATAATTCCTTCTAATGATGGAATTAGAAGATGTAAAATGAAAGAATTAGGAAAATCACCCTTTATGTAAACCTTAATGAATAAAGGATCTGGACCTCAATTACCAATAGAAGCTAAAACCATAAAGTTACAAGTTGATGGTGAACTTTGTAACACACAATATGGCTTACACCAGCCAAACCCACTAACCAACCTTAAAATAGTATGAAAAGTGGAACAGTCATTCTGTGCTTCACCACCTGTGAATTATTCATGCCAAAATAATTGAATCTAAATCTAGTCAAGCCTCTAGATCAAATTACCAGTCTACAAGAAACATATAAAATTGAGGATGATGTTAAATGACACCATGAGGATGCTATCAGCCAACTTCAAAATGAGAAAAACTGTCCCAGTTTCTTTAAGAAATAAATAGCATGAAAAAGTGGGGTAGGAGAGCTGTTTGAAATTAAAAATAAAAACTTCAGAAAGATGGCAGACAAATGCTATGTGTGGACCTCATTTGGAAGATAATTCAAACAAAACAAAAAGGGATTTGGGGGACAAATGTGAAATTTTCAAAGAGATTATTTAATCAGATAATAATGGAATATTTGTTAATGTATAGTGGTATTTCTAAGTCCTCATCTATTATAAGCATACTGAAAATATTTATGGATTAAATAATATGATGTCATGGATTGGCTTTAAATATGCCACCAAAAAAAACAAAGATGTGGGGAAGGAATAGATTAAATAAGACTGGCAAATTCTGAAAACTGGTAAAGGCAGTTAATGGGTACATGAAGGTGCACTTTCTACAATTCTATTACTGCGTATGTCTGAAATATTCCATAATACAGAGATAAGAGAAAGAGAATTGCTGTAGCAGGTTATCCCCTTAGCTTTGTCTCCATTAACATAGTCCATGGACAGACAGAAAATTTAGAGGAGAATGTAGACAAAAAGCAGAGGAAGAAGAAAGAAGGAAGAAGGAAAATACAATAGCTGGTCAAGTAACTGCAAGTCATTTTGGTCCCACTGAAGGAGAAGACTTGAATTGACCTTTATGATTGATTCTACCTTTTTTAAAGAATAATAATCTCAGATGAGCCCTTTATCAATCAAATGTTCTCACTCATCATTCTTGGAAAATAGTGAAATAACACAAATGGAGATATTTAGAGTTGGAAAGATACAATTTCTACTGATGGTAGAGACTATTGTAAAAATGTCTTTACCAGGATTGTCTCTAAAGTTTTATTATTTATCTTTAGAGTATTATTTCCTTTCCATGCATGGATTTAAATAACATCATTTTTCCCATTAAAATGGGTGGGTTCAGGTGTAGGAAATGGCAGGTGTACTGAGAGTTGCCTATGTACATAAGGATATGAGAACCCCAAGATGGCAGGAAGACAAGCAGACACATCTTCAACTACTGTAAAAGCAAATTAAACTGGCTCAGCACAGCTCCATCTGGACAGAAATACTGCCATCTTCCTCTGATATGCCATGTTACTTAAACCTGCAAACTCTTAAATGTGCAACGTTAGACTACTGTAATTTAGTATAATTGCCCAGGTAGGAGACTTTGGTCAAGATCATTTGCCTATGGGATTTCTTTAAAAGGAGTAAATATTTTTCTGCCAAATATTCTGAGAAAGAATAGATCTTGGGGCAGAAAATAAGGATTGAGAAGGGAGGCACAGACTAATGAAGAGATACATTCACTTCTCTCTGGAAACTGAAGCTGGCCTCCAGTGTCACCAGCCTTGAGGACACCATCCAGAACCCACCATCATGGATCCCAGCCTCTAGAAGCTAAGAAGGCTTCGTCTAGGAGTGGTTTTATGTTGTTGTTGTTTATAATTTCTTTTTTTTCAAGATTTTCTTTTTTTAAGTAATCTCCACATTCAATGTGGGCTTAAACTCACAACACTGAGACCAAAAGTTGCATGCTCTATGGATTGAGCCAGGCAGGCACCCTTAATAAGTGATTTCAGGTTACAATCTATGTTGTATACTTCTCTCCCACTGTCCTTGAATCTTCATTAGAATTTGGCCAGTGTTATGGTCTGCCATCTTATGGGACACACTCTGGGAAACTAAAGCCTGTATTCATGCCCAGGAGTAAAAAATAAATTGCCAAGCAGGAACCTTACATTGACCTACAGCAAAGTTGCAAATGCTCATGCACAGAGCAACATAAAAATCAAAATTCCAAAACTTGATGGTTTGACACCAAGACCAACTTTTTTAGTACAGGTAAACTTCTAGATTTCCAAAGAACCTGGTAAAGAATATACTTATGGCTGGAAAATAGAGTGGAAGCATAAAAACTTTATAATACTAATGCAAATGTCTTCTTCCAAACTAATGAGACATATAACAGGCTAAAATTACAAAAGGAAAAATTTATTTTAAATTAAAAAAAAAAACAAAGCAAAAGAGAAATGCATTCAATTACAAAGAAACATGCCACAGCTGAACCTGACCAAAAAAAAAAAAAAGAAAAGATGCTCAAAAAAATTAAACTTGTTGGATATGTTTCTATGTGTATGTCAGTGTCTGCGTGTACGTGTGAGTGATACAGAATCGCATCAGCCTTCAATATATCCACATCTGACATCAAGGAAATGGAAAAGGATTTTGTTAGACCCTAAAATTAATATCAGATTCTGGTTTTGCTGATGACCAACGACTCTGAATACAATAGTTTGATTCAGTTTGGAGAATTATGGTCTCCATCAGCTGGTGTCTTCAGGCTTCAAGACATATTAATTTAGGATTAACTTATGAGAGTAACAATTAAGCTCTTCAAAAATAAATGATGGTGCCAGCACAAGTGACCAATCTCCCCAGCAGATGCCAACTTGAATGACTCTAGCAAAGTCTGGCTCTTAAGACTATATTTGGGGCTTACTACTAAGACTATATTTTGGGGCTTTCTCAGGCATTTGGTCCTTAGTGTGCTGTGTATTAGATTCCTTACCCCATCTCCATCATGTTAGTTGAGAGTCACTTACTTGACAGAATCTAAGACTGAACTTGGCAAATAGAACTATACTCCCTCCCACTTGATTCTATATCCACCCACACACATACTCTAACCGGAGGAAAATCCACTTTTTACCCCTACTTCATTTCAACATCCTGCACTCTTACCAACACATGCTCAGCTAAGCACAAATTATCCTTTATCCTAATACCTTCTAATTAAACCCCACTATACTTTTTCTTCAGCCCATATATTTCTACTAAGTGACTGTAGCCATATCTATTTGACATCAAACAGATCTCACCTCAGCAAAATTACTACTATATAGATATATATAAATCATCAATTGAATCATTTACCAAATATTTATTGTCCCCTTCTTTATGGCCAGCACTATGCTAGGCCCTAACTACACTTCCTAAAATATATCAATCTTAGGATTTGTTTTTTATTTGCTCTGTTAATTTAATAATTTCATTTTCATGTCTCAGTAGGTACCATTACACAGATTAACTCATTTAACCCAATCAGCTAATATTTATTGACTACCTACCATGCACTTAGGTAATAAACACTATAAAAGGAACAGAGAACTATAATTCCCTATACTTCAAGACCATGAAATATAGTCAAGTAGACAAGACTTAAACACAAAAGAAAACTGTAGTACGTCAATCAGTGTCATATAAGCGGCTCAGACAGTAAGTTATATAGGAGCTCAGAATAGGGAGAAAAATACAACTGACACACAGTAAATGTGCAATCAATGTTTGATTGAATTAAATTGAACTAGGGCATTTAATATTGAAAATAAAGACAGATGGAATGACATGAAAATTTGATAATGTGGAAGTGCGTAAGAAAATGCTGACATTACATACATTCTTTTAAATAGGTTTTTACTTAAAATAATATAAAAATATATTAAAGTGACATTTTATTAGACAATATCATCACTAACATGGGAATCCTTACAGGTGACATCTCTGATAATGTGCTAAAAATATGATCGTAATTTAAGTTTATTCTGTTTTTCTGATAGAACATCACTATACTCGGTATTTATGTACAGAATTTTGCTTAATTTGAGTCTTCAGGAAAATATGTTGTCATTTAATAGTTTCTTCTCTGCTGCCTACTTGGTTTTCTTGTTTATTTCACATAGAATAAAAAACAGAATGTAACAGTATTCTGAAAGTTCACAATGAAAATTTAAGAAGTCATATATTGAGGGAACACTACACAGGAGATACTTTAGACATGAAGAAACAGACAGCAATCCACTTCATTCTTTTCCTGTGACATAAATAAAATTTAACATGATGAAAACATCACAAAGAGTATATATAGCATACTGGTATGATTTTCAAGGCAGAACCTCAGACCTAAATATGCATATCCATAAATATCCATATTAAAATGGAAGCTCCACAAATTGAACCAAAATACCCCTAATGAATTGGGAGGATCATAAAACAAGACTCTAGGTAGCAATACCAGTATCACAACCTGAATTAGGTTTTGGAATTTCAATTTGCAGTTAGGATATAAAAGACAAAAAAAAAAAGATTTCCCAAAAGAAAGTAAGGGCATGTTCTGAAAAAGAAACTAGTAAGAACGTTATAATTATACTAAAGCATACCAGACTACTTGGATGAAGTATAGACTACTATAAAGGGTAGGCAGCATGAACCAGTCAGAAAACCAGGACACATACTGGTGTCAACTGCAATGAATGCATGAGGGGTCCTGGACAATTGAGCAGAGATGAGGAGGGTTGGATGATACTGTTCATACTGTTCATCATCCTTACTACTTCCTGCTGTGGACTGAGGCCTCCAAGGAGCCTCCAATTTTACTGGGATTCCCGGGAAGTTGCTGCATTGACTCAGCAAATGAGGGTTGTCAATTTTCCTGGTGGAGGGGTTTTCTTTGAAATCAATAATTTGAAAGAAACAAAATGTAGTTCCTACATTTTCTTTGTGAAATCCTGTTATCCTGTGTCCAATCCTCTGAGATATGATCACAGTGTAACTGACACTGTTGGTCTGTGCAACCCCATACTAGGGGACTACTTTAATAAGAATAATCACAAGTAATATTTATGGAGTAGATCTACCACATGCCGGACACTGTTCTAACCATGTATGCCTATCCCAAGCACTAAGAAAACTGCAGATGTACCAATTCTAAGCCCTATGGACACATGGCAGATGCTCAATACCTGTTTGTTGAATAGGTGAACAAATGAACTCAACAAACCTAGGAATTTCCTGGCCTCGCCCTCCCAAGAGAGGGAAAAAAGTGGGAGTGCTAAAATTATAACAGATTAATGGCAAACATGTGCTCCCTTTTCTTGACAGCATCTCTACATTGGCTCTCTTTAACTTCAACCATTTTTTTGTCCATTAGTTCTAAAACATGCTAAAAATACTCTAATTCTTACCTTTTTTATGTCTCAGAGTAAAATATTCAGTGTCCCATGCATGACAAACGTGTAGAATCAAAGGGGCAGTTAAAAAAACTCAAAGCAAGAATCAAGATTCATTACATTAAAAAAAAAACCTTCTAAAACCTACCTGTAAAAAAATGGCCTTAATTATTTCATGACAGCCCAATTCCTTTTTCACCAAATAATTGAATAATTGGATGTGGTTTTACTTCTCCATGTTACAAAAGCTAAATATGAATGTGATTATAAAGTCAAAAGTTAGTTTCCAAGAAATAACCACTAATTTGAGTCCAAAATTCCCTTTTGGCCAGCAAATCCATGATGAAAATGATGAAAGATTTCTCTAGATTTAGCTTTCTCTAGAGATCATTCTGAGAATAAGAGTAATAGAGAGCCAAAGGGATAATTATAGGAAACCCATTCCAAAAAAGTTCAAACATTCATATACTTATTTATTTAATAGGCACTTATGCACATCTATGGTGTGCATGGCTCCTTGTAGGGCACAAGACCTAGTAGTCCAGTGGAAGAGACACATAAAAATCATGATTGTGTGGCCCTATGCTTCTTACAGGAAGCAAGAGAACACAGGAGGATCACTTAGTCCAGCTGGGCACTACAATCTGGACTAGATTACATGTGGAACAAAAGGACCACTCTACAAATAAATATTTCAGCTGTCTCTCCAAAGCAAAGGTGGCATTTGAAATATCTTTTTTTTAAAGATTTTATTTATTCATGAGACACACAGAAAGAGAGGCAGAGACATGGGCAGAGGGAGAAGCAGGCTCCCTGTGGAGAGCCTGATGCAGAACTCAATCCCAGAACCTCAGGATCACAACCTGAGCCGAAGGATCAACCACTGAGCCACCCAGGTGCCGCTGAAATATCTTCTTAGGCAATGCCAATGTCAATGTTGAAATGTTGAAAATCTTTGGGTGAAAACCACAGGCAAGTAGAGAAAACCCTCCTCCAGACTCATACTTAACCTGGAAGTTTGTGCTAAACTAACTCAATATATCAGAGCAGTAAGAAATCCAAACGTTAAAATGCTCTTCACTTTATGGTAATGTACTTAGTAATACAATGATGCTTTTGACCACATAAGAAAGATGTACTCTGAAAATTTAGCTAACCCAAGCTTAAAATAACCTGGTGATTTTGGGGGAAAAAACAAATATTCCTTTTCCTAGTGTGACCTGAAAAAAAATTTCTTGAGAAAAAGAATCTCATCAGCTTATTTGCCTTCTAATCTCCTATCCTAAACTATCTTTAATATGCTTTCAAATACAGTTACTTCTTTATACCAGAGTATGACAGGAATAAAAATAATATAAAACCAGTTTTGCACACTTATAGGCACAATCAAATATTTTACATAATAATGATGCTATAGAATATAGCCAATGAAAAATATGTATGATGACAGATGGTAGCTATACTTGTGGTGAACACAGTATAATTTATGAAACTGTCGATATATTGTACACCTGAAACTAAGACTGCATGTCAACTATATATTCCAATTTTTAAAAAATAATGATAATGTTATAATGTTATAATACAGGTTCTCTCCCACAGAGGAAGAAAGAACTGGAGTATATAACAAAGGTTTTATAATTTAATTGTGTTTTCCTATAAAACTTTACAGGTTCCAATAGTTTTGCTGGCATAATGTACTGATTTCCTTTTTTTTTATTCAATTAGCCTGTGATTGCACTAAGTAGATTATTATGCTGTTGATTTAATGAGGTCTTTCTAAGGGAACTGGTGATTTTAATGCTCCTGGCTAAATGATAAATATCACTAGCATTAAAGCCTTAAGTACAACTGTGTGGCAGAGAAAACAAAAGTTCATCAAGGATTCAGCTAGTGGAGAATGGATAGCTATCTTTAATTAAAAATCATTTGTTAACATTACAAAAGAAGGAAATGAATGTTAACATGGAAATAAATGAATATTTAGAAGTCAACATTGTATCAAATTTACCAAAGTGCTAGGGAAGCTAAACACCTCATCTATAATAAGTTCATAGTTCATATATGAGTTTTTTTCCATAACATGCAAATTTTCCCATTTAATATTAAACACTAGACAGTCTCTTTAATAGTTGTACTAAAATTTCTTATTACCAAAGTAAATGCCAAAAATACAGGGAAAAATTATTAAAGAGGAAATGAAGATTAAAAGGATTTATGGCAACATGGTGGATAAGAGTAGATGAACAACACTCAAGGATGAAACAATAACATGTTGGATAAAATGGCAAAAATTTTTAACACAGTTCAGTGCAAAACTGAGCAGGAAAGAAAGCAAAATACACACAGAGCCAAAAAAAAAAAAAAAAAAAAAAAGCAGTGAAAACAAGCACCCATCCATGTAAGCAAGCACCAAAGCTGGCTTTTGCCTAAAGTTTCTGCTGAACCCTGGGGACCTTAAGTTACCTTGATGGCTGCATAGATCTCTACATAGAAAGAATTCTTGGATCTGCTCTAAATGAGGAAACTAACAAACTACACAAAAAGCTAGAGCAATTCACTCTCAGATACGAAATGAACTCCACTGCACAAAAAGGGATGGCAAATAAAAAAGAATGAAATCTTGCCATTTGCAATGATATGGATGGAGCTAGAGAGTATAATGCTAAGCAAAATAAGTTAGTTAGAGAAAGACAAATACCATATGATTTCACTTATATGTGGAATTCAAGAAAAAAATGAACAAGGGGGACAAAAGACAGAAGCAAAGCAAGAGACAGACTCAGACAGACTCAACTACAGAGAACAAACTGATGGTTATCAGAGGGAGATAGGAAGAAGGATGGGTTAAATAGGTGATGGGGATTAAGGAGTACACTTGTGATTAACAATGGGTGTTGTCTGAAGTGTTGAATCACTATATTGTATACCTGAAACTAATATTACGATGTATGTTACCTAACTGGAATTTAAATAAAAACTTTTAAAAAGGGAGGATGGCAAACTCTTGCCTGTTTTTACTGTGGCAACTAAATGAAGGCTGGGGGAAATCCCCTGATAATTAATAACAAACTAGTTTACCCATAATTTTGTAGTCCAAATTCACATCACCTATGAGGACAAAAGTCCTCAAACAGGGAATTGAATTTAACATGATCCCAGTTTGGTAGTTCTACTAAAGCAAGTGACAGAAGCCAATGCTAATCCTGCCTAGAAAAACTCAGCTTCAATCCAGAACTCAAATATTTCCCAGTGATAGAACTCCAAAGAAAATACAGAGTCCACAGTCAAAAAAAAAAAAAAAAAAAAAAAAAAAAAAAAAAAAACAAGTTACTAAACACAAGAAAAAATAAGGCAATATGATTGAGAAACATATAGCAGACCCAAAAAAAGATCTGCAAATGGAATTCTCAGGCACCAAAAATAAAACAACCATATTGAATACGATTTAAAGAAATAAAAGAGAGGCTTGAAAATATAAGAAACAAAAGCTCAAAGAATAATTAAGCACTTGGAATTAGAACTAAGTTGGGTCTAGAAAGATATTAAAATAATGAAATTAAAATCTTGATAGAGGGATAAAACAAATAAGACATAGCTAAAAATAGAATTAGTGGGCTGCAAAATCAGTATTTTAAAATTATGCAAAATTAGGGATCCCTGGGTGGCACAGCGGTTTAGCGCCTGCCTTTGGCCCAGGGCGCGATCCTGGAGACCCGCGATCGAATCCCACGTCAGGCTCCCGCTGCATGGAGCCTGCTTCTCCCTCTGCCTGTGTCTCTGCCTCCCTCTCTCTCTCTGTGTGACTATCATAAATAAATTTTTTTTAAAAACTTTAATAAAAAAAATAAAATAAAATAAAATTACCCAAAATTAAATCCACAGATAAAGAGATGAATATGATGAGAAACAGGTTAATGACATCATCAATTCAACAACATATGTTGTCCCTGACCTCAGTCCCCACCACAAGACTGGTTAAACACTATCCATAGAAAAGGCACCATTGTGAAAAAATCCCAGAACCCTTCAGGTAAGGTTGAAATACCCCTTAAGCCACAGGAACAAAGGAGGACCACATTAGAAGGGTAAGAAGAGAGGTTTTACTTTGAATGCATTGCCCCTCCCCCAGGCACTGAGATGCCCCTCTCCCCAGGCCTTCCTTAGTTTCTTTGGTAGTTAAAAGAGATCCCAAGGTACACATTCAGCTTCTTTAGCTTTCTAAGAGGCCTACTCAGTTCTTACCTCGTGAGGATCACTGGGGGGAATTCTACTGGACCAAACCACTGGAGATCAAATAGGGATGGAGAAAGGTTCAGAACTTAAAACAATCAGCACTTAGATCTGATACTACGGAAATATGAAAGATCATAAGATACTACTATGAACAATTACAGACCTACAAATTGGACAACCTAGAAGAAATGAGAAAATTCCTAGAAACATACAGCCTACCAAGACTGAATCATGAAGAAATAGAAAATCTGAACAGAGCAATAACTAATGAAGAGCTGAACCAATAATCAAAAATCTCCCAACAAAGAAAAGCCTAGGACTAGAATATTTCATTGGTGAATTCTAAACATTTAAGTAAGAAATAATGTCCATCTTTCTCAAACTCCTCCAAAAAATATGAAGAGGAGGGAACAATCCCAAAATTCATTGTACAGTCAACATTGCTCTGAGAGCAAAGCCAGATAAAGACAATCCAAGAAAAAAAAAAAAAACTATAGAACAATATCCCTGGTGAATACAAATGCAAAAATTCTCAGCAAAATAATAGGAAACTGAATTCAATAGCACATTAAAAAAATTATACAATATGATCAGGTGGGACTTATCCCTAGGACACAAAGATGATTCAACAACATGAATCAACAGATGTGCTACATTACATTAACAGAGTGAAAGATAAAAATCAAATGATCATTTTAATAGATACAGCAAAAACATCTGACACAATTCAACATCCTTTCATGGCAAAAACTCCCAAAAAGTTAAGTATAGAAAGGATATACCATAACATAATAAAGGTGATAGATAACAAGGCCATAGCTAACATCACATTCAAGGTTAAAAGCTTTTCCTCTAAGATCAGGAAGGAGACAAGGATGCCTGCTCTTCCCACTTCTGTTCAACACAATACTAGAAATCCTAGCCAGAGCAATCAGGCAGGAAAAAGAAATAAAAGACACCCAAATCAGAAAGGAAAAAGTAAAATTGTCTCCATTTGCAAATGATAGGATCTTACATATATAAAAACCCTAAAAACTAAACCAAAAAACTGTTAGGATAAACAAACAGATTCAGTAAATTTGCAAGATACAAAATCAGTGTATAGAAATTGTTTCTTACACTAACAACAAATTATCTTAAAAAAATAAAACAATCCCATTTACAATAGCATCAAAAACAATAAAATACTTAGCAATAAATTTAATGAAGGAGGTGAAAGATCTCTACACTAAAAACTAGAAGACAAAGATAAAAGAAATTGAGGAAGACACAAATAAATGGAAAGATATCCCATGCTCACAGACTGGAAGAATATTGTTAAAATGTCCATACCACCCAAAGCCATCTATAGATTCAATGTAATCCCTATCAAAATTCCAAAAGCATTTTCCATAGAAATAGAAAAAACAATCCTATAATTCTTATGAATCCCAAAAGACCCTGTACAGCTAAAGTAATCCTGAGAAAGAAAAACAAATCTGGAGACCTCACGTGACCTGATTTCAAACTATATTACGAAGCTATAGTAATCAAACCAATATGGTACTGGAATACAAACAGACATACAGACTAATGGAAGAGAATTGGGAGCCCAGAAATATTCATGCATATATAGTCAACTAAAATTTGACAAGACAGCTATGAATATTCAATAGGAAAAAGATAATATCTTCAATAAATGGTGCTGGGGAAACTGGATAGCCACATGCAAAATAATGAAATTGGGCCTCTATCTTACACCACTCAAAAATTTTTACTGGAAATGGATTAAAGTTTTAAAGGTAAGAGTTAAAACCATAAAGTTCATAAAGAAAAGAGAGGGGAAAAAAATCCTTGACATTGGTCTTGGCAATATTCAAAAGCACAAGAAAAAAAGCAAACGTAAATAAGTGGAACTACATCAAACTAAAAGGCTTCTGCACAGCAAAGGACACTTAAAACAAAATGAATAGACAACCTATGGAATGGGAGAAAATATATGCAAAATCATATATCTGTAAGGAGTTATTAACCAAAATATATATGAAACTCATACAATAGCAAAAAAATTTTTTTAATAATTTGATTTAAAATGGGCAAAGGACCTGAGTAGATATTTTTCCAAAGAAGATATACAAATGACCAACAGGTACATGAAAAGGTGTCCAACATTACTAATCATTAAGGAAATCCAAGTCAAAACCACAATGAGATATCAATTCACATGTTACAATGGCTAATATCAGAAAAACAAGAAATAACAAGTATTGGCAAGAATGTGGAGAAAAGGGAACTCTTAGGCACTATCTCTAAGAGATTATCTGCACTCCCATGTTCATCACACCATTATTTACAATAGCCAAGACATGGAAACAACCTAAATGTCTTGTCAACAAATGAATAAATTAAGAAAATGTGGAATACACATAAAATGGAATATTATTCAGCTATCAAAAAAATAAGGAAATCCTGCCATTTGGAACAACATAGATGAACCTTGAGTGCACTGTTCTAGGTGAAATAAGTCATACAAAGAAATAAATACTGTAGATTTTACTTTATGTAGTATCCAGAAAAGCTGAATTCATAAGAACAGAAAGTGGATTGGTAATTGCCAGAGACAGAAAGGTAGGTGAAATAGGAGGTCAGAGAGCATGAACTTCCAGTTATAAAATCAGTAAGTTCCAGGGATCTAATGTACAGTGTACACTGTCTTGTATACTTGAAAGTTACTAAGACAGTAAATCTTAAAAGTTCTCTCCACTTATTTACCCAAGAACACAAAAACACTAACTCAAAGGGACACGTGCACCCCATATTTATAGTAATACTATTTACAATAGCCAAGATATGGAAGTATCCCAAGTGTCCACTAATCGATGAATGGATAAAAAAAATATATGGTATATATACACAATGAAATATTATTCAGCTATAAAGAAGAATAACATCTTGCCATTTGCAACAACATGGATGGATCTGGAGGGTAGAAGGCTCAGTGAAATCAGTCACAGAAAGACAAATACCATATGATCTCACTCATTTGTGGAATATAAGAAACAAAACAAGCAAAGGGAAAGAAATGAAAGAGGAAGAGAGGAAGAGAGTGAAAGCAAGAAACACCCTCTTAACTACAGAGAACAATCTGATGATTACAGGGGGAAAGGGGGATGGATTAAGTAAGTGATGGAAATTAAGGAGTGCACTTCTGATGAGCACAAGTGATACATGGATCTGTTGAATTACTATACTGTATACCTGAAATTAATATAACACTTTGTGTTAACTGAATTAAAATAAAAACTTTTAAAAAAAAGTTCTCTCCACAAAAAAAGATAAACTGTTAACTATGAAGTGATAAATGTGTTAACTTTATTATGGTAATCATTTGCAATATATACATATATGAAATCATCACATTGTATACCTTAAATGTACAGTGTTGTATGTCAATAATATCTCAATAAAGCTGGGGAAAAAATAATTAAGGAGTATTCCCAAGAAAAATAAAAATAAAAAAGGTTAAGAGGATGGAGTATATAATGAGAGGGTCTAATACAGGTCCAACTGCAGCTCCATTCTAGATAGGCAATGACTGATAATTTTCTAAAATTTATAAAAGATTCTAATTCTCAGATTCAAAAACCCCAGTGTATTCCATTTCACATACTGTTCCAAAATAATACACTCCCAGACACATCACAGTAAAACAGAAGAATGTGAAGTGGGAAAAACAAATTAAATATAGCCAGAAAAAAAGGACAAAGCACCAACAAAGGAATGAGATTAGACTGACAACTAACTTTTCAATAACAATAGTGGGAAACAGAAAATAATTACAATGTGCTAAGAGAAAATAACTGTGAAAACGAGTGAAACTAGTTTTTCAAAACAAAGAAGTTCTACCTACAATAAAACCTGTAGTTTACCTTCAAAGAATGAACCATTTTTTAAAAAATTCTAACAGATATACTTAGCCAGAAGGAAGAAAATCTCAGTTTAAAAGTCTGAGAAAAAAGTGAGAAAATACATTGGTAACTATGTGGTTACAACCAAACAAGTATTTACTATATAAAACCTAACTGACAATATATTAAATGACAAAATGTAACTTTAAATTAGTAAGGAGAAATAATGTATTATTCAATAAATGATACTGGGAGAACTGGCCAGACACTAATTAAAAATAAATGGATTCATATCTTTCATTTTATATTTTTAAAATTCCAGATTTATTAAAACTTAAGTAGAAAACTAAAATGATAAAACTCAAAGATACTTCTAACATAATAGCAAAGGCAGAAAATACAAAGAAAAATACTAATTTAATGCTAATTAAAAATGGCAAAAATATTAAAAAGGCAACATAAAAATGAAAACACTTAGAAAATATTTGCAACATAAATGATCAAGAAATAATTTAGGGATGCCTGAGTGGCTCTGTTCTCGTAGATCATGAAATAGAGCCCCACAAGGGGCTTCACACTCAGTGGGGAGTCTGCTTGAGATTCTCTCCCTCTGCCCCTCCGCCCATTTGCATGCATGCAAGCTCTCTTTAAAACATATAAATCTTTAAAAAAAGAGAGACAATTTAAAAACTCATTCAAATCAAAATGAAAAGCAAAATGACTCCATTTTAAAAATGAGCAAAGCATATGACCAGACATTTTATAAAAAGTATAGAGGCACCTGGCTGGCTCAGTTGGTTGAGTGACTGATTCTTGATTTTGGCTCAGGCCATGATCTTGAGGTCATGAGACTGAGCCTCACATGGGGCTCTGTGCTCAGCATGGAGTCTGCCTGAGATTCTCTTTCCCTCTCCCCTCTGCCCCTTTCCAGGTTCACACTTTCTCTAAATATATAAATAAAATCTTTTTTTTTTTTTTTTTAAGTAAAATCGAGGGTGCCTAGGTGGCTCAGTCAGTTAAACATCTGCCTTTGGCTCAGGTCATGATCCCAAGGTCCTGGGATTGAGCCAGTGTCGGGCTCTCTATTCAGGGAAGAGTCTGCCTCTGCCTCTCCCTCTGCCCCTGCTCCTTCTCTCTCTCTCTCTCTCTCTCTCTCTTTCTTTCTCATTCTCTCTCCCCCCTTCCTCACTAACATATAAATAAAATATTGTTTAAAAAGTGAAAACAAATGTTTAATAAACATGAAAAGTAAGCAACCTCCTTATTAATGAAAGCTATAGGGATCCCTGGGTGGCGCAGCGGTTTGGCGCCTGCCTTTGGCCCAGGGCGCGATCCTGGAGACCCAGGATCGAATCCCACGTCGGGCTCCCGATGCATGGAGCCTGCTTCTCCCTCTGCCTGTGTCTCTGCCTCTCTCTCTCTCTCTCTCTGTGTGACTATCATAAATAAATAAAGAAAAAAAATATTTAAAAAAAAAAAGAAAGCTATAAATATACCATTATGAACTATCAATTCTTGTGACATATTTAATATCAAAATGAACAATTCCCATTGTCTAAGAGAATGCATAAACACATTTGGAAATATGCATTGTATCCTTTGGCTTCATTCCCCAACTTATGGAAATTGAGCTAAGTAATAAATTGGACAAGAATATAATGATATAAATATGGGGATATTTGTGAGCACAAGATTGGTTAAACAAGATGAAGTTACAGCGAAATATTATACTATCTCTATAAATGTTGGTTCATAAATTGGCCCTGTACACAGAGGACCAGGAGAGAAGAAAGAAAGAGGCAGACCACTCCAGATTAGTAGGTGACAGGGTTTTTTGGGGTTGTTTTTTGTTTTTTGTTTTTTAAGGAGATGGCAGTTTTAAGAGAACTTACAAGCCTTGTCTTGGGTAGCTGCAAGACAAGTAGATCTCCACACCTGCCCATAAGAATCTGAAAAGTTGGGATCCCTGGGTGGCGCAGTGGTTTGGCGCCTGCCTTTGGCCCAGGGCGCGATCCTGGAGACCCGGGATCGAATCCCACGTCAGGCTCCCAGTGCATGGAGCCTGCCTCTCCCTCTGCCTGTGTCTCTGCCTCTCTCTCTCTCTCTGTGATGACTATCATAAATAAATAAAGAAAAAATATTAAAAAAAAAAAAAAAGAATCTGAAAAGTTTGTATACAGGGGTTAACTGGGTTCAATCATGTATTCAGTCCAGATGGTCACAACAGCACCTTACTCGCTCAAGGCTACCTCCTTGAAACAGCACCCACTGTGGGAATGGTGGGTAGAATACACATTCCTAGGACAGGGGGAGGTAGGAGGGGGAAGCCTCCAATTGCCTAGATTTCGTTCATGGGTCAACTGGTCATCATGTCCTCTTGATGAACTCCCACAACAATAAATTGTGATTACAGAGAAAAACTTCAATATAATATTGATAAATGACTATTATCTTGGTAGTGAATAAAGCAGGCTAAAAATTTGTAGGTATAATGTGATTTCAACATGTTTATTTTAAAAATAAATTAACTTATAAATTCATATAATCTAAATAACTACTGCAAAATATTTTTGTCATTATAGCTACACCATCAAAAGATATTCGTATGTAAATCTTCAACTCTAAACCACTTTCTTGACAATGTGATTATCCATAGTTTTAGACATTTTAGAATTCATTATGTTTGATGGCAACTAAGCTGAAAAAATATGCTAATTCTCCCTTCCTATCACCATCATGTGTAAATTACACACATACTTGATGAATGCACATGTTCTAAATTCTTCATGTAAATGATATTTAGGTTTTGATGGTTTCACTGCTTCTTTAGCCAAGATACCTCTACAAATTACACACTGCATATCCAGAACCTGCAAACTAAAATTCACAATGTCTAGAATCCAAAGATGATCAAATCTACAAAAGTGAGGAGAAAAATCTACCAGAACTGACATACATTAGCATTAGTATGTTACCATTAGTAGATAAGAACATTAAAAGAGATAACTGAGAGTGCCTAGGTGGCTTACCTGATTAAGTGGCCAACTCATGATTACAGCTCAGGTCATGATCTCAGGGTCCTGAGATCAAGTCTCCCATGAGGCTCTGTGCTCTGCCCCTCCCCCTGCTCACACATACACAGACTCTTACGCACTCTCTCAAATAGATAAGTAAAATCTTTAAAAAAAAAAAAAAAAGTTGTAACTGCAAACCATAAATTCAAAAAGTTAAATAGATCCAAATTGACTTTGTACAGATTATAACTGTTAATATGTAAAATAAAAATACATGGGATTTAAATGGGATTTAATTTAACAAAAATACATGGGATTTAAATCCCATAAAAATGATAGGATTAATGGAAGAAGAAAAATGGCAGAATAAAATATCAGTGAACTTGAAGATATCAGTAATATCCAAAAGAAAAACAAAGAGAAAACAGAATTTTTTAACATAGCATCAGTGAGCTGTGGGACAAACTCAAGTGGCTTAATACATGGGTTTTAGAGGGCCCTAAAAAAAGAGGGAATAAAAAGAAGACAAAAAAATATCAGAAAAAAATGGTAGCTGAAAGTTTTCCGAGTTTAATAAAAAACTATCAACCCACAGATCCAAGAAACTCAATAAACTCCAAATAAAAGAAAATAAAATTACACCAAGTCACATCATAATCAAATTGGGGGAAAAAAGTGAAAAACATAAATTTGAAGAGTAGCCAGTGGTGCACCTGGGTGGTGAGCATCTGCCTTTGGCTCAGGTTGTGATCCCAGGATCCTGGGATCCAGTCTCACATCGGGGTCCACACATGGAGCCTGCTTCTCCCTGTGCCTATATCTCTGCCCCTCTTTGTCTCTCATGAATAATAAAATCTTTAAAAAAAAAAACATAAAACAGTAAAGAATCTTATTTAAAAACAAAATTTTAAGAGCAACCAATAAAAAAAAAGGCACGTTATATTTTAGAAAGAAAGAGATTACAAGGGTGCTCTATGAAACTCTTGAGGGTAAAGAATATATTCATTATCTTGGTTCTAGCTATTGTCTCATGTTGTATTTATATACAGGCATATCTAGGTGCGGGTGTATGTACATCAAAGCTTATCAAGGGGATCCCTGGGTGGCGCAGTGGTTTAGCACCTGCCTTTGGCCCAGGGCGCGATCCTGGAGACCCGGAATCGAATTCCACGTCGGGCTCCCGGTGCATGGAGCCTGCTTCTCCCTCTGCCTATCTCTCTCTCTCTCTCTCTCTCTCTCTCTGTGACTATCATAAATAAATAAAAATTTTAAAAAAATTTTAAAAAAGCTTATCAAATTGTACACTTGAAATAGGTAGAGTTTGCTGAATGTCAATAATACCTCGATTAAGTTTTTTTAACCTTATCAGTATTTTATTTATGATTTTACATTTTTTGTTTCAATTCCAGTATAGTTAATATACAGTTTTATTTTAGTCTCAGATGTACAATACAATGATTTAACAATTCTATACATTATTCAGTGCTCAGATTGATAAATATGCTCTGAATTCTCTTCACCTATTTCACCCATCCCCCCCACCAACCTCCTCCTCTGATAACAATCTTTGTTCTCTATAGTTAAAAATCTGTTTCTTGGTTTCTCTCCTTTATTCTTTGTTCATTTGTTTCTTAAGTTCTACACATGAGGGGATCTCTGGGTGGCTCAGCAGTTTAGCACCTGCCTTGGGCCCAGGGCACAATCCTAGAGTCCCAGTATCAAGTCCCACATCAGGCTCCCTGTATGAAGCCTGCTTCTCCCTCTGCCTATGTCTTTGACTCTCTCTCTCTCTCTCTTTCTCTCTCTCTGTCTCTCATGAATAAAGTCTTTTTTTTTTATTGGAGTTCAAATTAAATAAAATCTTTAAAAAAAAAAGTTCTACATATGAGTGAAATTATATGGTATTTGTCTTTCTTAGAGTTTATTTTACTTAGCATTATACTCTTTAGCTCTATCCATGTTGGTGCAAATGGCAAGATTTCATTCTTTCTTATGGCTGCATAATATTATATTGTAAGTCTATACCACATCTTTATCCATTCATCTATCAATGGACATTTGAGCTAATTCTATATCTTGGCTATTATAAATAATACTTCAATAAATATAAGAGTACATCTTCTCAAATTAGTGTTTTCATATTCTTTGAAATATGAAAGATATTAGCTGAATTACTGATCATATGGTAATTCTATTTTCAATTTTTGAGGACCCTCCATACTGTTCCACAATTTGCATTCCCACCAAAGATGCACAAGGGTTCCTTTTTCTCCACATCCTTACCAGCACTTGTTTCTTGTGCTTTTTATTTTAGCCATTCCAACAGGTATAAGGTAATATCTCATTGTGGTTTTGATTTGCATTTCCCTGATGATCAATTAAGCTATTTTTAAAAGGGCAAGTCAAAGACAAGGGCATGTAGCTCTTTAACTTGGTCTCAAATCTCAAGACGCTTCATTCTGTTTTGTTTTGCCTTTGCTTTTACGTACCTCCTAGAAAATACAGCTTTTTCTGTAGCATGATATAATGAAAAAAGCACTGGGTTAGAAATCCGAACCAACATTTTATATTGGCACTAAGTATCAGTGTAATCCTGAGCACATTACTCAAACTGGATTCTTTTTCACCCAAAAAAAGGGGAGGTTACACTGGATACACTCTATGTCATGAATCAAATTAGAGGTAACACAGAAGACTCCTCCCCTCAAAACTTACTCTGGGCAGCAACAGAACTTGAATCTAGACACAATTAAATCACTCACCATCCAAATGGATAGAGAAGCAATGAAAGCAGAAAGACTATCTGGCACTCCATAAGTTTCCATCTGCTGTACTTTTCAGGGTTCCCAGGAAAGGGAAAATAATGACCTATATATTGGATATCAACTCAGCGAAGTCATTAAGGCAACAATAATAAAGCAGGAAGCGCTGTCCTGTCACCCTGAGGAAGACACAGACATCTTCCCATAGGGCTGGCATAATGAGGCCCATTTTGAATCACAAATGAGGGTTTTAGACCAAAGGGTCTACAAAGGCCCTCCTACTTGCTCCAACATTCTGTGATTAGCATTTTTATTATAGATTGAGGATTAAAATGGAAACAGATGAATGTTTTTCACACCCAGTCCCAGTTTCATGTGAAATGTTTCTGCACAAAATGTTTAATTGCTTTGCAAAAGTCACAAAGATGATTCAATGCCTCTCCAAATGTATATAACTATTAGTTATGCTTGTGCATTATAGAAAAGATGATGTTTTGGGATAATTTGGAAATGAATGGACAATATTCAGTGAAATAGCTATCACTGATACCACTGATAGTTAAGTCAGAAGGCGCCTGCTGAATCATTTCCCCTTTTGGTTTTGGCCCTTTAGAATATCGGTATCTTTTTATTTTTTTTAAAGATTTTATTTATTTATTCATGACAGACACAAAGAGAGAGAGAAAGGCAGAGACACAGGCAGAGGGAGAAGCAGGCTCCATGCAGGGAGACTGATGTGGGACTCGATCCCAGGTCTCCAGGATCACACCCCGGGCTGAAAGCGGCGCTAAACCACTGGGCCACCGGGACTGCCCTATCTGTATCTTTTTAAAGTGCACTTAAACAAACAAAAAAGATGCAATGACTGTTGTCAAAACTGCTTCTGCAGTTGATCGTTTACATTTATTTGTGGGTATAGTGGATATCCCCAACAGCCATTCCTGCTGCTTGCCATTCGTCTTCCACATGCCTACCCTCATTAAAGTTTGAATACATTTCCAACCTATTCTTTAAAAAAAAAAAAAAAAAGATTTATTTACTTGAGAGAGAGAGCACATGTGCACATAGTATGGGGGTGAGGGAAAGAGGACAAGGGAGAGAATCCCAAGCAGACTCCCTGCTGAATGTGGAGCCTGATGCAACATGAGGCTCAATCTCAAGACTCTGAGAACGTGATTTGAGCTGAAATCAAAAATCAGATGTCCAACCATCTGAGCCACCCAGGCACCCTCATTCCCAGCTTATTCTTAAAGCTAGGAGTGACACAATTTTTGCCATTGAGACATAAACAGAAGTCAAACAGCAGATTCTAGGAACTTTTACTTAAACTGATGAGTTTTACACATTCCCCCATGACACTTTCCTCCCTGAACACAGGTGTTATGTCTGGACCTGTGGCAGCGATAGTACAATATGATCTTACAAAGCAACATGCCAAGGACAGCAAAGGGAAAAGATAGAAGAGGCTGAACACAGTTGAGTTTAAAAGAAAAACACTTCTCTGCTTAAGCCTATGTTTGCCAGGCTGTCCACTAGCTGCAGAATACATTCCTTGTTGACACAATAGGCTTGAGGAAAAGGATTAGTGCCTTTGAGAATATATGTATCATTTGCAAAACAAGTGAGATTGATCCTTTATTATTTCTTAATACCAATAATACCACCATGATTAAAAGGGCTATTATACAAAGTCTTGGTTTTTATCAACATTTTAAAGAGGAAATATTAGCATAATATCATCTATGATAAACAGCATAAGAATATATATTACTTGTACACATAACATGATCCAGTTTCTATCATGACCACAGCCTCTTTCCTATTACAAAAAAACCACAGTTATTTAGCGTAAGCATGTTATCTGTCTCAAAAGTCACAGTTACTTCATTCATTCATAAGCCAAAGACCACTATGTGTCAGATATTGTCATTTCACGTTTTCTCAACTAGTAAGCACAGATACTTATCACTCCTTTTGATTCAAGGTGCTTCAAACTCTAAGGATCTACATTTTTTTTAAATACCTGGGAGCAATATAGTTATGTTATTTTAGCTATACTGAAATCTAGATCAGGGATTAGCACACTTGCTCTGTAAAGGGCCAGATAGTAAATATTTTAGGCTTCAGGCTTTACAGTAAATATTTAGGCTTTACCATAAGGTCTCTGTTGCAACTACTCACTTCTGTCATGTAGCACAAAAATAGCCATAGAAAACATGAACATGAATTAATGTAACTGTGCTGCAATATAACTTGATTTACTGACACTGAAAATTGCAATCCATAAGATTTTCAGGCATCATGAAATATGCTTCTTTCCAATTTTTCTCAACCATATAACAATGTAATAACCATTCCCAGTTCTTGGGTAATACAGAAACAGGCAGCAAGCCAGATTTGACCCACAAGCCATTACTAAATGAAACCTGCTGTTTTGGCCCTGAATGCTTCAGTCACCTGCTTATTAGCAAACAAAGAATTAGTAAATAGAAACTTTCAAAAACTCACTGTCTCAGGTGTAGTTTTTTCCTAATGAAGTGTTCAACAGACACTCCAACGTGTACTGCTTTACAAATAAGTGATTCTAGATTTCTTAATTCCTGCTTTCATTTATATGGGGGAAATCAGCCCTGTTGCATAGCAATAGGCAGCATTACCATAAATACATTATGATCTGAAATCACATGTCCACTGACAACTGATAATCCCCATGGAAGCTACATCCACAGCACATGAGAGTACCCCATTCATTTCTGTATTCATCCCTGATATCTTCCCCCAAAGATCATCTCATCATGGCTCTTTCCTCATGTCATGTAAGCACTCTGCCACAGTAATAAAGGAAGGCATTCTCTGGTTGGCCTGATTTTGACTGCCGTCCTTGAGTTTAGCCTGGCCGCTAGACTTTAGTCAGTCCTCTTTCATATAGAAGTTACTGGGACATGAGGTTGCTAAAAAAAATAATGATAGCATTAAACAGAAAAGAAAATGCTTTATCATTCTTGGCAAAAAGACCAAGACAATATTTATAGGGTACAAAATGATAGTTCTTGCCATTCTAGGGCTCAGAAACATAACTTCAAAGAATGACTTGGCCATTTGTGACAACTGTTGTTTTTATAAAGATCATTGCCTGTGCGGAGCAACTGGGCAGCTCAGTGGTTGAGCATGCTCAGGGCATGATCCTGGGATTGAGTCCCGCATCAGGCTCCCCATGGGGAGCCTCCATCTCCCTCTGCCTATGTCTTTTCCTCTCTCTGTGTGTTTCTCATGAATAAATAGAAATAAAATCTTTAAAAAAATTTTTTAAAGATCATTGCAAATGCATATTTGGGACAATCATATGAATTATCTTTTTATGATTGATTATTTTCTGAGTCCTTCATTCTGCTAATCAGAAACAGAAACCAGTAGTATACTCTGAAATCCTTAGGCTGCTGCAGCCCAGCCACCTTTGTCCCATTCGTTCTGATTTTTTCTACTTTCTGTAGCTGCAGCCGCTTTTCTAGGACTGGAGCTCTGCCCACATTTCCATTATTTTTGGCTAGGGTCCTATTAAATGAGGTGACTTTGAATTCCAGACTTAATAAAAAGACCTCAAGATGACTAGTGGATAGTGTGGATAGTGAAGGATATACTGAGAATCTACTATTAGCAAGGCACAATTCTAAGCTCTTCATATATTTAATGTTATCTCATTTATTCCTTAAATAAGGTGCTAGTATCATCATCATCATTATCATCATCATCATAAGAAAACTGAGGCTTAGGGAGTTTAAGAAACTTATTCATGTTCACACTGCAGGTAAGAGGCAGCACTCCCTTCATTGCATCCTACTGCCTTCTGGATTCTAATTCTTTACAGCCTCTTCCCCTAGAGTCTGAATTTAACTCCAATTTCTCCGTATGGGTATTTCCCAAAACAGTGATCATTTGCCAGTGGACACTTCTCATTGGTGTTGGATTACAGGGAGCTATCTCCATCTTTTTTCCTCCCAAAACAAACTTGAGAGTGTTGTATTTGAGTAGCCCAGGTTTGTTTGTTCCAGGTCAGGCCTCTATCATTCTTCAGCCCCTAGTCCGTGCCCTAGTGAACACATTTTACTCCCTCCCTGACAACCCAATATTTCTGGATATTTCTAGTGTACCAAAACCATGCTTACTTCAGTTGCATTATTTCATTGTAAGTCTTCGAATATTATTCTACCAGTGAAAGGAAGGCATTGTTCCACACTTCAATAATAAATTATGTAATGATGAATTTATGCAATTAAATTTGAAATTTTCTATGAAATGGAATATTCCAATGAATTCTTTTTTTCAGGAATAGTTTTTAAGTGTGAGATCCTGGAAGGTATAATGCTTTGTGCAAAGAGATATGCAGAGCTTTTATTGTGTATTTAAATTATTAGACCTAGTCCTAACTCTAAAAGTTCAATTTTGTATCTCCTACAATTATAGGAGAGCCCTATTTTATGTTTCATAATGAAGACATATACTGCTGGAACTCAATCCAGGCCCATGTCAAATGCTGAAATAGTTAAAGTCTCTTTGATGACTCTTCACCCCTTCTGTGGTACCTCTCCTTAGATATCCTACTACTGTCATATGTCACCTAGACATGCCCTCAACTCTAGATCTTTCCCATTCCCATTTTTGTACCTATCAAAATTATCTGGCCAGGGTCTTATTTTCTCAGTCATATTCTCTATTTCCAACCAAACATATCCACAATATATTCCAATTATAAGTACTTTAGTATATCTCCCCTCAAAGATAACAAATTATCAGTTTGGCTCCCAAGATTGGAAGCTAAAGGTCCTTGATCAGAACAAGGAGAGTTAAAGTGAAGAATTTCAGATGACCACAAAAGCACAGAAGGTTGGACAGTTTGGCAGATGGCCAAAGGACATGGCAGGTACAGATGGCAGCAGTCCAGTACCCAGGGATTCAGATGGCAGCTAATTGACAGGAGAAAATAACTAGGCAGGTGGCTAACAGCACAGGCGCAGCTATCTAAAGTTAGGTCAGGCACAGGGTCAGAAAACCAGTAACATTAAGTCTGAGAAATAAGGAATTCATAGAAACTGAGTAATTTTACCTGAAAAGCCTATATTACTGAGCCATTTCCCTCCCCAGTTTTGTCCAGGCTCTAGTGGCTAACTATAGGAGTCTGAGAATGAAAGGGATGTGACAGATTCAGATAAGGAGAAACCAGGCAGCATCTGAGGAGTAAGATTAATCAGCCCATTGACCAAGCCTCATGAACAAACCTTGATTATTCCCCTCTTTCAGGAGAGGACACATTTACAGTAGAGAGAGAACTACAATGACTGAATCCATTCTAAATGCAATGCTCAAGTCCATTCTACAGTGGGGGGGAAGGGGAGCAGGGAGACCTTCACAAAGATTCATTCCACCTGAGAGAAAAGGATTGGATAGGGAATTGAAAAGAAACAGTCAAGAGAGGTTTCACAAGGGAGATGACATTTGAGCTTGATTAGAAAGCATAAATAGAATATTATCATATAAGGTAAAAGACATTCCAAACAGGGGGTACAGCATGAGCAAAGGCAAGGAGGCTTGAAAATATACATTGTACTTGAGGACTTCTGGGTTGTCTAGTGTGATTAGCATATAGGTAACATAGTAGGAAACAGCAAAAATTAAGCTAAACTATGTGTGTGTGTGTGTGTGTGTGTGTGTGTGTGTGTGTGTATACACATATATATGCCGGTATATACATTTATTCATATGCATATATATTTGTATACATTGTTGTTGTCAGACTGCAATCAGATTGTGAAGTCTTTCACTATAACCCTTAGGGAATTGAACCTGTCCTTAAAGGAACACATTCAAGATTTTTTTTTTAATTTTTTTTTATTTTTATTTATTTATGATAGTCACACGCACAGAGAGAGAGAGAGAGAGGCAGAGACACAGGCAGAGGGAGAAGCAGGCTCCATGCACTGGAAGCCCGACATGGGATTCGATCCCGGGTCTCCAGGATCGCGCCCTGGGCCAAAGGCAGGCGCTAAACCGCTGCACCACCCAGGGATCCCCACATTCAAGATTTTAATCAAGCAGAGAGGGAAGATTAGTTCTATAAAATCAGTGATAAGGATGCAGAGGATAGATTGGAAGGAGAGAACTACAGCACAGACATCAGACCCATCAAAGGTCACTCACAACAATCCATGTAGGAGATGATGATGAGCTAAAGCAGAGCAGCGGTCACAGGGATAGAGAGGAAAAGGCAGCTTCAGAAGTTTTTGAGAGTTAGAATCAACACAACCCAATGTATTTCCCCTATGTATTTTACATAGGGGAAAAGAAACAATGAGGTTCCTAACTTATGCATCAGAGGATGGAAGAGATGGAAGTGCCATTAATGAAGACAAAGAAATGAGATTTGGGGGACAAGATTATAAACTGGATTTAAATTTGAAAAAAAAAAAGAAAGAAAGAAAAAACAGCCTGGAACATAAGAGTGAGCTTATGCTATAAGATTGAGAACCCAGGATATTCGTAATATTTGAATACTTGGGAATACACAAAATCATCCAGGGAAAATGTCTTAAAGAAGGGAACCTAGAGAAGATTAAATTTGTCTGTACATGAAAAGATGTGTCATGACTACAAAAGTAACTGTAGAGACATTTTAGCTAAATGGGTATTAGCCAACAGAGAAATTCTTATATTTGAAATTGGTGGCACCTGGGTGGCTCAGTCTGTTAAGCATCTGCCTTTGGCTCAGGTCATGATCCCAGGGTCCTGGGATTGAGCGCCTTCAGGCTCCCTGCTCAGGAGGGGCTCTGATTCTCCCTTACCTTCTGACCCTCCTCCCTGTTTCTCTCTCCCATTCTCTCCCTCAATCTCTCTGTCTCAAATAAATAAATATCTTTTTAAAAAATGGAGAAGTACTGAAAGGAGGAAAGTTTTTCTGTACTCATATATGTCACACTGACAACCAGCTACTCTCCCTACTTAAGTCTTGGAAAAACAAGAAGGTAATAATGGTCTGTGGGGTCCTTTCTAGTCTTCATTGTCCTATAATACTCTCTTCTCAGAAGTACTTGCTTAACCTATATCTTATTTACAGAATCCAGGCTTTTTCATGGGCTGATGCTGGACTGGCAATGGCACAGCTGTCATCTAAAAATGCATCTGAGTTCATGGCAATGAAATCCATCATTGAAATTATGCAGCAGACCTGGTTGACAACTTTCTGGAAACTTGCTGTGGCCAAAATTACTATACACAAATTAAGTCTTTATATTCATCATTATTTCCTGTTAACAATTCAGACATAATTTTTCAGGTAATTCAATGACATATAGTAAATGGCCTCTTCTATTACACTGATTTAGCAACAAACATACATGTTAATTAACCTGATTGTGGTAATCATTTCATAAAGTACATGTATATCAAGTCATCATATTGTACACTGTGTGTTAGATCTTGTTAGTTATACCCAAAAAACCTGGAAAAGAAAAAAAACATCCAGTTTATTACATGCTTAGATACCTCAGTATTCTCAGCAATAAAGCTGGGATTACAAATGTACCTTACAGAGTTGTTGTGAGGGTCAAACATTTGTGGAAGTACTTTATAAACTTTTAATTACTATATAATTTTTGTTATTAGTAGTATCAGATCCTGGAGTTTAAATGCACAGTTAATGATACACAGGATTAAGTGACAAAGTGATTTTCATTTCATTTTTACTACAGCTCATAAAAATAGTGAATGATTAATCCAGGGACGCCTGGGTGGCTCACCGGTTGGGTGTCTGCCTTTGGCTCAGGACGTGATCCTGGAGACCCGGGATCGAGTCCCACGTCGAGCTCCCTGCATGGAGCCTGCTTCTTCCTCTGCCTGTGTCTCTCTCTGTCATAAATAAATAAATAAAATCTTTTAAAAAAAAGACATTAATCCAAAGAAACACATGATATTTTAACGGACAAAATTTGTATTCTGATGATCTAGCTGAAAAATAATCATAAAATTGTACACATTCAATTCAGTACCTACGTAAACACAAATAGAAACTCTGGCCCTCCAAACATATCCCTGAGAAACAGTAATGCAAACAAAGCCAGGCCCCATGTGGGATTCACTACTCCTGCCACAAGTTCTTGCACAGATTGAAGTCTGTAAAACCTGGTTTTGTTTTTAAGTTCTTCACAGGGCTCCAGAGGATCTGCTCCTCACCTAAGTGAGGACGGAGCTGTCACAACCCTGGAAAGTAGCCGAACAATGTCTTCTCATAGTAAATGAAGATGGGAGAGAAGTTGGAAATGCCCAAAGAGCAAATGACACACTGCTTACAGCACTTCATCAGCCCACATCTGATGTGGACTGAAGTCACAGTAGCATTTTGCAATGTGTCTAATTCATAAATTAATTTCTCCTTATCAATGGAGAGTGGTTGGCAGAACAAAGAATGTGTGCCTGTGGAGGCTAGCAGTGAATGTGTGCCTATCACAATGCAAAGGGGGAGAATGAATGTGAACAGGCAATGTGTGTATGGTATGAATGGAAAGAGCTAGGTGAGTGTGGAGATGGGCAGGGAAGAGCTGGATGTGCCCTACAGGCCAGGAGCCTCCTAGGGACTCTCCACCTGTGATGTGGGAGCTCCAGCAGAGGAGCCTCCCTTTCCCCACCCACCTCCTGAACTCCAGCAGTCAATGGTGCATACAGACATATTTCTGGTAGCTGTCCAGGAGCTCATTGATCTCTTGGCAATAGCAGTAGCAGCAAGGGAAACAAAAAGAAACGCTTGCCCTTTCATTGTGAATAAGAAAAGGTAGTAAACTAGGCTGCCAACAAGAGCCTAAATAGTTATGTTTTATCTAATCAATTATATTGTATGGACAGTAAAACTACTGAACATCAGTTAATCAAAAAGACATCAATTTCACTGTTATAGTCTTGGAGTGATATTGTACAGGCACTATTTTAGCAGAAATTTTGTTCCAAAATGATTAATCAAAACTAGATAAAATACAGAAAAGCACTATTGTTCCAAATACTAGGCTTAATCCATTCATCCTGAGGGAATACATTCTAATTTCCCCATATTCCTGCAATATTTTATATCTATGCTCAAGAAAAGTCTGGAATGAAGGAAAAGATATGACTAAATGGTGGAACATTTTAGCAGCAAAACCCTTTAACTCAAAGTAGAATGATGATGAGATTAGCTGTTTCAGAAGAAAATCAAAACTATGGAAAGTAAAGAAAAATGTACGGTTGGAGTAAGCAAAGTAAATGCAGGCTCCCATAATTCACAAGAATATACATTTTGTAAGGGAAAAAAGTATTAACAATAAAGTTAATTCTCTTATCCCAAACAATTGAGCACATCAGGAAATTTTCTTTTGGAAAATAGGGGGTTCCCTGGGTGGCTCAGTGGTTTGGCGCCTGCCTTTGGCCCGGGGCACGATCCTGGGATCCCGGGATCGAGTCCCACATTGGGTTCCAGGCATGGAGCCTGCTTCTCCCTCCTCCTGTGTCTCTGCCTCTCTCTCTCTGTGTGTCTATCATAAATAAATAAATAAATAAATAAATAAATAAATAAATAAATAAATAAATAAATCTATCTTTAAAAAAAGAAAAGAAAGAAAAAAGAAAATTGTGTGTTCAAGAAATAAGAATTATATGGGGCACCTGGGTGGCTCAGTCCATTAAGTGTCCAATCTTGGTTTCAGCTTAAGTCATGATCTCACGGTCATGAGACTGAGCCCTGCACCAGGCTGCATACTTAGCTTAGAGTCTGAGATTCTTTCTCCCTCCCCCTCTACTCCTCCCCCTGCTCACTCGCACCCTCTCCCTCTCCCTCTCTCTCTCTCTCATAAATTAATAAATAAAAATTTTAAAAAAACAAATAAGAATTATCTGTAAATGGAACCTTTGAAAACAGAGACAGGGCACAGAGATAAGAATCATTTCTACTCTAGAAGAAAGATGCAGTTTGGTACTGTGGAGATCTATTTGAGAGTACAAATCCAATTCTACTGCTCTCAGTGCTTAGTGTCTCTAGGATTCTCTAGGCCATTTCCTTCTGCAGGGGCCCAAATATGACAGCATATGCTGCATGGGATGGCCATTAACAAAGAAATGTGGGCTTAGTATAAGAATCAATCCCAGCTGTCATCTTATGTGATCACAAGATAATTTTTAAAGCCCAAATAATTTCCTTGATTTGGTGTTAAGGCAATTGAGCTCATTTTTCAGTAGCTAAAAGTACATAATCATATATTTACCCCTAACCACTTAAAAGGGAAACAGAATGCTGTATTTCTCAAGAGAAGCAGACTTGGCTTGCCCGGACTATAGATCAAATTAAGTGGGGGCCATGAGGCAAATGAGCTCAGATTTGGGACAACACATTCTGTCAATGGATTTGGCTCCATTAGACTTGGGTTACAAACTACACCAAAATAATGGGATTTGGTTCCATGTGAGAACAAAATTATGGAGTTTAAAAAAAAAAAAAAAAAGACTCCTTCCCATTACAATCAACCATTCTGCAAGGGAAATGCACCCAAATGAATTAGTTGTGTAACTGTTACTCTTTCATTAAAATGATTTAATAGTTCTACAAATGTCATGGCATTAGCATTTTATGCAAAGCTATAAAACAGTAGCAAGTAAAAAAAATCAACTGCCTTTAAAAGTCAGCACTTTTGGACTATGTTTATGAGACTACACGGTCACTTTGTGATATGAAATGGCAGCATCACTAAGATAAATATTGCTTGCTGGCCAGTTTTATTTTGGGCAGAAGGCCATTAAAGGAAGAAGGCTGATGAATTCTTCTTTCATTTGGATGGGCTTCAACAATTCATGGATATTGGCTTAACTCAACTAAGGAAAAGAGAAGGTTTTTGGAGTATCTCCTTAAGAGATTATTTAATTTCATATTCCTACGATGTTTAAACTACTCCTTTCAGGACAATCTAAAAACATATCTACAAGCAGGTGATAGACAGACTTGTGATGGCAAAACAAATGACTTCCAGAAAGACAAAGGTGCTGACTCTGTTGACAGTCTATCCCTAATCCATTGGATCTCTAAATAAATATTAAATGTTTACCATTCTCAATAGAGTATGCCACATGATGATCATATTTTCATTGGTTGTTTCCAAAGCTATTCCTTAAACAAAATTTTGATAAGAATTAACAACACAATTAGGCTGGAGAATAGCCTAGAAGGTCTAAATTACTAACTGGACATTAGCCAACTGCTAGGGTTTAATGGCAACAAGTGTTTAATAATATATTGTTATTCAGATTAAAAATAAAAGTTTGGAAAAAATATATAGGAAGAAAGAAAAAAGAAAAAAGAAGAGAAGAGAAAGAAGAAAGAAAAGAAAAGAAAAGAAAAGAAGAAAAGAAAAGAAAAGAAAAGAAAAGAAAAGAAAAGAAAAGAAAAGAAAAGGAAAGGAAAGAAAGGGCCACCTGGGTGGATCAGTCAACCAAGCATCTGACGTCAGCTCAGGTCATGATCCTGGGGTCCCGGGATGGAGCCCTGGATTGGACTCTGCTCAGCAGGAAACCTGCTTCTTCCTCTCCTTCTGCCATTCCCCCCACTTGTGCTGTCTGGCTCTGTCTATCTGTCAAATAAATAAATAAAATCTTTAAAAAAAGAAAAAAGGGAAGGAGAGAGGGGAGGAGGGAGACAGAAAGGTATGTAGGTTTTGGACTGTCATAATTTTGAGTGTCGATTGATAAGATTTAAGTGATTAATAGACTATCAATGGTCCTTCATGAGCTGATGCCATGTAAGAGACTGGTTAACAAAAATGAATAGGTTCACAAAACAAGTCCCTTTTCTGTGCTATTGGTCTTATTTGCATATTACCTAGGCTACTCTTTGGCTAACACGTTCAATAACGTATTAAAAGGAGACTGCTTGGGGCCTGCCTTTGGCCCAGGGTGTGATCCTGGAGTCTCTGGATCAAGTCCCACATCGGGCTCCCTGCATGGAGCCTGCTTCTCTCTCTGCCTATGTCTCTGCCTCTCTGCCTCTCTCTCTCTCTCTCTGTCTGTCTTTCATGAATAAATAAATAAAATCTTTAAAAAAAAGAGAGAGAAAGAAAGAAAGAAAGGAAAGAATCTCTCTGTCTTTCATGAATAAATAAAATCTTTAAAAAAAGAGAAAGAAAGAAAGAAAAGAAAAGAAAGAAGAGAAAGAAAGAAAGAAAGAAAGAAAGAAAGAAAGAAGAAAGAAAGAAAGAAAGAAAGAAGAAAGAAAGAAAGAAAGAAAGAAAGAAAGAAGAAAGAAAAAGAAAGAAAGGAGACTGCTTGATGTAGTGGGAGAACACTGACTTTGGAATATTAAGATCTGGGTTAAAATTCTAGCTTGATCTTGGGAAATCACATAGCTTGTCTTTACACTAAGACCCTGGATTGGATGAAGTTCTCATCTACAAAATGAAGTGGACTGAATGGTGTGGAGGAAGGAGAACACCGCATTACCACACAATAGTGACAGGCCACTAGTGGCGTGCCCAACAATTGTCAAGATTAGTCAGAGGGTATAGGAAAACTCTGTGTAGCCCCTTAATATCTACCTATTAAATGATGTGGAAAACTGGTCACAATGGATTAGAAGTGGGCTTTTCGGGCCCCCATATGATATCATTCCAGTCATAAGATAACTTCATTTATAATCTTAGACTTCTAAATTTATGTTACTCTAATCACTTTTAGGAGGAGGGGCAAGATAGCGGAAGAGTAGGGTCTCCAAATCACCTGTTTCACCAAATTACCTAGAAAACCTTCAAATTATCCTGAAAATCTATGAATTCGGCCTGAGATTTAAAGAGAGACCAGCTGGAATGCTGCAGTGAGAAGAGTTCGCGCTTCTATCGAGGTAGGAAGACGGGGAAAAAGAAAGAAACAAAAGGCCTCCAAGGGGGAGGGGCCCGAGAGGAGCGGGGCTAAGGCCGGGCGAGTGTCCCCAGGACAGGAGAGCCCCGTCCAGGAGAAGCAGGAGCTGCACCAACCTTCCCGGGGGGAAAGGCCTCCCAGGGAGTTGGAGCAGGACCCCAGGGCGGCGGGGATGCCCTCGGGCTCCCGGGGACACTAACAGACACCTGTGCCCCGGGAGAGTGCGCCGAGCTCCCTAAGGGCTGCAGCGCGGGCGGCGGGACCCGGGGGCGGCTCCGCGGAGGGGGCTGCGGGGCGGGAGCACGAATCCAACAGCACAGGCTCCGGAACACAGGGCGCCGGGACACAGCCCAGGATCCGGCCTCCCCCGGGACAGGCAGAGGCCGGGAGGGCCCAGGACCGCAAGGACGCTCCTGCCCCGAGCTGAGCAGATCAGCGGCCCCGCCCCGGAGCCTCCAGGCCCTGCAGACCGAGAGCTCCAGAGTTACTGCAGGAGGTGACTCCAGGGCTCCAGAGCTGGCCCCACCACTGCGGTTGTTCCTCCTGGGGCCTCACGGGGTAAACAACCCCCACTGAGCCCTGCACCAGGCAGGGGCACAGCAGCTCCCCCAAGTGCTCACACCTGAAAATCAGCACAACAGGCCCCTCCCCCAGAAGACCAGCTAGACCGACAAGTTCCAGGGGAAGTCAAGGGACTGAAAGTACACAGAATCAGAAGATACTGCCCTGTGGTTATTTTTGTTGTTGTTGTGGTTGTTGTTGTTGTTGTTTTTATTTTGGGGTTTTTTGTTTTGTTTTGTTTTTTTGCTTTTTGATTTGTTTCCTTCCCCCACCTTTTTTTTTTCCTTTCTTTCTTTTTCTTTCACTTTTTCTTCTCTTTTTTTTTCTTCCTTTTTTCTTTTTTCTTTTTCTCTTTTCTTTCCTTCTTTCTCTCCTCTCTTTTTCTCCTTTTCCCAATACAACTTGCTTTTGGCCACTCTGCACTGAGCAAAATGACTAGAAGGAAAACCTCACCTCAAAATAAAGAATCAGAAACAGTCCTCTCTCCCACAGAGTTACAAAATCTGGATTACAATTGAATGTCAGAAAGCCAATTCAGAAGCACTATTATACAGCTACTGGTGGCTCTAGAAAAAAGTATAAAGGACTCAAGAGACTTCATGACTGCAGAATTTAGAGCTAATCAGGCAGAAATTAAAAATCAATTGAATGAGATGCAATCCAAACTAGAAGTCCTAATGACCAGGGTTAACGAGGTGGAAGAACGAGTGAATGACATAGAAGACAAGTTGATGGCAAAGAGGGAAACTGAGGAAAAAAGAGACAAACAATTAAAAGACTATGAAGATAGATTAAGGGAAATAAACGACAGCCCGAGGAAGAAAAACCTACATTTAATTGGGGTTCCCGAGGGCGCCGGAAGGGACAGAGGGCCAGAATATGTATTTGAACATAATCCTAACAAATCCTAACTGAAAACTTTCCTAATCTGGGAAGGGAAACAGGCCTTCAGGTCCAGGAAATAGAGAGCTCCCCCCTCTAAAATCAATAAAAACCATTCAACACCTCGACATTTAATAGTTAAGCTTGCAAATTCCAAAGATAAAGAGAAGATCCTTAAGCAGCAAGAGACAAGAAATCCCTGACTTTTATGGGGAAGAGAATTAGGGTAACAGCAGACCTCTCCACAGAGACCTGGCAGGCCAGAAAGGACTGGCAGGATATATTCAGGATCCTAAATGAGAAGAACATGCAACCAAAAATACTTTATCAGGCAAGACTCTCATTCAAAATGGAAGGAGAGAAAAAGAGCTTCCAAGACAGGCAGGAACTGAAAGAATATGTGACCTCCAAACCAGCTCTGCAAGAAATTTTAATGGGGACCCTTAAAATTCCCCTTTAAGAAGAAGTTCAGTGGAACAATCCACAAAAACAAGGACTGAATACATATCATGATGACACTAAACTCCTATCTCTCAATAGTAACTCTGAACGTGAACGGGCTTAATGACCCCATCAAAAGGCGCAGGGTTTCAGACTGGATAAAAAAGCAACACCCACCTATTTGCTGTCTACAAGAGACTCATTTTAGACAGAAGGACACCAACAGCCTGAAAATAAAAGGTTGGAAAACCATTTACCATTCAAATGGTCCTCAAAAGAAAGCAGGGGAAGCCATCCTTATATCAGATAAACTAAAATTTACCCCGAAGACTATAGTGAGAGATGAAGAGGGACACTATATCATACTTAAAGGATCTATCCAAAAAGAGGACTTAACAATCCTCAAAATATATGCTCCGAATGTGGGAGCTGCCAAATATATCAATCAATTAATAACCGAAGTGAAGAAATACTTAGATAATAATACACTTATACTTGGTGACTTCAATCTAGCTCTTTCTATACTCAATAGGTCTTCTAAGCACAGCATCTCCAAAGAAATGAGAGCTTTAAATGATACACTGGACCAGATGGATTTCACAGATATCTACAGAACTTTACATCCAAACTCAACTGAATACACATTCTTCTCAAGTGCACATGGGACTTTCTCCAGAATAGACCACATACTGGGTCACAAATCGGGTCTGAACCGATACCAAAAGATTGGGATCGTCCCCTGCATATTCTCAGACCATAATGCCTTGAAATTAGAACTAAATCACAACAAGAAGTTTGGAAGGACCTCAAACACGTGGAGGTTAAGGACCATCCTGCTAAAAGATGAAAGGGTCAACCAGGAAATTAAGGAAGAATTAAAAAGATTCAAGGAAACTAATGAGAATGAAGATACAACCATTCAAAATCTTTGGGATGCAGCAAAAGCAGTCCTAAGGGGGAAATACATTGCAATACAAGCATCCATTCAAAAACTGGAGAGAACTCAAATACAAAAGCTAACCTTACACATAAAGGAGCTAGAGAAAAAAAAGCAAATAGATCCTACACCCAGCAGAAGAAGAGAGTTAATAAAGATTCGAGCAGAACTCATTGAAATCGAGACCAGAAGAACTGTGGAACAGATTAACAGAACCAGGAGTTGGTTCTATGAAAGAATAAATAAGATAGATAAACCATTAGCCAGCCTTATTAAAAAGAAGAGAGAGAAGACTCAAATTAATAAAATCATGAATGAAAAAGGAGAGATCACTACCAACACCAAGGAAATACAAACGATTTTAAAAATATATTATGAACAGCTATACGCCAATAAATTAGGCAATCTAGAAGAAATGGACGCATTCCTGGAAAGCCACAAACTACCAAAACTGGAACAGGAAGAAACAGAAAACCTGAACAGGCCAATAACCAGGGAGAAAATTGAAGCAGTCATCAAAAACCTCCCAAGACACAAAAGCCCAGGGCCAGATGGCTTCCCAGGGGAATTCATTCAAACGTTTAAAAAAGAAACCATACCTATTCTCCTAAAGCTGATTGGAAAGATAGAAAGAGATGGAGTACTTCCAAATTCATTCTATGAGGCCAGCATCACCTTAATTCCAAAACCAGACAAAGACCCCACCAAAAAGGAGAATTACAGACCAATATCCCTGATTAACATGGATGCAAAAATTCTCAACAAGATACTAGCCAATAGGATCCAACAGTACATTAAGAAAATTATTCACCATGACCAAGTAGGATTTATCCCCGGGACACAAGGCTGGTTCAACACTCGTAAAACTATCAATGTGATTCATCGTATCAGCAAGAGAAAAACCAAGAACCATATGATCCTCTCATTAGATGCAGAGAAAGCTTTTGACAAAATACAGCATCCATTTCTGACCAAAACTCTTCAGACTGTAGGGATAGAGGGAACATTCCTCAACATCTTAAAAGCCATCTACGAAAAGCCCACAGCAAATATCATTCTTAATGGGGAAGCACTGGGAGCCTTTCCCCTAAGATCAGGAACAAGACAGGGATGTCCACTCTCACCACTGCTATTCAACATAGTACTGGAAGTCCTAGCCTCAGCAATCAGACAACAAAAAGACATTAAAGGCATTCAAATTGGCAAAGAAGTAGTCAAACTCTCCCTCTTCACCGATGACATGATACTCTACAAAGAAAACCCAAAAGCCTCCACCCCAAGATTGCTAGAACTCATACAGCAATTTGGTAGCATGGCAGGATACAAAATCAATGCCCAGAAATCAGTGGCATTTCTATACACTGAGACTGAAGAAAGAGAAATTAAGGAGTCAATCCCATTTACAATTGCACCCAAAAGCATAAGATACCTAGGAATAAACCTAACCAAAGAGGTAAAGGATCTATACCCTAAAAACTATAGAACACTTCTGAAAGTAATTGAGGAAGACACAAAGAGATGGAAAAATATTCCATGCTCATGGATTGGCAGAATTAATATTGTGAAAATGTCAATGTTACCCAGGGCAATATACACGTTTAATGCAATCCCTATCAAAATACCATGGACTTTCTTCAGAGAGTTGGAACAAATTATTTTAAGATTTGTGTGGAATCAGAAAAGACCCCAAATAGCCAGGGGAATTTTAAAAAAGAAAACCATAGCTGGGGGCATCACAATGCCAGGTTGTACTACAAAGCTGTGGTCATCGAGACAGTTTGGTACTGGCACAGAAACAGACACATAGATCAATGGAACAGAATAGAGAACCCAGAAGTGGACCCTCAACTTTATGGTCAACTAATATTCAATAAAGGAGGAAAGACTATCCATTGGAAGAAAGACAGTCTCTTCAATAAATGGTGCTGGGAAAATTGGACATCCACATGCAGAAGAATGAAACTAGACCACTCTCTTTCACCATACACAAAGATAAACTCAAAATGGATGAAAGATCTAAATGTGGGACAAGATTCCATCAAAATCCTAGAGGAGAACACAGGCAACACCTTTTTTGAACTGAGCCACAGTAACTTCTTGCAAGATACATCCATGATTGCAAGATTCTTTTGCCTTAAAAGAAACAAAAGCAAAAATGAACTATTGCGACTTCATCAAGATAAGAAGCTTTTGCACAGCAAAGGATACAGTCAACAAAACTCAAAGATAACCTACAGAATGGGAGAAGATATTTGCAAATGACGTATCAGATAAAGGCCTAGTTTCCAAGATCTATAAAGAACTTATTAAACTCAACAGCAAAGAAACAAACAATCCAATCATGAAATGGGCAAAAGACATGAACAGAAATCTCACAGAGGAAGACATAGACATGGCCAACAAGCACATGAGAAAATGCTCTGCGTCACTTGCCATTAGGGAAATACAAATCAAAACCACAATGAGATCCCACCTCACACCAGTGAGAATGGGGAACATTAACAAGTCAGGAAACCACAAATGTTGGAGAGGATGCGGAGAAAAGGGAACCCTCTTACACTGTTGGTGGGAATGTGAACTGAGTGCAGAGTGCAGCCACTCTGGAAAACTGTGTGGAGGTTCCTCAAAGAGTTAAAAATAGACCTGCCCTACGACCCAGAAATTGCCCTGTTGGGGATTTACCCCAAAGATACAGATGCAATGAAATGCCGGGACACCTGCACCCCGATGTTTATAGCAGCAATGTCCACAATAGCCAAACTGTGGAAGGAGCCTCGGTGTCCATCGAAAGATGAGTGGATAAAGAAGATGTGGTTTATGTATACAATGGAATATTCCTCAGCCATTAGAAATGACCAATACCCACCATTTGCTTCAACGTGGATGGAACTGGAGGGTATTATGCTGAGTGAAGTAAGTCAATCGGAGAAGGACAAACATTATATGTTCTCATTCATTTGGGGAATATAAATAATAGTGAAAGGGAATATAAGGGAAGGGAGAAGAAATGTGTGGGAAATATCAGAAAGGGAGACAGAACATAAAGACTCCTAATTCTGGGAAACGAACTAGGGGTGGTAGAAGGGGAGGAGGGCAGGGGATGGGAGTGAATGGGGGATGAGCACTGGGGGTTATTCTGTATGTTGGTAAATTGAACACCAAGAAAAATAAATTTAAAAAAAATTAAAATTAAAATTAAAAAATCACTTTTAAAATACTATATTCTATGGGGTGCTTGGTGGCTCAGTCAGTTAAGGGACCAACTCTAGGTTTCTGCTCAGGACTGATCTCAGTCAGGGTCATGAGACTGAGCCCCCAGCAAGCTCTGAGTTCAGTGCAGAATCTGCTTGGGTTTCTCTCTCTCCTTCTCCCTCTAACCACCCCCCCATGCACATGTGCCCTTTCCTCTCTCTCTCTAAAATAAATAACTTAATTTTTTAAAATCTTTAAAATTCAATATTCTAATTACAATTATTAACTCCCACCAATATCTCTGTTCTTTTATTATTAAAATCTCCTCAAATTTAAAGGCAGGCAAATTGAAACAGGAAATGAGGATGTAGTCAGTGTCAGAAACTAGAGAAGTATTCATAAGATTGGCCCTAACTCTGAGTTCTAACTCTGCAGAGCCTTTGACTATCACCAGTTGCTTTAACTGGAAGTTCCATTATTTTGAATCTTTCCCAATGCTGTATGAATACATTTAATTTTGCCGTCTACATCAAAAATGCAGGTATTGAGTAAGCATGCAGTAAACATCTGAATGTTTATTGAAAACTTTGGGATTCAGAAGCTAGTTGATAAAATAATCATTGACCTCAAAAAGTTCACAGTCTGGGGTGCCTGAGTGGCTCAGTTGGTTGAGCGGCTGCCTTTGGCTTGGGTCATGATCCCGGGGTCCTGGGATTGAACCCCATGTCTGGCTCCCTGCTCAGTGAAGAGTCTGTTTCTCCCTCTCCCTCCACTTCTCCCCATGCTTGTGTGCTCTCTCCCTCTCAAATAAATAAATAAAATCTTTAAAAAAAAAAGTTCACAGTCTATACTGCATATTCACCAAAAAAATCCAAAAAAAAAATTAAGTCAAAGGGATACATGCACCCATATATTTATAGCGGCATTATATACAATAGCCAAATTATGGAAGCAGCCCAGATGTCCGTCAATCAATGAATGGATAAAGAAGTGACATATATATAGATATAGATATACATATATATAAATATTCAGTCATAAAAAAGAATGATATCTTGCCATTTGCACCAACACAGAGGGAGCTAGAGACTATATTGCTAAGTAAAATAACTCAAAGAAAGACAAATACCATATGATTTCATTCATATGTGGAATTTAAGAAACAAAATAAATGAGCAAAGAAAAAAGAGAGAAAGAGACAAACCAAGAATTAGTCTTACCTATGGAGAACAAACTGATGGTCATCAGAGGGAAGATGGGGGAACGGGTGAAACAGGTGATGGGATTAAGAGTACACTTTTCATGATGAGCACTGAGTAATAATAGAATTATTGAATCACTCTACTGTACACCTGAAACTAATATAACACTGTATGTTAACTATACTAGAATTAAAAATTTTAAACAAAAAATAAGGTTAAGTCTTATTAGAGAGATAAATATAAAACTGAAAAGTAAAAAAAAATAAATAAATAAATAAAAAAATAAATAAATAAATAAAAAAAAACTGAAAAGTCAGCAAAGTATGTACAGTGGTTTTCAAAATATAGTTTATAAGATTCTAACTAAATCTACATGGTCAGGAGACCACATGTTGAAAAACACCAGTGAGTAAGAGCTCAGGCCCTGGAGTCAAATAGTCCAAATCTTACCAGTTTCCAGCTGTGTGACCTTGATTAAGTTAGTAAAGTTCTCTAGGTTTTAATGTTCTCATGTATAAAATGAAGATAATACTACTACATGTGTATTAGGTGGTGGTAACACTGGCACTCAGTAAACACTTAGTAAAAGTTGTTCTTGTTTTTATCATTATGACAACACCAGAAATTGATCAAGTGCTAATTGGCCTCACATTATTTACAGAATTCAGTGAATAAAAAGAGTTCTGGATAGGGGTAAGAAAAGCTTTAAGGAAGGAGAGAAAGTTGAATCAAATCTTAAAATCAATGAAAGGTTTGTATTATCAGAGAAAAGAAGAAATTCTGGGTGAAAGGAACATACTAAACAAATTGTCAAGGAAAGTGAGAATCAGCTGTGCGAGGACAGGGAAGGGGAGCAGCCCCTGGTGTGGAGGGCTGAAACGGGGAGAAGTGGGAGGTGAGGGACCAGAATACTAAAAGCTCAGCAAGCCTCAAGTTCCCCATCTTTTTATTTTAAATGCCTATTCTAAGGGGAAGCCACATTAGAGACAGACATCCACTTTAAGAAACAGGATATAAAAAGATCAATTTATAGTAACTTATCTTTGTACAAAAATAATCCCTATTTACAAAATACATTACCTTACAGGGCTTTAATTCATTGTTTGCATTCACAGGTTTAAAACACATTTCAACTTACTAAAAATAATTTAACCTGCTATTTTTTGAAAGCAAGAGACTATTTCACTCATTTCAGGAACCTCAGACTCTAACATAAGGCCAGGAACATGATAATAGCTCTAAAACTGAATGGTTGCTCAATTAAATAGTCATATTTAGATATTGTCATGATATGAAAAGGGATACACTTTTTAAGTTTATTTTCTTTTGAAATCTGCCACATCCATTTATTGCTCATATTCCCAGGTGGGGCTACTGCTTTAAAAATGAACCAGATTGTTTTCATTTATACTGAGTGTCCATAACTATATAAGCAGAAATAAATTAAATTAAACATTGCACATGTCAATAGTCAAGCTGGGCAATTCAATTGAAAATACACTGAACTCTCATTTGACTTCACAGGAATTGGAGTAACTTCATTACATTCATAATTTAGTGGATGAGGAGAAAAGCACAGTGCACTGAGGCACTAAGAGCCTGCCTTGTTCTTTTCTCAGGCTTCTGTCTACACGGATCCTTAGAGGTTTACTTACAGTTGCAGCTTGATTCTCCAAGAAACAGGCATATCAAACATCTCTAAACCCCCAGGATGAAAGTCTCCCTATACTGGTTCCCATTGCCCAAGAATTTCTTTTCTGATTTAGCACATTCCAATTTTTCTGTTTCTATCTTGAGAAAATGTTAATGGAGTACATGGGATAGTCCTTTTATATTTTTCTTTGACTCCTCAAATGATGTCTTAAAAATTATGTCATGGTCATAAGGCATTCAAAACATGGGCCACAAAGGGTACAAAAATACTGACTCAAAGGTGCACATGCACCCCAATGTTTATAGCAGCATTATCAACAATAGTCAGATTATAGAAAGAGCCCACCTGTACATTGACTGATGAATGGATAAAGAAGATGTGATGTATACAATAGAATATTACTCAGCCATCACAAAGATTGAAATCTTGCCATTTGCAATGATGTGGATGAGCTAGAGTGTATTATGTTAAGCGAAATAAGTCAGAGAAACAAATACCATATGATTTCACTCATAGGTGGAATTTAAAAAACAAAACAGGGGATCCCTGGGTGGCTCAGCGGTTTAGTGCCTGCCTTTGGCCCAGGGCATGATCCTGGAGTCCCAGGATCAAGTCCCATGTCGGGCTCCCTCCACGGAGCCTGCTTCTCCCTCTGCCTGTGTCTCTGCCTCTCTCTCTGTCTCTCTCATGAATAAAAATAAAAAACAAAACAGATGAACATAGGGGAAAGGCAAAAAAAAAAAAGAGAGAGAGAGAGAGAGAGGGAGGCAAACCATGCCTCCCTCTCTTTTTTTTTTATTTATAAACTTTTTTTTTTAATTTTTATTTATTTATGATAGTCACAGAGAGAGAAAGAGAGAGAGAGAGAGGGGGCAGAGACACAGGCAGAGGGAGAAGCAGGCTCCATGCACCGGGAGCCCGATGTGGGATTCGATCCCGGGTCTCCAGGATCGCGCCCTGGGCCAAAGGCAGGCACCAAACCGCTGCGCCACCCAGGGATCCCGCATGCCTCCCTCTCTTAACTACAGAGAACAAACTGAGGGTCTCTTGAGGGGAGACAGGCAGAGGGGACAGGTTAAATGGGTGATGGGTATTAATGAGAGCACTTGTTATGATGAGAAATGCGTGTTATATATAAGTCACGAATCACTAAATTCTACTCCTGAAACTAATATTATACTACATATTAACTAACTAGAAACATAAAAAAAAACTTGAAACATTTACACACACACACACACACACACACACACACAGGGGCCAGAAGTTCATGAAGGTGTACATACTTTGCTTTCATAGAGGCTATCCATGTCCTGCAGACAGGGCAGCTGTGTTTATCACCTATAAGGCACAAATTAAATATAGATCATGAACTATATCACTGACTGAAGAATCAGTATGCAAGGCAAAGACTAATGTCCATGTTGGTTATTAAGATATTCATTATAGTAGAAAAGACTTGCTTTATAGAAGAACCATAGCAGAAAAAAAGGAAATTATCTGAAGTGCTACTTTTACATTGCTCTGTCCATGAAGTAACTACTACAATGAAAATACTCCACTAATACGATTTGTAATCTTTGATGAACTAGAAAATGTGTCTTTGATCCCACTACCATTTACTTCCTGTTTTTGTGCACTGGGAATAAAATGACCAACTTAAGCTTCACTTCACTAATCTGATTCCAGTTAATGCCCCAAGGGGAGCTATCAGCATGTCTCTTCCAATTGCCTCCTAGGGAACAAGCGAGAAATATTTGGCCTATTAAAAACAATGAACGCATTCACTTCTGTACTGGACTGAAGGGGACCCTGTGCTTCCGTTTACAACTGCCAGGTTCATTCAGCTCTTTGATTACCTTCTATCAGTGTGCTCACAACCAATTCAAATCAATAGTGGGAGACAATTAAATCTACCGAAACAGAGCAGTTTTTATGGTCACACCTGCCTAATGTCCCCCAGTCTATTTTCATGCACTTGTAATTAATAGTGCTGTATGTCAGTAACTCAAACTTCCAGCAATATAGAGCATGGTGGTAAGAGCTCTGGTTATAGCCCTGGAGCTAGCCAGGCCTGGGTTTGTGCTCCAAGTGATACACTTAGTACCTGTTTGCCTTTTCAAATACTGTGACTCAATATACCCCCATTAATCATGCTGTCTTATAAAATAAACAGAACAATGAAAGAACAGCAAGAAAGGCAGGGATTACATTTGCTTTTGTACTAACAGTCCCTGCCACTGAAGCACTGTCACTGAAAGTCACTGCTTTTCAATATAGGCAGGGGCAGAGTGGCACTATGAACTAGTAGACATCTGTTCTTCAGAATCATTTGAGTAGTCTCTCTTATAAAGGATGAGCATGCACCTTTGCTCTGGGAGAATATATGAACATTTGTGCCTTACCAAGTCAGACCCCTCGTAATACCCACTGGCAACTAGGCTGGCTTCTAGGTGAAAAGCTGAACCAATACTACATATTCCAAGACAGAAGGAGAAGATCAATAATAGACCAGAATGGTCTGGAATAAGGCCCATGGGAGAGAAAGGAAGCCCTCTAGAATAAAATTACCTGTGGAATGGTTAGCAATCTGAGCTCAAAAGACCTGAGATTCCGAAGTCAGGGGACAGAGAAATAACACAATGCACACCTTGAAGTCTCTTGGGACCCAGCCATCCAAGCACAATGTTATGTGTAAAGGACATTACACTATATACTAAAGAACATTTGAATTTACAGACTTAAATATGATCTTGGAGCCCAATTGTAAGGTACCACAGTGGTTGGCACAAGAACCCGGACTATTACCATATTGCAAAGGGGAATGCCAACATTCATGGGATACTACAGCACCCAGCTTCAACAACAGTGCCATAAGTTAATATGAAGCAAATACCAGGTTTCTCAATTCCCTCTAATTCTGGCATCAAAAGAAGAAATAACCCTTTCCTCAATTTCAACAAAGTAAGTTTCTAGAGTTCTTAGAAAAACACTAGGTATCTTCCTACGAGAATACCTGAGGTCTTAAATAATTAATTTGACAAAGTTAAGGTGATATGACCATATTTATACCCTACATTAATAAGGTTAGTTACATTGTTTACACTGCTGCAAAGGCAGGATCCACACAGCCCAACTTGCAAAAGGAGCAAGCACTGGCCTGTAGAAGCAGCTGCGCCAGCAGCAAACATGCATCAATCTCTCAGCAGCATAGAACTGCCACCTTCTAAAACCATTCATTTAGTTTATTGTCTCATTTGTTAGATTTCCAGATAAGGTGGAAATCTGGAACTATCCCATTCCTGGTGCCAACTTTAATTATTTAAAAATTATAAGAGTATGAAAAGTATCTAATATCTTCACACAAGAAACACTGAGGTATGCAAAGGGAGCTAGGGCTGACCGTTCCCATGACCTCTCTAACGTGTTGGATGAATTTACTTAAAAAGTGGAAGAGAGCTCAAAAGAACCCACTGAAGGGGACAAGGAATTGAGGGAGGCCAAGGTGGTCTTTTCACATTTAAACCCCCCTGCCGCCCCCTGAGCCTCTGGAAAAAGCATGGGTACTGGAAACCACATCAAACAAGGACCCTAGGAGGGGCTTACTCCTCCTAGTTCCTATCTAGGGGAGACTGCTCTGCTTGTCCATGTACGGGGGTACTGTCATGGCTGGCTCACTTGGAGAGCAAGCCTGCCACACCAGAAAATATGGAATTGCCCTTGCAGTCCGATTGCCACAACAAACATGGAAATTAAATGCTATTCTTTTTCTATTAGGATGCTAAATCTTTAAAATAATTGATAGCTCAAAGCTTCAGATAACCTAACCTTTTCCTTTTCTCTTTTTTATTTATGTCTGAAATATTAACAAGAATCCATACTCCCTCCATTAGACCCACTTCAACTACCAGTAGAGGCCAAGTATTGGCATTCTTCTATAAGAAAAGCAAATGGGACGGTTGGGAATTAACTGAACATGTAAAGCTATAAAGTAAATCAAAAGAAGGGGAACAATCTGAGGAACCAGAATAATATGTGATCACATATGTCACCACCAAAAACAGGAGAGAATTTTAGACATTTCCCAATGTGTTCTCAAAAGAAGAGCGGAGAGAAAAGCTCACACTGAAACCACAACAGACCATTACGAAGTCACAATAGCCTGACATCCAAAAACAAACAAACACACTGCAATAAAAAACATGTACTGAAAATACTACAATGGATAATAATGAGTAACTGATGAGATCCCTCTAAACTGTATTCAGGATTACAGAAGTCAAGCTCAAAATAGTCTCCCAAGAATACAGAAGAAATTGATTAATAGGCTAATTTAATGAAAGAAAGGATAAGATATATGGAGAGATGAAGATTTTATCTATAGAAGTAATGTCAGATGTAAAAACAGAGAGAAGAAATAACTTTTTAAAATTAGAAGCAAATGTCTTAAGATGAAGAATTCATTTTGCAAATCCCAAAGCTTAAAAGAGTACCAGACAAAATTATTTAGATGTAACCTAGATAAAATTTTGAATTAGTGAAAAAAATATGCAAGAATACAATCAGAAATAAAGGTAGTGTGCAAGAGAGCAAATATTAGATTGGTCTCAATCTTTATGAACAGAATTTTGAGGCAAAAAAGTATAATATATCTACTCAAGTAGTTATCTTTAAAGACAAAAAAAATTTCTGAAATTAAAACATTCATGTACTCTTCATGAAAAAAACATCTAGAGTATATATATATATATATATATATATATATATATATATAACCAAAAGATGACATAAACCAAAAATTCAAGAAAGGGAAAATTGATATTATAAAAGAAAGTGGTTAGTGAAATATAGTCTAGTTAACATACGGATTTAAAAAATTAATGTGAATGTCAAATTATCAATAAGAGGCTATATGTTGCCCAATGTAAAAGTGATAATTGTCTAATAACTTGGATTTAAAACACCAATTTACAATAAACAGCGGTAAGTGGAGAGAGGAAGGAAGAAGTAAAGGCATAGTAAGTTTCTCATTTCCCAAACACAGGAGTGGGCTCAGAAGAGCCAATGTTACTTTTCTCTTTGAACTCCAAGTCCAAAGTCATCAGGTCAATAGCTTGAAATTGGCCTTGAGGGAAGCATTTACACCACAGAAATCAGCAAATGCTACAAATACTGCTTTTCTTTTTCTTCCCCCTCAGAGAGCCACTACTGTTCCATAGGGTATAGTGAAATAGGTAGTCTTTTTTTTTTTTTAGAGTGTAGTAAAACATATGTAAAATTCACAGTTTTAACCCTTTTTAAGCATGCAGTTCAGTGGCATTGAGTACCTTCACGATGTTGTACAATCACCACCACACCATCCATCTCCAGAACCTTTTCATCATCCCAAACTATAACTCTCCCTTACAGACATGTTCAAGGATCTTAGCATATTGTGTCGGAAGCCTTCACCCAATTAGAGTCTTGGTACAGGAGTTGATAAACGAATGAAGAAACATGCATTGAGCACCTGTTGAATGCCAAGCACTGTGCTTGGTACAGTCACAGGCATCATCTTATTAGTCCTCATGAAATATTCTCCACATTAAAATCCTGTATGTACTCTTTGAACCAATACAGTGCACATCAATATTTACATTTCTGAATGATACATGAACTGGCTTCTCTGTTAACTTATCTAGTCTCAATTGGATTGACAACAATCAAGGAGATATGCATATATGAAACTGTTCCTATGTTCTTATGGTGGAAAATCCAGGCTCACAAAGGGAATGGGAATGTGTTGAGAATGGAGGAAAAGAGTTCCAAACAATTTCTGCAAGCTCAGAATATTCATATTCACTTCATAATAGTAGAAGGGAAGAGAACAATTGTTTCTGCTTTCCAGATAAGGAGAAAGAGCTGAGTGGAAGAAATTAATCTAGTTGAAGAATCAGCCAATTTCTATTTTAGATTTGAATCTCTGGCTTAATCTTGGTTGAGGTGGTATTTCTGGAGGTGCTTTCATTGCTTTCTTTATCATTTTGATGCTCAGTGTATGAACTATCCATGTGCCTTTCCATGTCTTTCTGCTGTCTTGACCTTCTTTTCTTCTTAGGGGTGATCCTTGTAGATTGTGCCAAACAAGCTTAATCTGATTGATTCACTGTTTTTATGACATTTTATAAGATTACTCAGCCTCGGTGAGATTATTCAGAGAATTCCTAATCCATTCAGAGGTAGCAAACCAAAAAAAAAAAAAAAATGCTGGAATATATTATCAGGAGGCTGTTATATAACTCCAGTTAATGATACACTGCCTTCCCAAAAAAGGGCTGTAGGGACAGAAGCCCTTAATCCTCCAGAATACTACTAAACTTGGTTTCATCTGGGTGCCAATGGCAATTCTGATTAGCCTGGGCAATTTTTTTTCATTTCCCAAAATAAATATGCAGCCCAGTCTACTTTAAGTGTGAAACATAAGAAACTGGTCCTAGTCTGAGCTCTGTGCTCTCCTGGAGAAGGTAGAAAAGGAAAGTGAACTAGCAATAATTCTCGTAGAAAAGAAAAGCCACTGTAGGAAGCTTTGGCCAAACCTAGGCCAGCTGTGTGGCACCATCTATCCTTGAGGTGTTACTAGATGATGTACCTGTTACGGGCTGAATTGTGTCTCCTGAAATTATATTGAAATATTAACCTCCCATACCTGTGAATGTGACCTTATATGGAAATAGGTCTTTGCAGATGATCAAGTTAAGACAAGGTCATTAAGATGGGACTTTAATCCAATATGACTGGTGTCCTTATAAAAAGGGGGAATTTGACACAGAGACAAACACAGGAGGGATGATGATGCAAAGACACAGGGAGAAACACCATCAACAAGCTAAAGACCACCAAGGCCACCAAAAGCTAAGAAAGGATGCATGGAACAGAGTCTCCCTCCTAGCCCTTAGAAGCAATCAACCCTATTGACACCTTGATTTCCAACTTCTAGCCTCCAGAACGGAGAAAATAAATTTCTGGTGTCTAAGCCATCGAGTTTATTGTACTTTGTTACAGCAGCCCCGGGAAGCTAATATACAGTCATCAAAAGAAAGTATTGATTTAAAACCTGGTTGGACCATTCAAAACCAAACCACTAATCCAGAGGCCTAGCTAAAAAGGCACTCAAGAGTATACTGTCAAAGAAGGCAGGCACCAAATAGAAGTAATCAGAGAAAGTTAAAGGGGCAGAAGGAACAGAACCAGGAATAATCACAAAATCAAAGAGGAAATTAGGTTCACTTTGTGAACATGGCTTTAGTACCCACTATAGGCCAGGCACTGCCTCAGGTGCTGGGGATTCAAGAGCAAATGAGGATTTATTCGTCATCTGCCTCACTAGACTTTTGCAGATGTAGTGTGCCAAGACAGCAAGCAGGGTGTTCTGGGATTAAAGCAGTGGAGAATGCTCACAGAGAATATGCGCCTAGGATTTGGGGAAGACTTCTTGGAAAACAGGATATCTAAGCTCAGTCTTAAAAGATAAGAAATAGGCAGAATGGACCCAAAAATGCCTATTTTCATAAAGAATCCAAGGGCCTCTAGATATTATGTTAAGAGTGTCTAACAAGATACAACTATTTTTAAGAGGAAAAAAGTATAACCTTCATATACACAGTTGAACATAAAACACCATAAGTTTATCACCTTTGGAGCTGGAGAACACCAATCCCGATGTAATAACCAGCAGAAACAGTTGCCACATTAACGAGCAGAGGAGGGGATCCCTGGATGGCTCAGCGGTTTAGCAACTGCCTTCGGCCCAGGGTGTGATCCTGGAGTCCTGGGATCGAGTCCAACATCATCGGGCTTCTTGCACAGAGCCTGTCTCTCTCTCTGTGTCACTCATGAATAAATAAAATCTTAAATAGATAGTAGAGAAAACCATGGCCAGTAGAAGAAACTGACCTCAGCATTTGGGGACATGAGAACAGGAGGAACAAAACTGCATGTGCCCACTGTATTTGTTCTCAATACACATGAGACACCCCACATCATTGCCATCTTTGAGAACTACCAGGAAAACATAGGAGAACTTCCCAGGGACTCATGACAGCAAGTGTGAAAAAGCCAGAGAAACCAGAGTAAAAATGAACATAATAAGGATCTCATAGTGTTTTTTGTAAGAAGAAAGAATATTTCAAAGCAACTGGGATATACTACCCCCACTCCATCTATCAATGCTGGGTCCTATCTGCATCTTGTTTATTTCATCATCTTGTGTTAATTTGTCATCATTATCACTTACCAATATTCATTTCTTGAAAGCAACCTACTTTGGGAATGATGGCTCCCTACCACAAATGAGGCTGATTTAATGACTGGCGAGTAGCAGTCTAATGGGGATCACCGTGGCTGCAAGCCTGAGCACAGACAGGCGTGGCACAGATCTTTGTGCTGCAGCGCTCTGCTAATTGGGTCTAACGGAGGAGTTGGAGGTATTCTCCTTCTGTTTTCCTAACGATATTAATGTCTTCGTGAGGTTAATGAAACTGCTAACATGAGCCAACTGTGAATGGCTTCATATATAATATAAAACCATCCATTCTGAGTCTTATCCAAACACCAGAATTACTACTGTTGTAGCTGGTTTTATCTATTAATGTATGTAACATCATCTTTTTTTTTCTTTTTTCTTCTAGGAGCCATAATCAAAGACTACTAAGGATCTGATCTGATTCAGAGATTCCTAGACTGGTAGGTGGACACCAGCTGGGGATGTTTGAGACTATCGCCCTGGTTTGGTAGCATCCTTTATGGTCTCTACTGCCCCCTGCTGGGCTGCAGGGGGAGGAGCAGATCTCCAGCACCCCCATGGGAGATGAAAAGCAAGCGGAGACAAGATATAGTAATGAACATCTATTATTTACTATCACTTACAATGTGCTTTCTAATTTAATACTCACAACATTCCTGTAGGGTAGGTCTTGTTACTGCCATTTTACAGATGAAGAAACCTAGGTTCAAGTAGTAAGCCAAGCCACCTAAGGGCACAGGACTTGCGAGCAGCAGATCCAGGGCAAGGTAGCAATCTGTCTGACTCACAACTGTTGTTACACTCCCACCAGGAGATTGTAGTATAGTGAAAAGTACCCATATTTTAAAACCAGAGAAACTTGAGGGTTTTTTTAATTCCCCAACTCAAGGGCTGTTTAGTGTTTTAAGATAAACTTTCAGTAAGTTATTAAATTTATTTAAATTTGCTGAGCTTGGTTTCTTCAACTGTAGAATATGAATCATACCTACCCTGGAGAACTGTTGTGAGGGTTAATAATTAAAGTAGGCAAAACAGGACCTGGAGTATAGTGGCTGCCCAAGAGATGGTAGGTCCCATTTAGGCCAGAGACAGAAGGTGGACAAGGATTAGCCTTCCTATGGCTCAGCAGCTGCTTCATTCAGGTTCTCAGGAGGTTTGTAACTCAAAGCCCAGTCTCAAAAATATACCAGAATTCTCAAGTAATGATGCTGACACATCTGAATAGCTCCTTAACACTTATAAACCACTTCTACACATGTATATTTTAGTTGATCTTCACAAATATGTACCTACAGATGCATAAATATGCTACAATTTTTTACAATAAAATAAATAATTGAGGAAACTCACAATATGCCCAGCATTTAACTAAGCACATAAAAAAATTGTTGAATTTTGTCTTCATAACAATCCCACAGGTTGGTATTATTTTCCCCATTGTCTCAATGCAGAAAGGTTCAGGAATCATCCCAGAAAAACACTGAACTAAATAGCTACGACTTAAACACTGGCCAATCTGACCACAGAGCTCATTTCTCTCAACCATCAGGCTATATTGCCTTCTTCTGAAGTAGGCAGGGTAAGTATTACATTTTTACTATATACAGAGGATAATCTGATTCATATAAAGGTAACCAACTTGTTTAAGTACTCATAAGTTGTACTTGTGAAAATTAGGCCTAAATGGTAACCAGGGGTGTCCAGGAGTAAGTCCCTTGTCTCTGAAGATCATAACAAGGTAAGATGATTATTTCCCAGGTATAACACAGATGACACTTATGAATCAAATAAATTACATGCTTTATGTGGCTCTGAGGTTTTTTTCCCAAACCATTTACTCTATAACCTCATTTCTAATGTAGAGGGCCTCAAAGTCTTAAAACTAAAATAATTTTTTATTAAGATACATTTAGAGCAACATTGGCATGAGAAGGTTCCAGGTGTGTCAGGTTCGCACTGTGACAGCTGGAAAAGAACCTCGTGAAACTAGTCACTAGAGCATTAATATCCAAAGATAAATTCATAATAATGGGAAAAACCAATTATTCACTGAAACTGGAATGAGGAATGAGGTAAGAAAAAAACTATATTATCTCCCTGCAAATATGGCCCAGCACTTTCACTATAAATTAAAATCTATGATAAATCACAAGTAAATTGGATGGACATCTGCAGCAGAAATTAAATTACCAAAGAAAAACTGCACATTTGGGGAATTTTAAGAATATGGAAACCACTGAGATGGCTTTCCTTACAGATTGTTTTACGGATTCATTTCTTATTTAAAATCTTTTAAAGAACAAATGTGATGCCTCCCACTCACTAGCTCCTTTTCAATATGAAGAATTTTCTAAGAACTAGACTGTGAGGACAGGTATCTCCAGCAGTAAATCCAGAAAATGCCACTGTCATAATGTCAGATACGTAAGGACACTGCAACATGGGGACTCTAACACATAACTATAATGTCTACATACAAATTTATCAAGTTGTGGATACAAATCTAAAACTTGTAACCATAACACATAACAAATCTCAGGTTATAATTATGAAAATAATGAAATCAGAATGGAAAGGCCTTCATAAATATGAACTTCCTCATCTTTAAAAACGGTTTATGTAAAAAAAAAAAAGGCTTATGTTTATATATGTCTATATATCCCAAAATGAGTTGTGCATTTAAAATAAACAATAGTGGGATCCCTGGGTGGCTCAGCAGTGTGGCACCTGCCTTTGGCCCAGGGTGTGATCCTGGAGTTCCAGGATCACATCCCACATCGGGCTCCCTGCATGGAGCCCACTTCTCCCTCTGCCTGTGTCTCTGCCTGTCTCTCTGTGTGTCTCATAAATAGATAAATAAAATCTTTAAAAAATATAAAAATAAATAATAAAATGAATAGTGAAAAATACGAATTAATATTTTGTTTCTTTAAAGTTGTATAGAAAGGGAATGGTTATTAAATTACCTTGCAATCTTGCTATTTAAAATAAACCTATTTGTCCCCTCCCTTTTTAATGTTCTTGAGTTTCTGTTATTTTAACTTACACTTTGCTTTTATTGTATTTCCATTTATTCAACCAAGACTTTGAAGGTAATAAAGTGAATTAACTGAGAAAAGTCTGACTTAAACTTTCCTGCTTTGCAAGGAAAGTTACCCTTTCTGTGACCACAGCATAGAAGACACACTTGGCCATTCAGCAGCACTGGGCCAGGAAGTTGCCTGCATCTCATAAACCATTATGAGTCACCACAACATAAGAACAAGACAGAGAAATGGCAAGTGTCCAGCCGCTAAGAAGGAAACCTCCCAGGGGACAAGGGGAGTCCTCTTGACAACCAATGGACGTCCCAAATATCCATCCTCTCCTCTCTAAACCTGTGCCATCTCCCGACCAATTGAGAGGCATGATTTTATCCTATACTCTACTCCCTTCACAGTTTATTATATCTGCTCTTTCCCATTCCTGTTGATGGTATCATGTATGTAAGACTTTCTTCTATCCCCAATAGTGAGTCTCTTGGCAAAAAGGCAAACACTGCTATTTCTTTAGTTCTCTTGAGATGTATAGAAACTGGGAGTTAGGAGAGCTCTGTTTAAAAAAGCCAAAGCAGACCCAGGTGCTCTCTATACTCTGGGTTGTACCATAGCCCCTGAAGCGGTTCTTTGTGTCAGAACAAAGCGTTACCTTTCTCCTAGCAAGGAAGCTTTACAGAACCCAGCCAGTACAGTAGCTGTCCACTGGACCAAAGGAAATGTCCAGCTTCAATCTTTGCCAAGTGTATGCTTTTGTCTGGATGAATAAATTCCTCTATTCTAGAAAAGAATGCTGGGGGAAATGCTTTTATTTTCAGAAATCCTTAAGGGGTAAAATCCACCCAGGCAGCCCAGAGAGGGAAATCAATCAGACACCAGAGCTAAGATTTCACTTTATAGTAAGTGTGAGCTGGGAGAGAAGCATGGCAGGGATTCACTTGCCCCCTACATGGTCTCAGACTAGAATATCACAGGGAGCTGGACTGCATTCCATAGTATAGGGCACTCCAGGCCAACCTGAGAAGATTTCTGCCTCAGAACACAGGAAATCTAAACCCAGGAAGCAAGACACATATTTCTAAAGCACCTTCCTGAGCTGCAGTTTATAAAATAGAATTAGTGCTTTTTTCTAATTGTATAACACTGACCAAATATTAATGAATATTATTACCATCTGGAATAAATAGACTAGAACTTAAAAGGGAAATGTGCCAAAGTTGTATGGTGTACTATGAAGACTGGACCTATATTCAGAAGACCTGGGCTCTAGCACACTGCCATATACTACTACATTCCCAGCGCCATCTCTAACTCTCAGTTTCCTCATCTGCAAAATAAAATGATTCAAAAGTTATGAACTGGCAGCCCCTGGGCTGACTGTCCTGAGTTTTTCCAAAAAGTTTAATTTAATGATCTTTATATGAGGCACATGCTGTCTAGGCAACCAGAGCCCATTACTTTTTTTCATCTCATATCTGATCCTCCTTTACACATTTATGATACTTAAATCATAACAACCTAGCCCTAAAGCACTTATGCTAGAAATTTAAAACTCTCAAAGAGTTTCCCAATCTTAAAAAAACCCTACAGATTTTGACCCAGGCAGCCATAACTACATATTCTTGTGTTCTCTCCCTATTTGAATATCTCAGCCTGAGCTGCATTATGAAAATGAAGAAAGAGATAAAGGCAGTCCAGAAGGAGGAAGGAAAAGTATGTTAAAGTATGACACTGAGAAGTGTCATGCCAAGTTGCAGAGATTCAAGCAGTTGGGCATGACTAGACAGGGAGGTAGGGGGAGAAGTAAAGGGAATAGAAAAGTAGAGATGAGAGGCATAATGGCAAGAGACAAATACTGAAAGGAGTTGTGAGAGAAGCTGAAGATCCCGAACTTTGTCCTGAAAACTGAAAAGAGATGGTAGCGGGAGGGGAGAGGGGTCACTGAAGATTTTTAACCTGTCGGATTTCTATTTTCAGTCTCTCTACTCTGCAGGCTGCACAGAAGATGGATAAGTACTTTCCCCATAAGTAATAGAAGTTGGTGTAGAACGAGGGTTCACACTGCTGGCTGCATATTAGAATCACCTGAAAAACTTGTATAAGTGCTACTCACCTAGCCTCAAGCTAAGAGATTTCATTTAACTGAAGGGGAAGAAACGGGTATTTTTTTCTTAAGTGTAAAAACCTCAGAAACTCTTCTCACTCTGAAGTTCTACGTCAAAGAAGGTTCCTACCATCCAAAGTGAAGTGTGGTAAAAAGCGGTTTCCTTTGTATATTCAGACCCCAAATCTGGAACAACATGTGGAAAGCACCTCCAAACAGTTTATATCACTCTTCTTCTTTAAATTGGGTTTTACTCCCAGGCGTATCAAGCTTTTCTCTGAAAAAACACAGGATTATCTCGGAGAACGATTTTAAACTTCTATTTTAGAATTTCACACTACTGAATCATTTAGATGTGAAAGAATTTACCAGCACCTCCTAAACAAATGGAAAACTAATATGAAATCATAGCACATCTATTCACATCTTAGAAAGGATTATTTTTCATCAATCAGCCAATGAAGCATATACGTTAAGCAACTTAATGCTTTATGCATATACATGAAACCTTAGTCTGTGTAATAGTGTCCAAAATAAGTTATTCCAGTCTGGTAGGAAAGCATCTCCCTACTCACTCTCTGCCTCTCTCTTTCCCTAGCCTGAACCTGAAGACAGTCGCCTGTTTGCTTGCTTGCCTATTTCCAAGGCTAATATTTTATTGAGTGCTTCCTACGGGCCAGGCATTGTGCCAAGGACTTTACAAACAAGTATTTATCACCATTAATGTGGAAACTGCAAAGAGGAAAAATAATTCACTCAAGGACACCGAGCTGGTAAGAAGCAATGCTAGACTTTGAATCCAAGTCCGTCCTCCCATCATCACCCCAAAAGGTACGGCCATTTCTCCTTACCCTCTAATCACATCCTGTCACCCACCCAAACCCTCCAAACCCTCGAAGCCTCTACCATGACGTGAGGAGCAGGATTCCACTCTGGGTTCTCTCCAAGCATGTGAAGAGGTGCAGTAGGAGTAGACACACGCGGGAGCCTGCCATCCGGGCCTCACTCTGGGACGATCGCTCAGATCGCTGGAGCAGGGCGCCCTCTGTTGTTTAATGATGTGGGGCCAAAGATACAGATGCAATGCAACGCCGGGACACCTGCACCCCGATGTTTATAGCAGCAATGTCCACAATAGCCAAACTGTGGAAGGAGCCTCGGTGTCCATCGAAAGATGAATGGATAAAGATGTGGTCTATGTATACAATGGAATATTACTCAGCCATTAGACACGACGAATACCTACCATTTGCTTCAACGTGGATGGAACTGGAGGGTATTATGCTGAGTGAAGGAAGTCAATCTGAGAAGGACAAACATTATATGGTCTCATTCATTTGGGGAATATAAAAAATAGTGAAAGGGAATAAAGGGGAAAGGAGAAAAATGAGTGGGAAATATCAGAAAGGGAGACAGAACATGAGAGACTCCTAACTCTGGGAAACGAACTAGGGGTGGTGGAAGGGGAGGTGGGCGGGGGGGTGGGGGTGACTGGGTGACGGGCACTGAGGGGGGGCACTTGACGGGATGAGCACTGGGTGTTATTCTATATGTTGGCAAATTGAACACCAACAAAAAATAAATTTACAATAAATAAATTAATTTAAAAAATGATGTGGGGTTAAGACCAGGCCAGGGAGCAATCAGAGGGCCTCCTCACGAATTTGTCCCTTATTAACAAAACAACTGTATCTCCCGCTCATAAAGGCAACACGCTCCCCCAAAAGAAGGCTTCGACTCAAAGGAGCAAAAGCCATCCATCCCAGTTTTCGAGACGTTGCCCGAATTCAAGGCACAGAATCACCACGGAGGTCCTGACATTAGTCTCCACCCCCTTCGATTAGTTGTTATTTCCCTGCGTTCACGCTGTTCACATTAAACGGAAGCTTTTAACCTCTGGCTACTGCCACCTTCCAACAGGGTGAGGAGGAACGCCTGCAGGAGGCATTAGAATGATGCTGAACTTGCTACGAAGAATACACAGCCCTAGAGGCTTTCTTTCCCCAGAAATTATAAAACATTTAGAGACCCCTGGGGCAAGTTTACCATAAAATATTCAGCAACATCTGCGCCCTGTTCTTTACTGACAGACTAGACCCAGAAAACATGGCGCCTCTTCCTCACGTGGGCCGCGGGTGGCGGCCGGAAGCGCTGCTCCGCGGGCCTCTGCCTCCATCGCCCTCCTTTTTTTTTTTTTTTTTTTTTCGCTCCAATGGAAATTATTTACTTATTTATTTACTTTAGGTTTTTTTTATTATTATTATTGGAGTTCAATTTGCCAACATATAGCATAACACCCAGTGCTCATCCCGTCAAGTGCCCCCTCAGGGCCCGTCACCCAGTCCACCTCCCTTTGCAGCGCCCTCTTTCTCACACTCAGGCCTTCTCTCCAGCACCTCAGCCGCAAGGCCACCAATACGAGCCGGTGATTAGGTTTGTGCTCACAGCCTCTGCGGGCAAAGCAATTTCTAGCAAATGCCATCCACTGCCCCCCACCCCGGTCCTGGGGGCCTTGGGTTGTGGGCCTCCCCTCAGGAACTTACACAGGTGAGCGGCAAGGTGACACGGTCGCACGAGGCAGGGCACACCCGCCCCTTGTCCCCTGGGGTCTGCGCAGGCGCACAGGCACCTGCGCATGCGCGAGCTTCAGGCTGCTCCAGAGCGGTGACTGGAGGTCAAGGCCTGTGCGTGCGGGAGGCGGCCAGTCGGTAAGTGCATAGTCAACACTTTCTCTGTACCGGGCTCAGTGCTAGGCTCTGGCTTCCAGTCCTGACCTAGCTGCCTCGTGACCCTAATACCTCTGCGCCCATCAGTGTGGGTTTGGGGATACGGAAGCAGGGTCAGGACAGTCCTCTGGAGAGCTATTTGTTGTAAACTACGTGCCCTTCCTATCACTGAATTCTGGTACACAGTTGCCCTCTCCACCACTCTCGCCTCCTCTCCCCACCTGCATGTTTATTTGGGAAAAAGTTCCTCACAGGATACTGTGAGGTCTGTTCCCCTCAAGAACTACTGGATTAGATTCTTTGTAAGCAAAGTGACCACGCACCCAGTTTGTCCAGAACGGTCCCAATTTACACTTGTTCTCCTGGCTATTAATAACATCCCTTTTCACTCTCGAAAGTGTCCTAGTTTAGGAATGTACGTTATGTGGTCAGCCTATATAAGGTCCTTTCCAGATTTAATGCAACTTTAACCACCCATATCAAAGATTTCAGGGCTTTTAGAAACTTCTCTACAAAAATCTCTCCAACAATTGAAGAGTCCTTATCAAGGTGTCTCAGCACATATGTTTCTATTAGGATTGTTCTAGACCCTTCCTATCCAAAGTGTTCCTCACAGGGCAGCCCGGGTAGCTCAGTGGTTTAGCGCCACCTTGGCCCCAGGTCGTGATCCTGGAGTCCCACGATCCCTGCATGGAGCCTGCTTCTCTCTCTCTCTTTCTCTCTCTCATGAATAAATAAATAAAATCTTAAAAAAAAAAAAAAAGTGTTCTTCACAGACCAGCAACTTGACTGTCACCTGGAAGCTGTTAGAACTTAGGAGCTCAGGCCCCATCACAGGTGCACTGAATTAGAGTCTGCAGTTTAATAATATCGCTGGGTGATTCATCTCTACCTTGAAGTTTGAAAAGCACAGAAGACCAGAATAGACATTTTTCCAAAGAAGACACACTGATGGCCAACAGACACTTGGAAAGATGCTCAACATCACTAATCATCGGGAAAATGCAAATCAAAACCACAGTGAGGGGATCCCTGGGTGGCGCAGCGGTTTGGCGCCTGCCTTTGGCCCAGGGCGCGATCCTGGAGACCCGGGATGGAGTCCCACGTCGGGCTCCCGGTGCATGGAGCCTGCTTCTCCCTCTGCCTGTGTCTCTGCCTCTCTCTCTCTCTGTGACTATCATAAATAAATTTAAAAAAATTAAAAAAAAAAACCACAGTGAGATATCATTTTATACCTGTCAGAATGGCTAGAATCAAAAAGAAATGGTGAGGATGTGGAGAAAAGGAAACCCTCATGCACTGTTGGTGGGAATGTAAATTGGTGCAGACGCTGTGGAAAACAATACAGAGGTTCCTCAAAAAAAATGAAAAATACAAATACTACATGATCCAGAAATACCATATAATACTAATTCCACTACTGGGTATTTACCCGAAGAAAACACAAACACTAATTCAAAAAGACATATGCACCCCTATGTTTACCGCAGCATTATATACGATAGCCAAGATATGGAAGCGACCCAAGTGTCCATCAATAGATAAATGGATAAAGGAAACTGTGTCTGTGTGTGTGTATGAGATCTTGCCATTTGCAGCAACATGGATGGACCCAGATAATATGCTCAGTGAAATAAGTCTGACAAATACCATATGATTTCACTTATATATGGAATCTAAAAAACAAAATGATTAAAGCAGAAACAGACCCATAAATACAGAGAACTAGTGATTGCCAGAGGAAAGGAGGATAGGATATTGGCAAAATGGGTGAAGGTGAGTGGGAAGTGCAGGCTTCCAGTTATGGAATGAAAAAGTCATAAGGATGAAGAGTACAGCATAAGGATTAAAGTCAATGGTAGTATAATAGCGCTGAATGGTGACATGGTAGTTACATTTGTGGTGAGCACAGCATAACAGACAGAATTGTCAAATCACTATGTTGTACACCTGAAACTAATGTAACACTGTGTGTCAACTACAAAAAATTCTCATTACATGAAAAACACTTTGAAATGCACAGTTCAGAGGTCCAACATTTTCTTTATAAGGCTGGATCATAAATATTTCAGGCTTCGTGGGTCATCCAGTCTTGGTCACAACTACTGAAGTCTGTCATTGTGTTATATAAAAATGAATGAGTGCAGTGTGTTCTCTTGAAACGACTTACAAAAACAGGCCATATAGTTTGCCTATCCTTGGCTGGACCAGTGGTTTCTCAAATGTTAGGATTCATTAGCATCATTTGGGGAGCCTGTTAAAGCTTGCTTGCTGGGTCACACTCTCAGAGTTTCTGACTCTAGGTTTAAGAAAGGGTCTGGGAATTTGCATTTCAAGCAAGTTTCCAGGTGAGCCCAAAGCTGCTGGACCAGAAATCACAATTTAAGAATCACTATTCTAGAGTTATGGTTTTCAACTCTGGCTGTACGTTAGAATTATTTAGGAGTCTTTTTAAAAATATCCTGAGTCTCACTACAGACTAAACAAATTACAATCTCTAAAGGTAGGGCCTGACAGCACTAGTATTTTTTTAAAAGCTCCAAGGTAAAAGGTGAAAGATTTATTTGATTTGAAGAGAAACGCCTGGGTGGCTCAGCCAGTAAAGCATGTGATTCTTAGTTTCGGCTCAGGTCATGATCTCAGGGTCCTGGGAAGGAGTTCTATGTCATTGTCATTGTCATCGTTGTCATTGAGCTCCCCACTCAGCAGGTTGTCTGCTAGTCTCCTTTTCTGTCCCCTCCCCTGGCACGCACTCTCTCACAAATAAATGTTAAAAAAAAAAAATATTCCCCAGGTAATTCTAATGTGCAAGCAGGTATCTGCACATTATGAAATTACCTTCTATTCCCTAAATGACAATGGCAATGTGTTAGGAAGACAGAAATGTTAATGAACTAATTTACAATTATCTGTGAAAAACCTACTGGACCTTAACACACAAAAGACAAGTATTTTACAAGGGGATTCCTTCTTAAGATTCTCAAATTGGTAAAACAGACAGTGTGACTAACCACACAATTTAAAGCCTTCGGGTTGTTCAGGGAGAAATTTTCAAGTAAGTAGGAAGAAACATAGGTTATCAGGATTTGCATTCCCATCCTGTTTGTTTCCCATTTCACAAATAAACAACTCAACACAAGTACCAAGACCTGACTCTCAAGTCTGAGCTTGCAGATTAAACCAGCTGTGTGACCTTAGATAATTCTCTTGAGCTTGTGCTTTCTTGACTATGAGAGGGTTTGGCTTGTGTCCTTTCCAGTTCTACATGTCTTTGCTTTATGATTTGCATGTTATGAATCATGACTTTCTATAAACATTTCAAGATTTTTCTCTCCAGCGCAGTAGTGGCTATTTTGTCAAAAGGATCAGGCCAAGAGTGAAAGCAGCTACTTACATAGAGATGCCCTGTATGTGATTTTTGTTTACAGAGAAGCAAATCCGAGCACCACATAACTTGCCATCTTTATGGACCACTCTTAGAAATCAGTGTCATGGCCAGGGCCAGTATCTGGTGGAGATTTCAACTACTGTGCCAAGTTCTCAGCTCCTTTGAATAGTAATATTGGGGATGGGGATATTGGGGAAGAGAGGAGATTGAATAACCACGGACAAAGAGAATAAAAACAAAGTCCTAGGATAGAAGAGATTTTATCCTTGGACTAAGTTAAAAACAACAGACCCAAAAAAAAAAAAAAAAAAAAAAAACAACAGACCCAAGAGAAGTCAACAGAGATATAGCTCAGCAATAGTATGAGAATAGAGGTCAAGTGGGAATGATGGTATGAGAATCAAATCTCAAACAATGGTATGCAAATAGAGGTCAAGTGGGAAATGACAATCAGTACAAACAGTGGGAGAGGGAATAAGGACATTCATGTGAACCAGAGGAAAAATGAAGGAAAGGTAGTAGGCATATATATGACTTCCTGCATCTATATTTAATTCCTAATTCACTTGAAAATAGTCCAAATGCCCTCAGAAAGACCTATAAATATACAATAATTAGATCAATTCTGATTCTTTGGGAAAACCAGTGAACAAAGGTACTCCTATTACTGGACAGACTTTGGACATTAGGAGTCATAATTTCTATGTGGGCTTTTAAGGAAGGCATTTTAACTTATTTCACTAGATATGTATAAACATATTTTTATGTTTTTTTGAATTTTAATATATTAGCCCCTTAGACATTCTTTCTATGGTAAGAAAATACTGTCTTTTCTGTATCATGCACATTGGAAACTAGTTTTCCATTAGATATTTAACTTTTACTACTCTAAATAATCTCAGTTTAACAAGGAATTAATTAAATGGATATAGTGAGAAAACAAGTGAAATGATCGCTAACAGTAGTCTATTAATTCCATCTTTTATCAACAATGGATGTGAATCAATATAGGGTAAGCCAATCTCTTTCTTCCCATAAAGTCCTGTCTGGATTCATAAAATAGAAACTTTCACCAACATGTCCACCTTCTTGAGGAACTTCCATCAACAACTCCACCCTCTTGCTCCTCTGGAAGAGAGGAGAAGCAATTTACCTAATTATTGAAATTGGGATAAAATGCACAGCTCATGCAGAACTTTGGCTGAGTCTTGAGAACCAACATGAGATTCTAAAAATGGAAAAGTTATGGATCTTGCTGAATATCACTAAGCATTCCTATTACTCAGCAGGGAAGAAATGTGAAAAAGATATGAAAGTGACAGTTATTGAAGAAAACAGAAATATTACATGTTTATGCTCCAATAAGGTAAATTTCTGTTAGCATTTTTCTTTTTAATCTGAAATGGGATATATTATACATTAATCTCCAACTTAATTTTTTTTCATGTAATAATATATCATTGGAACCCTTGCAGTTCACTAAATGTAAATCTGGTTTCTTCTTTTTAATTTTGCTATAAGAGTTTGTGGTAAAGATTATTATAGTTTATCCAACTATTCTGCTATTAATGTTCATTCAGGTTGTTTCCAGCTTGGTTTTTTTGCCCATGCAAACAACATTAAATAAATATCTTTATTCGTACATCCTTAGACATTTATGCTTTTGCTCTTTAGTGTAAATTACCCAAAGGAATTACAAGATCAAATTATATGTATTTTAAACCTTTATAGATATTGCTGAATGTTTTCTTCAAAAGTTGTAGTTATTCAAATTCCAACCAGCAATGGACAGCTACCCATTTCATATTTTCACCAACATTTAGTGTTTCCAAAGTTTCCCATTTTTACCATGCTAATGGTTTAATGTTTATTTTAAAATTAAAATAAAATTGTACTGGTGAGTACTGGTGAAATAGAGCATCTTTTCATGACTTTACTGGCTATCTGCACTTTTCTTTCTGTGAATTATCCATACATATACTTTGCCCATTTTTAAAATAGGTAATTTGCCTGATTCTTACCCGTTTATAGGAAGTCTTTGTTTATTAAGCTTGTTAAATTTTGTCCATCATAGATGTTGAAGTAATTTTTCCTCTTTTGTCTTCTGTCTTTTGCTTTCCTTATATTTAAATATACATATTTTTATGTTTTTTGAAATTTAATAGATTAGTCTGTTATTGCAACTGGGTTTCTTGTTTAGGAAGTTCTTCCCACCCAAGCTTATGAAAATTTTCTCCTAAATTTCATTATTCTATATTTCTACATTGAAATCTTTAATATATCAAAAAAGTATATTTTTATTGAGGTAAAATTCACATAGAAAAGCACAGATACAATCTTTTCATCAGATACATGTATTGAGAATAGTCTTTCACACCTGTGGCTTTTCTTTTCATTCTCTCTTTCTTTAAGATTTTATTTATTTATTTGAGAGAGAGAAACAGGGAGCACCAGGGGGGAGAAGCACCAGCGAAGAGAGGGAGAAGAGGGAGAGAGGGAGAATAGAAAGGGAGCGGGGGAGGAAAGATGAAGGAGTGGGGAGGAGAGAGGAGGGAGGAGGGTGTGGGGAGGTGAAGGAGAAGAGGGTGAAGCGGGCTCCTCTGCTGAGCAGGAAGCCAGATGCAGCTCCATCTCCAGGACTCTGGGCTCATGACCTGAGCCAAAGGCAGATGCTTAATAGACTGAGATACCCAGGTGCCCTTCTTTTCGTTCTCTTAACAATGTCTTTCAATGAGAAGGCATATTTAATTTTGATAAAGTCTATTCACCAGGTTTTTTTCAATTATGGCTAGTGCTTTTCTGTCTTTTTTTTTTTTTAAGATTTTATTTATTTGAGAGAGAGAAAAAGAAGACAAGTAGGGGAAGAGGCAGAGAGAAAGTGAGAAGCAGGCTCACTGCTGAGCAGGGAGCCCAAGGCCGGGCTTAATCCCAAGACACCAGTTTCTAAGTTTATTTATAGTGTGAAGTAGGCCTTAAAGTTTATTTTTTTCTATATGTTTAATCAGCTGTTCTAGCACCACTAGACTGAAATCTTTGTTACGGCAAGACTAGTCCAATTAGAATGAGAAGATAAACAACAATTGCAATGCCTAAAATTTCCAAAAATAGGGAGAATGAGGCATTCTTATACAACTGCTGTATAAACGTAAATCATACTTCGGTAGTACCTTCCGTCAGAGCAATTTGGCAAAGTATCAAGTTCCTTAAAACATACATAAACTTTGAACTAGCAATATAATTTCTAAGAATTTATGCTAAGGAAATAATTCCTGTGCCCAAATATTTCTGTACAACAATGGTCACAGGATAGAGGTAATCTAAAATGTCCAAAATCAGGAGATAGGTAAAATAAGTTATGCCATTTATAACAGATTTTATAATAGAATTTTATATGGCTATTAAAATTTGATTCATAAATGTTTTACAACTCCATTGCTATATATTTGTAATATATTAAGTGAAAAAGAAGTATAAAACACCAAAAATCATTTGACAATATTTTTGCACAAAGATAGAGTAAAAGATCAGAAGATATATACCAAAATGTTCCACTCTTAAAAGAGTAGTTTGCTCCTTGTCCACATTCATTCTTTAATCCTCTGCCAGATTCGGGGTTGAGATTATAGATCATGTTATTTTTCTTATCTGTTTCCCTTTTTCAGTACAATTAGCATATGTTGCTTTTGTACCAAGAAAAAAAATAATTTTAAAAGTAAAAAGAGTGAGCCTCCAAACCCAATATGTGTTTTCGTCATATGTTTCTTCCCAACCAGCTTCAAAACAGTTGTATTTCATCAACTGCTACTTTTCTTCCCTTTTCCCTGGTGCAGATATCATGTGGACACATGGTGGATTTACAATTACTTGTCCTCTGCTCGACATACTATTTTCATCACGACTCTAGTAGGTTTGTGTCACATGGTCAGCCATGGAAAAACAATGATGCAGCTAATCAACACTGCCAGAGTCAACAGGAAATAAAAAACTAAATTGAGAAAAGGGACCATTTATAGCCAGTATATCCAGAATTTCAGCTTTCATGTAGAGAGAAAAATTAGGGGAAAATTGGAATTGCATTTACTGTCCGTGTTTTAGAATAAACAACAAGAACTTTGCTCATCTACTCCTTCCCACCACAGTACAATTTGTGCTATCATTTTGTACATTAGCTTTGCTTATGCAGAAAATAAAAGGGACATACTATTTCTTGTTCTGTTTCCTATTCTATGTCAGTAATGTAATTTTAGCCCTATCAACTGTCCCTTTTTGACCAGCACCCAGAACCACAGGCTTCTCTTATTTTTTTTTTAATTTTTTTTTTTTTTTTTTTTTTTTTTATGATAGTCACAGAGAGAGAGAGAGAGAGGCGCAGAGACACAGGCAGAGGGAGAAGCAGGCTCCATGCACCGGGAGCCCGATGTGGGATTCGATCCCGGGTCTCCAGGATCGCGCCCTGGGCCAAAGGCAGGCGCCAAACCACTGCGCCACCCAGGGATCCCCCACAGGCTTCTCTTAAATCTTGAACTAAAAGCACACATTCATTAGGATCTGTTGCCCTCTTCCCAAGTCAGTAATCCTACTGACAAAGACTACTGGCATAGGATCCTAGCATGTTGGAACTCAAAAGGTCTTAGAGAATATAGCTCTCAGAGTACTCACCATACAATAGGCATTATTCTAAGAGTCATGCACACAAATTAACACATTTAATCACTCTAAAGTAGGTTCTATCTTCATTACAAAGATCAGGGAACTGAGGCACAAAGAGGTTAGGGTAAATTATCCATGTCACAAAAAAATATTCTAGGATTAGAATGGATGTCGTCTGGCACCAAAGTCCCCCCCCCCCGCCCCCATTCTCTGCCTCACCATCATTATCTGTATGTACATCAGGTCCTCTTAAAGATAACCAAGTACCATTCTCATTGTGGAAAAATTAGCACAGATTACAAAATAAATACGTCATTCATCATCTGTCTTTCATTTTTATTTATAGTGTTTCTGACCAAAGGAAACATTTTACTCTTTATGTACCAAATCTTCCATTGTATATTTTATGATTTCTGCCTATAGTGGCAAACTTAATTTTCATACCTCTAGATGATATGTAAATAAAGTCAACTATATTTATTTCAGTACTTCTACATTTATTTACTTATCCTATAGACTATTTCAGTTCTTTTGAAACATTTATATCTCAAAAAAAAAAAAGAAACATTTATATCTCTATTCAAGTGGAATTTATTCCGATGTGGTATGAAGTAACATTTTCAAAATTGTTTACTCTGCTGTCTACTTGATTTATGATACATTCAAGCTTTTCCTGCTGATTTTAAATGTAACCTTTATCACACAAATCTGTTTCAGGACTCTTACTCCTATTCCATCAATATGTCTCGGATTAGGACTCTTTTGTTTTCCATATTCTTTTTTAAGATTTTTATTTATTTATTCATGAGAGACACAGAGCACGAGAGAGACAGGCAGAGACACAGGCAGAGGGAGAAGCAGGCTCCATGCAGGGAGCCTGACATGGGACTCGATCCTGGGTCTCCAGGATCACAACCTGGACTGAAGGTGGCACTAAACCACTGAGCCACCCGGGCTGCCCCTGTTTTCCATATTCTAATTTTTCTTTTAATATTTCACATTTTCATTCAAATTTTATTAATTAACATTAGAGTCTAATATTAGTTTAAGGAGTAGAATTTCATGATTTATCACTTACATATATTACCCAGTGCTCATCACAAGGCCCTTCTTAATACCCATGACCCATTTAGCCCATTGCCCCCACTCACCTCCTCTTAAGGGACCCTGTTTTTTCTCTATAGTTAAGCGTCTCTCATGGTTTGCCTTCCCCCTTTTTTTTCCTTTCCCCTATGTTCATCTGTTTTGTTTCTTAAATTCCACATATGAGTGACATCATATAGTATTAGTCTATCTCTGACTTATTTCACTTGCAAATAACTTACTTTATTTAGCATAATACACTCTAGCTCCAACCACATCATTGCAAATGGGAAGATTTCAATCTTTTTGATGCCTGAGTAATATGCCATTGTATGTATATACCACATCGTCTTTATCCATTCATCAGTCAATGGACATTTGGGTTCTTTCCATAATTTGTCTATCATTGATAATACTGCTATAAATAGGAAATCATCAAAATCCTAGAGGAGAACACAAGTAGCAACCTCTTTGACATCAGCCGTAGCAAATTCTTACTAGACACATCTCCAGAGGCAAGGGAAACAAAGCAAAAATGAATTACAGGGCTTCATCAAGATAAAAAGCTTCTACACAGTGAGGGAAACAATAAAAAAAAACTGAAACCTATGGAATGGGAGAAGATATCTGCAAATGAGATATCTACTAAAGGATTAGTATCCAAAATCTATAAGGAACTTAACAACTCAACCACTAAAAGAAAAATCCAGTTAAGAAATGGGCAAAAGACATGAATAGACATTTTTTCAAAGAAGACATACAGATGGCTAAAAGACAAATGAAAAGATGCTCAACATCATTCATCAGCAGGGAAATACAAAGCCATGTTCTAATTTTAAATACATGTTAATATTTTATTGAGGAAACACCCATCTAAATTATCATTGCTTTATCAAGTTTCCCTCAATATTTGGAAAACAATTGAAATTCTCATTCAAGAATTTGTTGTCTGTACACGTTTTCAAGTCTCCCTTTAATGACCTTCAGAAAGGGCTTATTTAAAGGAAATAATTTTATAGTGTTTTATGGATTATTAGAGTAAGCCATTCTTACTATGTTAAAAATTATATACTATATTGAATGAAAGTGGTGTAGGTGGACATCCTTGTCTTATTCCTGACCTTAGGGGAAAAGCTCTTAGTTTTTCACCATTGAGTTAGATGTTCACTGTGGGTTTTTCATATAAGACCTTTATTATGTTTGGATATGTTCCTGCTAGACCTACTTTGCAGAGGCTTTTTCTCATCAATGGACGTTATACTTTGTCAAAAGCTTTTTTTGCTTATATTGAAATGATCATATGGTTTTTATCATTTCTTTTATTGATATGACATATCATGTTGACTGTTTTGCAATATTAAACCATCTTTGTTTCCAAGGAATAAGATGCATTTGATTGTGGTATATGATTTTTAAAATATATTGTTAGATGTCCACTCTCACCACTGTCATTTAATATAGTACTGAAAGTCCTAGACTAAGCAGACAACAAAAGGCATCCAATTCAGCAAAGAAGTAAAACTTTCACTATTCACAGATGACATGATACTATACATAGAAAACTAAAGACTCCACCAAAAAAGTACTAGAACTTATAAATGAATTCAGTAAAGTCACCAGATATAAAATCAATGTACAGAAATCTGTTGTGTTCCTATACACTAACAATAAAGCAGCAGAAACTGAAATTAAGAAAACAATCCCATTTACAAGTGTACCAAAAACAATAAAATATCTAGAAATAAACTTAACCAAAGAAGTGAAAGCCTTGTACTTTGAAAACTATAAAACACTGATAAAAGAAATTCAAGATGACACAAAAGAATGGAAAGATCTACTCATGGGTTGGAAACAAATATTGTTAAAATGTCTATACTACGCAAAGACATAATGTAATCTCTATCAAAATGCCAACAGTATTTTCATAGAATTAGACCAAACAATCCTAAAATTTGTGTGGAACCATTAAAGACCTTAAATAACCAAAGCAATCTTGAAAAAGAAAAAGCAAAACTAGAGGTATCGCAATCCCAGATTTCAAGTTACATTACAAAGCAGTAGTAATTAAAACAGTATGGTACTGGCATAAAAAATGACACATAGATCAATGGAATTGAACAGAAAACCCAGAAATAAACTCACAATTATATGGTCAATTAATCTTTAACAAAGGAAGAATAAATATATAATGGAAAAAAAGACCGTCTTTTCAACAAATGGTGTTGGAAAAACTGGACAGCAACATGCCAAAGAATGAAACTAGACCACTTTCTTACACTATTCACAAAAACAAACTCAAAATGGATTAAAGATCTAAATGGGAGACCTGAAACCATAAAAATCCTTGAAGAGAGTACAGGCAGTAATCTTTCTGACATTGGCTGTAGCAATATTTTTCTAGATACGTCTGCTGAGGCAAGGGAAATAAATGTAAAAATAAACTATTTGGATTTCATCAAGATAAAAAGCTTCTGCACAGCAAAGGAAACAATCAACAAAACTAAAAGGCAACCAACCTACTAAATGGGAAAATATTTTTGCAAATGATATATCAACTGAAGGGTTAGTATCCAAAATATATAAAGAACTGATACAACTCAAAAAACCCCAAAAAAAACAAATAATCCAATTTAAAAAATAGGCAGAAGACATGAACAGATATTTTTCCAAGGAAGACATATAGATGGCCAACAGATACATGAAAAGATGCTCAACATCACTCATCATCAGGGAAATGCAAAAACCAAAACTACAATGAGATATCACCTCATACCTGTCAGAATGGCTGAAATCAACAACACGAGAAAAAGGAACCTTTTGTACTGTTGACAGGAATGCAAATTGGTACAGCTACTGCGGAAAAATGTATGGAGTTTCCTCAAAAAGTTAAAAATAGAACTACCCTATGATCCGTCAATCACAAATTCTGAACATTTACCCCCAAAACACAAAAACCCTAATTCAAAGGGATATATGCACCCTTATGTTAACTGCAGTATTATTTACAAGAGCCAAACTATGGGAGCAGCCCAAGTACCTACCAACAAATGAATGGATAAAGAAGAAGTGGTGCATATATATACAATGTAATATTATTCAGCCATAAAAATGAATGAAATCTTGCCATTTGCAATAACATGGAGAGAGCTAGAGTATAATACTAAGCAAAGTAAGTCAGTCAAGGACAAATACCGTATGATCTCACTCATATGTGGAATTTAAGAAACAAAACGAATAAGCAAAGAAAAAGGAGAGAGAGTTAAGCCTAGAAGTCGACTCTTAACGATAGAGAACAAACTGATGGTTACCAGAGAGGAGTTGGGTGGGGAGGTGAAGGCATGTGGCTTGACTAGATTTTCACTGGTATCCTGGAAGGACTGATCTAATTATAGCTCTATTAAGTTACTTTAACTTTTCAAAAATACCTTAAACTGTTAAAAATATTAAAACTGTTAAAAGTGTTGAAAATATTTTAAATATTAAAATTAAAAACTATATTTAGAGTCCCTTATAATTAGAATTTTAGCATAATTTTACATATTGCTACTTTTCTAATGATCTAACATTCTTTACTGTTACTATTTTTACCTTAATTTTGTTTTCATGAAAACTATTTTGACATTTGCATTCAGCTTTATAATCTGCTTAGCTGTGTTTAATATGTTCTAGTCCTCACTATCAGACTTCCCATATTCCCAAAGGCACTGGGGAAAGCTGTTGACCATACAAAGCTGGGTTTGATCACACTTGCTCAGCAGAACAGAGCATCCTCTTAAGGAGGTTTCGATGGGGTCTCCTAAAGGGAAGAGGAGCTTAGTGAGGAAGGTTTCAAAGTTTCAGAGGCTGGTGTTAGTCACAGAGTCTCAAGTGGAGGTAAGTAAGTATGGTCCAGGCAGGAGTTGGTCAGAATTTATAACTGGGCCGGTTGCTGAAATAATAAGTGGTCTTATCTTTAGAACACAAGTCTACTTGTGTGGAGTTACTGTGAAAACAAATTGTGGTCTTATCAGTTTGTCTGAGGGTCTAAATGAACTGGTATGAGAACAGTTTGGGCTCAGTGTTGCATTTGGTGTTTTATAGTCTGTTTTGCCAGCCAGTTATGTTTTCTGTTTCATCTATCACTGCAAGTCACTATTTTGTTTCATGTATTTGTTATTTAGAATATGGCTTCAAAAATTATTTTAAAAGTAAAATATTTTCTGAGTCCTTTAATACATGAGTTTTGTTCTCTTATGTTTTTTTTTCTGTTGACTCCACTGCTTGGAAAATTGCTTATTTAGCTATAAATTTCCTGGTCACAACCTCTTTCTCTCAAAATGCTGTAAATGTTCTTCTGTTGTCTTCTGACATTTAATGAATGATACAGAAAATGGAACTCCGAAGCCAGTGGTTTTTCTTCTTTCTTTTTTCCCCTTGAATATTTGAGAATTTATTTTCCTTTCTTTTTTTTTTAAGATTTTATTTATGTATTCATGAGAGACACAGAGAGAGAGAGAGAGAGAGAGAGAGAGAGGCAGAGACACAGGCAGAGGGAGAAGCAGGCTCCATGCAGGGAGCCCGACGTGGGACTTGATCCTGGGTCTCCAGGATCATGCCCTGGGCTGCAGGTGGCGCTAAACCACTGAGCCACCAGGGGCTGCCAGAGAATTTATTTTCCTTTCATTCAAAAACTTTGTTCGTCTCTATTTAAGTGTAGATTTCTTTTTCAATCTTGTCTGGAGTACTAGAGCCCTATCTTGTCTACATACAAAGATACCTTTTCAATTCAGGAGCATTTTTACCAATTATAACTCTGATAATTGTTTCTGTTCTGTTTATTTTTCCCTTCAAGAATATCTATAATTCCTATGTTTGCTCATCAATCTCTGTTTTCTACATCTTTCCTTTCTATTGTTTCTTTCATCTGTTCTTTTGCTGTATATTTTATGAATGTTCCTAGGTTTGTCCTCTCCTGTTTCAGTCTTTAGTAGTGCTAATTCTGCTCTCTCTCTCTCTCCAAGGAAGTATGACATACTAGCATAGAGCACTCCCTCTGCCTGGATTAGAAATCTGAGTTTTTCTCTTAACCAACTCTGTGACCTTAGCTGCCTTTCTAATCCTCTCCATACTTTGGTTTTTCTCATCTGTATAATAGAGAAAATAAAAGGTACTGTTTCATAGAGTTGAATATAGTGAGTTAATACATGTAAAGTTGACACTCAAAAACTACTATTATCAATTCTACTATTGCACTTCCTTTTTTTACAATTATATTTTAATCAGATCTATTTTCCTCTTCACTTTATCCCCCTATCCTTTCATCTCAATCTGTTCTCTAATTATTATTTCTTTTCTCAATCCAAAAATCTTCTTAAAAATTCTATGAAGGATATATAATAAATACCTGAAATCTTAATCCCACAGTATTTCATTTTCAGAAATGTGCTCTTCTTCTGAGTCTTCAGGATCATATTTACTCTTCCCTGTTTTTTAATCCTTTTCCAAATGTCCCATGTTGAGTTTTGGACTTTTATCTTTAGATATTGTGAGATTTTTTTTTTAAATGAAGTATTTACCAAAAATCAGGTAAATTAATTTCTCTTGCCCATTTTTTGATTGGGTGCTGGATCTTTCTTACTCAAATCTATAGCTAATGAGTAGGTTAGATTATAGGTTAGCAATGGATTATACTGTCTCCGCCCTGGCTTCTAACAGGCAGCATTTCTGAGATTAAGGGTTCTCCTTGCCCCCACACCTGGATCTCTGACATACTGAACCAATCCAATGAATAAAAACCACCTCCCCTAACATGAACTAAAACAACCATCTATCTTCCAGTCTCCTCCTTTAACCATAATGCTTTACCAGTTGGAATTTATACATCATCATCATCACCATCATCATCATCAACAACAGCTATCATGTTTTGAATGCTTGCCATGTGCCAACACTGATCAGGACACTTTATATCTCAAATATATACAATAATTCTACAAGATAAATATTACTGCTTCCATATTAAGAGCAAAGGAGGAAACAAGCTCAGGAAGAGTAAGTCACATTTGGGAAAAGCCTCTCAGCTATTAAGTGGAAGAAGTAAGATTCTAGCCCTGATCCATCTGTTCATTTGTTGTTCTATACCAAGCCATGTGCCCCTTCTTCCAACTCTGGTGTTTTCTAGAAACCACATTTTGTATTAATGAATATTAAAAGATAGGGAGGTAGAATTTTGCCCTTTTGTCATCTTAAAAATCATTGATTCTAAGAAAAAGAAGATCAGAGCTAGGTCCCTAAGACAGGACAGATGATGAGTAGAAGAAATCACAGTATTTTTCTATATACTTTTTTTCAAATGGGTCTGTTCCATAAGGTAAAGCATGGGTGTGCCAGACAAGGAAGATGAGGAGGTATTTCTTAATCCACCCTCTGCCAATCAGTTTTTCTTTATTAAATCTTCTTAGGTTTCAGGATTTTCCTTGCACCTCATAGACATTTCCATGCAAATTTGGGAAAGATTATGTCAGAGACAGCTAACCGCATACTATTTTAAACATTGCAATTTTCTATCATTAGGCCCAATTAGAGAGTCTGTGTGAGCCAGTGAAATACATGGTGCACACAGACCTTCCCACTCCTCTCCTACACATGAGCCCATTCCAGCGTGATACAACCATGATCCTGGGAACTCACATAGGTTAAGTGGAGAAAATTGGCTACAAGCACTCAGCCACAATTTTTAAAATACCCCATGCATTAGTTTGAGGTTAATTAGGAATATGAGTTTTGTCATAAGGCCAAACACCTCTTCTAACCTGAAGGAATGATTATTCAGAGCATGTCATTCAAGGTGACAGAGAAGACCTAGTGTCACTCAGTTCTTTTCTGGTTGCTGATTGTAATTATCTTTGTATGAGCTTTTTATAATTCTCTACTTGAATCAAGGGAACTTGAAGAAAAATAGAATAACTAATATCCATGTTCAGCATTCCTTTTCCTAGGTGAATATGTTACCTAAATATTTTTTCTAGAGAAAAGATTAATTAAATAAAAAAGAATGCTGAGAGAGCAGAATATGATCTGGGTTATAAATTAACAACATTTACTATTAAACGATGAGGATCATTCACTAATGAGCCAAATGCAATGAACAAAAAAGTGCATTTTACTTCTTCCAGGTCATTTGGTGAAATATTAGAGCTTAATTAAGTGTAGCCTAAGAAAGAGCATTCTCTAACAAATTTTTGATTCAATTCTTTAATAAGTGAAGCACACTATTTAGTTTCCAGGGGTCATGAATCTGTCCTTTATGCTCTTGCTATTAACAATTTTGTACTTGTAACTACAAGTTACTAAAAATATTGAAGGAATTAGCACAGAGTTACAACAGGCGCTGAGAGCTGAAATCCTATGCCCAGAAACTGCTGTTGGTTTTGAAACTACCCATCATGGCTGAGTCAGTTGTTCATGTGTATCTCTGCTTGGGAGCAATGATCATTTTGTGCCAAATTTGGCAGGTGTTGTCCTCATATTCCAAAATAGGGAGAGAAGCTCTCTAAAAATATCTTTCTTCCTTTTTCACACAGGCATCGTATTATTCTGGGAATGAACGCCTTACTATCAACAACTGGGTATGTATGTATTCATTTATCTTTTGTACCATTACTTGTTCCAAAAAAAGATTTGTGTTTATGTTATATTTTAGGATGGAGCATCTAACCTGATGCCTGGAACACAGTACCCAACAGATGCTGAAGGAATGAATATTCCAGCAAAGCAACTCAAAATCTCTTTCCCAGGAATTATATCCCAAAATACTCAGAGCCCAAAGCAATTGGCTTATTTTAAATGACCATATATTTCTTGCACATTTCTATTTGTTTTCATATTTATTGACAGTAGTTTACGAAAGTACAGCTTTCTTTGCCAACATAGTTCCTCAGCTTCTGTCCTTCTGACCTTTGTTTTATATGTATTTTCCTAGGATTCTTCTATTTTTGTTCAAGCCATTACTTCCTCCTCAGATGACCTCCTTATTATTCACAATAATCTGAGTCCCAGCTCAAACTATGCCTCTTATAAGGCACCCACCATCCCTCCCCATTATCCTCACCACTCAGCACATACACACTAGGTCTGTGCTAGTTGCCCTGGCATCTCTAGTCTCCCCTTAAGTTGTTCTTGAGCTACTTATGATGCACTTTTTGGATAAAATTCTTTCCACTGCCCCATGTTGATTTCCCTAAGTCACATATAGTAAGAATCCAATGAATGATTTGGTGTTCAAAGATCACACTTCACAATGTGTCTGCTTATGTTCAAAGCAGTTTTGTTCTTAGCAGTTAGTTCTTTGGCTAATCTATACAGTCCTCTGATTCTCAGCCTTCACATCTGGAACTTCATAAACACACATTCTACTAAGTCACAAGCCACACTTCAGTAATATATTCTAATTGCACATCTTCTATAAGGCTATCCTAACAGAACCTCACAAGTAATTTTATGTCAAAGAAATGTGTGTGTGTGTGTGTGTGTGTGTGTGTGTTTGTCTAGAGCTTCCTTCTGCTTGTCCAATATAACAACACATTCTTCAAGACAAAAGGTGTCACTTCATAAAACAATCTCTACTCTGGGAAAAAAATAAACCTTTGTATTTTGTTACTGTACAAGGTAGAAAATCAACCACTGTCCTGCTCCAAATTCTCAAATGATCATGCTATAAGAACTCAGTAAGAACTCTGTAAGGCAGAGTAGAGTGTTCAAATTTTCTTCTAGTGCATGGGAAGCCACTGGAGTGCTTTAAGCAGAGTAGGGCTTTCTTAAAATCACTCAGGCTGTCGGGTAGAGAACAGCTTGTAGGGGAAGAGGAGGATTACAGAAGGAAGCCTGTGAGGATGGCTTGGACCATGCTGATCTTTCCTAAGAGTATATTGAAAACTGACTGTAAAAAAAAAAAAAGTGGATAATTACAAATAGTAAATCAAAAACATATTTTTGCAATACAACTGTGGGGAAAAAACAATAGAAGTTGAGTCAACAAGTACAGAAACCTGGGACATTCCTTGATTGCTTGTGAGTGAGAAAGCTGAGAGATGTATATACACCTCTGATAGAGCAGGGAAGATCATTATCTATCTGTGCCCTGATGTTTGTCATATGTCACTGCCTTGCATGGGGTTCAGGAATGTTCTCCATGTACTGAGAAAAGTTGTTGAGAAGTGCTCCTGGCTGTATGCCAAGATTTCTCCTACAGCTATACCAAGCTGAGAAGGCTAATTAGACTCTACATAAGATATTTTCATCTCAGGCACCTGCTCACTGTCCATCCTGAAACCACAGGCACCAAACACGTACAATGACAAGTTCATCTGTGGCCATGATGTTGTTCTCTCAGCATTCTTCAACCACTTAACTACCTAAGATTTAAGCCTATACGTGTGAAAACTATTTTACAAAGGTGAGGAGATGCAAAATAATATTTACTGATTTCCTCTGTGCCAAGCTCTGGTAGCTATTATATATTTGATATTCATTGTCTCATTTATTTATTCCATCAAGCCAGCAGAGTAGTTATGAATATCTCCAATTTATAGAAAAGTAAACTGAAGCCCAGAAAAGGCAGGGACATACAGCCAATGAGTGTAAGGGCTTGGATTTGTTTTCAAACCTCATTATTTTAAGGAAGCCAAGTACATAATATTGCTTTGATTTCTCAAAAAGAACAGAGACAAGTTGTTTTTAAAGGCGAACAATTGTGCCTTAAAATAAAATAGCTTTATTTTTGGTTTTGTAAAAGAAATACATGTTCAGTGTTAAAAAAAATTTTTTAAATAATACAGAAATGTTTGCTCCTACTTCATGGCAATGCCCAGTTCAGGTGGGAATCCCCAAGCTTTAGACCCACTGGAGGTCTCACTGCACTTCTGTACCCTCTGTTCCCTCCAGCTGGAATTCCCATCCCAGACTCATCCACACTTCCTTTCTCTCTCTGATAAATTTATAAGCGTCCTAAAATTCTTTTTTTTTAACATTTTATTTATTTATTCATGAGAAACACACAGAGAGACAGAGAGGCAGAGACATAGGCAGAGGGAGAAGCAGGCTCCATGCACGGAGCCCACCGTGGGACTCGATCCCAGGTCTCCAGGATCAGACCCTGGGCTGAAGGCAATGCTAAACCACTGAGCCACCTGGGCTGCCCAACGTCCTAAAATTCTTAGTCCAAATTTCCTTCAAGGCTCTCATTGTAGCCTTCGCTTTGCCCCCGCCTTCCCCTACCCAGACAGAATCACTACTGCCTCCACCTCCTTCACTTAGCCTCTGAAAGCTGTAGTTAGCCTCCTGCCGTAGTTGGCTGTTTTTGTATCTCTCTCCTCCCCTTGGATTGTGGGTTCCGAGAGGGTAGGGGCCAATCATGTTCATCTTCATACTGACAGCATAAATGCCATGGCACCATTTGTAGCATAACCTGGCGGTGGGGAAAAATACAGCGTCTCTACTGTTCCATGGTGAGATGGCACAGTATGGCAGTGAGGAGCAAGGACTCTGGGCCAGACTGCCTGGGTTCAAAACCTGGCTCTGCCCTTGCCAGTTACAACTTTGTACACATTGATTAACCTCTCCATGCTTCAGTTTTCTCATCTGCAGAATGGAAATTATAATAGCACCAACCTGACAGCAAAATCATGAGGATTGAATGAGGTAGTATTTGTAAAGAACTTAGAATATAAACATTTGTTTAAAAATACTTGTTTGGAGAATAAATATTATTCAAGCCCCAAATCTGTACCACATCATTCAAGAGAGAAGAAAATACAGCTCAAATTCAGACTCTTGGGCCCACTTTTTTCCCTCCAGTTGTTTTCACCAAGTCTTTGGTGTAGGGACTAGTTGATATTGTTCCCTACATTAAAAATAGGGATTTGGCTGGAATTGATTTTAGAGATGACTGAGCTTAAGCTTCTCATTTTATGGGTGAGGAAACCAAGGTGAAGTGGCTCTCTGAGGGCACCAAGGCTCATCATAACAGTGTTTCATTTGCCAACCCAGTGCTCTTTCCACACATTCTCAGATAATAGAGAAACCCAGAAAGCTTGAGTGTTGTTAAAATTATTTGGGAAAAAAAATGTCAGCAAAACTTGTATGAGCACAGGGCCCATGCTGATTAAGCCTCTGTTCTTATTCAAAACAGACCTCATTATATTCCCACCAAAGCTGGATTCTACTCCTTCCAGAGAACTACTGGGCCCTTCTCCTTGGACAAAATCACCATGAATTTGAGAAAACGCCCCTAATCACTTAATGAGTGGCAGGAAGAATTACAGGATGTTAAATTGCCTTGGTGTCATCTAGGGAGAATTTTTTCAATTTTATGCTTCCAATGGGAGAGTACAGATAACTGTTACTATTACAACAAATGTGGGCATATCGTGGAATTAAATGCAAAACGTTCTTGCTTTTATTTTATTTTATCTTTTAGTGTTACAATGACATTGCAAAGAAATTTCTCACTCCTAGGCGGATGCTTCAGGCTATACCTCCATCCCTCTAGCGATCAAATCCACTCTCTTCTACCCTCATGGGTACTTCAGGAGGATGTTTTGCAACGCAGTGAAACAGCAGAGTAGAGGATATGAAGTACCTAGTGGGCTCACATTCAAAATCTCACATATACAGTCTAGCCCGAGAGATGCAAACAAACAAAAATCAAAACAAGCATGGCCACTCTTTGGACATGACTCCCGCTCCTTTGCCTTCTTCCCTTTGACAAACATAATACGCAACCGGGACAGAGCCATTTTCATAAATGTTTCATTCTCCCTCCCCCGAGCATGGCATCACTGGAGCATGAATTATGACCAGCTTGGCCAGCAAGTATCTTTCCACGAGCACATCCTTTCTCATTTGTGGTCATGAGCTTCCAGTGGAGCTGCCTGGGTGAAAAGAGCTCAGTATCGGAACACACCAGTGGCTCCTGCATCTCCCGACCAACCCCTTGCCTGAGAGTTTACCAGGCAGTAAATTTATGTTCTTTTCTCAAAGCCAAGACAAACGAGGGTCTTCTCTCCTTCCTGCTTGGTTGCAAACATAGGGAAATCCCACTGTTGCTGACTTATCCCACTTGGGACTCCCCATTCAAGCACTATTTCTGTTGTGCCATATTTGAACAATAAACATTGTTAGTCCTTTTTAAAAATGGTGAACAACTTCCATGGTTGCTGAGTGATAATACTCATAATTGTTGCCAACCAGGAGAATCTGTTTGTGGGTGTTTCCTTCTGCAGCTGTAACCACAGCATTGCAGGGGACAAGCAAAGAGAAAAGAATATGATGTAGCCCCAAACACATACCCTCTGGCAGCCTCACTCATCTCCCCGTGAATTCCTCTCCCTTACACATGCCTGCTTGGTAACATAAAACCATCCACAGAAGCCACTTAATTTATTGAAAGGCCTTCATAAAATATTTCCTTAATATTCAATAAAGTAGAAGTCACTGAAGTGGAAAAATGGAGTCTTCTTTAAAAGGAAACTTGCCATGTGAGGTAAAGCAAAATGCATTAACCCTAAGACAACTGTACTTTTGAAGATTCTGTTTCTCCTTAACTCTCCAGGTCGCTGATGGCACTTCTGCCCACCCAGCTACCCAGCTCAAAACCTTTTGCTTCCTTACTTCCCTCCACTCATCACCAGCACAGTCAAGTTCTATGTCTTAGATAGTTCTTAAAATGTGCCCTCTCATCCCTAACCTCACCCCCCACAGCCTTGATTCAAATCACCAGTTTCTCTGCAAGAGTTGTCCTTGTGGTTCTCAAGGTGGGGCTCCCAGAACACTACCACCAGCATCAACTGAGAACTTCTCAGAAATGCAAATTCTCAGGCCTTACCCCAGACCCACTATATCTGACACTCTGGGGTTGGCTTCCAGCAGTCTGTGGGTTGATTGGGTTTTTTTTTAAGATTTTATTTACTTATTTATTTAAGAGAGAGAGAGAGAAAGGAAGAGAGAAAAAGAGAATGTATGCCAGCAAGCTGGGAGAGGGACAGAGGGAGAAGGAAAGAAACCAAGAGTCAGAGGCTTACCAGGCAGTCTTTGTTTTACTAAGCGCTCTGGCAGGTTCCAATGCCCACTCATTGAGTACTACTACTACTTTATTGCAATAGCATCCTAACTTATCTCCTGCCCCAGTCTTGCCTCCTTTTCTGTTAATGACCTTTCTAAATGCAAATATGCTTATGTCAGAGCACCTGAGTGGCTTAGTCAGTTAAGTGCCTGGATCTTGATCTCAGGGTTGTGAGTTCAAGCCCCATGTTGGGCTCCACAATTAGTCACACTTACATCAATTCCCCTGCTAAAAAGCCATCAGTGGTTCCCTCTTGCCCTCTAGATAAAATCCTAACTCCCCAGAAGAGCATGCAAGGCCTTCTCTGATCTGTAAGTTTGCTCCCCTTCTGCTGGTACCCCTCCCCATGCACCCTCTGGTCCAGGTATACCAGACAGCCACTCTGAATGTGCCTGTCAAACTGCATGCTGCACCCCACCTGGGGAAGACATGAAGAGGTCAGAGCAGGTTTCACAGAGGCAGCGTTCCTTGTCTGGGTCTTAAAACAAAGGAGGTGAGGGGTGCCTGGATGGCTCAGTCAGTTAAGTGTCTGCCTTCGGCTCAGATCATGATCCTGAGATCCTGAGACTGAGCTCCCTGCTCAGTGGGGAGTCTCCTTCTCCCTCTGCCCCTCCCTCCACCTTGCTCATGTGTGTGTGTGCTCTCTCTCTCTCTCAAATAAATACACAAAATATTTTAAAAGAAAAAAAGGAGATGAAAGCCATTCCAGATATGGTCCTGATGGGTACAGAGGCCATTGAGGTATGACTGTGCACACAGGCCTATCTATTGTTGTAAGAACCTGGTGACTTCTGGGTTCTAGAATTGGAGATGTTCTTCCAGGGGCAGGAGCTCATGTCAACAGATACTACACTTCATTTTTTTCTTAAGATTTTATTTATTTATTCATGAGAGACACAGAGAGAGAGGCAGAGACATAGGCAGAGGGAGAAGCAGGCTCCATCCAGGGAGCCTGATGTGGGACTCAATCCCAGGACCGTGGGATCACACCCTGAGCTAAAGGCAGATGCTCAACCGCTGAGCCACCCAGGCATCCCCAGATACTATGCTTTATAGAACAGGAGGCCTGGCACCAATAGCTCCATTCAGGGGATCCCTGGGTGGCGCAGCGGTTTGGCGCCTGCCTTTGGCCCAGGGCGCGATCCTGGAGATCCGGGATCGAATCCCACGTCAGGCTCCCGGTGCATGGAGCCTGCTTCTCCCTCTGCCTGTGTCTCTGCCTCTCTCTCTCTCTCTCTCTGTGACTATCATAAATAAATAAAAACGTAAAAAAAAAAATTTTAAAAAAAAAAATAGCTCCATTCAGGCTGTGGTTTTCATTCACACCTGTTAGTGATACCCATGTGCCAGTAATAAAGCAAAGATAAAATATATTTTAGAAGACTTCTTGGGTGACTAGGAACCACCACAATGTGTGGTTATTTTTCAGGAGATTTATTAAAGGGAATCAAGGCTGGAAAAAACAGAAGTAAAGCACTATTAATAGCTTGTCAGCATGAAATAGTGCTGGTTGTATGACCCTGAGTAATGAGTAAACTTTCTGTACTTCAGTTTTCACATTTGTAAAGTGGAGGTAGTAATAGTACCTACCTTACAGAATAGGAACTAAGATTTTTAATCTAGAATACTTAGCATAGCTTGGCACATAGTAAGCACTCAAAAGTGTAATCATTATTATCATCAATATTGCAATTCTTGATAATTTAAGAGTCTGTCATTGCCACGCAGTATGTGTTTGCAAAGAAAGCATCCAAATGGGACAGAACATATTCTGGAAATCAAGACAGCAATAATATTCAAACTGCTTATATCAATTAAGTCTTTCACTTGTCCTCCTCCAATTCATTCTAGATAGTATGTCCACTGCCTCACCAGTGAAGTTAGTTACCCAAGTTCCAGATAATGTGTTCCAAGAATTTGAGAGGATCATGGCCTAAACTTCCCTAAGCTTTACACAACTCACCCAAGTATCTCAGCTATGGAGAGGGAGACAGAGGTGGGAATTTGTTTGTTTGTTTGTTTTATTCATTTTTTTAAAGATTTTATTTATTCATGAGAGACACAGAGAGAGACAGGCAGAGACATAGGCAGAGGGAGAAGCAGGCTCCATGCAGAGAGCCCAATGTGGGACTTGATCCTGGGGCTGCGGGATCACACCCCGAGCCAGAGGCAGATGCTCCACCACTGAGCCACCCAGTTTGTTTTATTCAGAGAGACACAGAGGGAGAGGCAGGGACATAGGCCAAGGGAGAAGCAGGCTCCCCATAGGGAGCCTGATGCGGGACTCAATCCCAGGACCCCAGGGCCACACCCTGAGCTGAAGGTAGATGTTCAACTACTGAGCCACCCAGACATCCCCAGAGGTGAGAATATTATCTGATAAGATCTAACTCATAAAATCAAACTCGTGTATAAAGTTATCTGAATAGCTTGGTCTCCTTTTGACCAGGGACAATATTATTCATCAGGTTTTGATGATGACTCCCATACCTGTGGCTGACTTGTCACTAGCTTACAAAACTGAAGGTGTTTCAACCAGAGAGAAAGATATTGTCCTCACTTCTAATGCTTAGCACCAAGTGCCTTGTTTGATAAGGTATTTGTGATCATCAAAATCAAAGAATGCCACCCACATCATTTTAACAGCACATTTTAGGAATAGATCCTAGTGGCAAATACTCAGAGCAGGGATTCTAAGTTTCTGCCAGGCTTCCTAAGTTTACTCCATTCATTTTAAAATGTGAGTTTCAAATTCTGGTATATACGATTTTGTGATTGAGAGACCTGGGTAATGAAAACTGAACTGAAGCTACTAATTCTGATAAATGAGGCTATCATCAAGAAAACTCTTGACTGTGTTTAGTCAGAGTTATAGGAGCAATAATGAAAGTAACAACCTAGGGATGCCTGGGTGGCTCAGCGGTTGAGCGCCTGCCTTTGGCTCAGGGCGTGATTCCAGAGTCCCAGGATCTAGTACCACATCAGGCTCCCTGATGCATAGAGCATAGAGCCTGCTTCTCTCTCTGCCTTTGTCTATGCCTCTCTCTCTCTCTCTCCCTCCCTCTGTGTGTGTTTCCCATGAATAAATAAATAAAATCTTTTAAAAAAGTGAAAGTAATGACTTAGAAGCAATTTGGTCCCATGATTTCAGTAACTGCTTAGGGGGTCTTTGCATGATTAGCAAATGTTTATTATGAGATTCCATCTAGCCCTAATTGGTTCAAATAATACATTTGGCTTCTCAGTAGGATTTGGAGTGCCATAAACAAGTTACTGAGTTATATAGCTCAAGGGGTCTGGCTTAAATGAAGAGGTTGCTAACATGCTCATACACCTTCCCTATGTCCAGGGTGACAACTAATAACATTTATGAAATGCCAAATCTGTTTTCAATACCGTATTAAATACTTCCATGGATCTTCTCTTTTAACCTTTATGGCAAAGCTACATGAAGGCTACTACTAACATTAGTACTTTGAAATAAATGGCATTTAGAGAGTTTTAACTTGCCCAAGATACAACAGCTGGTCAGTGTAGGGCAGCAACAGTCAAACTGGGCGATCTGACTGATGGAGCCCATGCTCTGAATCACAGGGCTCTGCTGCAGCCATACTGACTTTTAAAGTCTAAGTTTCTGAGCCATTCCTGGGATGTTACAGTTCTTTTAACTGATCATCTTTTTCTCCCTTCTTTGGTTGATAAGAAAGTCAGGATCAATTTTCAGTACTTCCTGGGGAAAGGCCACTTAGCATAGTGGAGAATGGCTCAGCCCTGGTCAGTCCACTACAGGCCCATAGCTCATCTCCTCCCCTTAACTGCCTTGTGAACATGGACATGTGATTTCATTTCCTGGAGTCCTATCTCCTCATTTAGAAAACAGCAACATAATACCTGCTCAGGGTTATTATGAAGATAAATTTTGTGAATTCATGTATGTCGTCTTGTCAGCAGACTGGTGGTGATGCCTTACATAGTAAGGATAAGCAATGTTTCAAAAAATGTTTATCTGATGTTGTGTGCTTATGCACACCCTACTGGGTCACCATATAAAATGTGTTTGTTCCTGTGAGTTGGGGGCCAAGTTTGAAGGCCATTGTTCTATCCCTCCAGCTCCCAGCCTTTCCTCTGAGGTCTCTGGGGTTCCTTTACACCCTCTTTTTTTTCCCTCTTGCAATGAGAAGTGGAATCTTCTTTTCCTTAGAATTTATGCTTCCACACAGACATAAGGAATATAGTCACCACAAGAAAACAAACTCTTCTTAACTGGCCCTTTCTGATTTGGGAAAAAGAAACCAAGAACTTTTTCCCTTCAAAGTGTCTTCAGCTAAGCAGCAGATACTTAGTCTGATTCTCCAAGCTATTCCACAGGCATCTCTGGACATGGAAGCTCGACACAGAGAAGCCCAACAGTTTTCTGACCAAGTAGCTTACTAATAACTCTAAGTATCCAAAAAATTTCCCAAGTGTGTGTGGTAACCGGGATCAATGACCTTATCCTATTTCATTCTGGCTTTCCTGTGTTTATTCCATTCTCCTGAACCCTTCTTGCTTATTTATCTCTTCGAATCCCCTTCTTCCTATTAGCCAAATAGCCTACTGGAATGCAAAATGCTAATTTTAATTCTTCATTAAGTATTTTTAATGACAATTACATAAAACCAATATCTTTTAGTTGCTTTAAATCAGTACAACTCTTCAGTAATTGAATGGTCATCAAAACCATAGTTTTGGTAAAAATAGTTCCCACTTTCAATCTGCCATCAATCCATCATCAGGGGCAATAAGCTTGCACTGAATTTCCTAGGCTCAAACAGAACTTGTACAAGTGACTTATGGAGCTGCCCTTTGATTTGCTAATCATGCAGGCTGATAGAATAGTCATATATTCAGAAAGCATCCTCACGGAAGCAAACAGCTCTATTAACAACCTGAAACCCTGACAGTCATTCTGAGCCAGTAGTACCATTATGTATATGAAACAAGATGAATAGTATAGTACATGAGGCCAAGCAGACTCCCTTCCAGTACCAGATGAAAAAGACACCTGATTTACTAGGACTCCAAGAGACCATTGACATCTTGTGATATCCACCTACTTTTCTTCACTGCAGACTAGGAGGGAATGTTTATCAGTCCTGTTAGCTGGGTTTTTTACTTTACCGTAAGAATTATTATTGACAGATTCATTTAGGGTAAGAAATGGTCTTTCAGGAAAACACGAGGGGATTGCAGCAGAGCCCAGGAGCAGATGTGCATTATAAAGCAATATGAGGCATAATGAGAAAAGCAGTCTTCCCTATCCTATTAATTGTTGGCCCTACCTGCTAATCAAGAATTACTGACCCCTCCCTTGAGTTAGCTGATATTTGTGTATTATAATGCACCATGGCCCATGGCTCAACTCTAGGTAATGCTAACAGCCAGCATATCAGTAACATTAATCTGAACCCTACCTATTCCCTCTGCATTGCCTATAACACAACTTGTGAATAATACATAATTCTTTCCGGTAGGTGAATGGCTGAGTAAATGATACAATGCAATTGATGAACTGTGCAAAAAATTTAATTGTCAATTATGAAGGCGATTTTAAAATATGGAAAATGCTTTACATATAGGATTTAATGATAAAAGCAGAATACAAAACCGTCAGCGTACTAAGCTTACCGATATGTAAAAATGCAGTTGAATGTAAAGAAAGAAGACAAGCTGTTGTTTTGATAAAGGATGATAAGCAATTTGTTTTTCTTTTGTTTAGAAAATACCCTTTAATGTTCCTATGCTATTCTAATAATAAAAGTTATTTTACAATTGAAGCCCACCTCTTAAGAAAAAGTTAGTTACTGCTTACCATACATACAACCATAAAATAAAACCTGCACATGAAAATGCTGAAACATTTTTTTTTTCAGGCTCAAAAATAGTGTTGGAATCTGCCAAGGAATCAGCTCACATTATTCAATGTCAGACACATTTACACTCATATGTATTAGTAATTCCTTTGGTTGACTTTTCCTTGCCGTTGTCATGGCAACCATTTCCACTGCCATTAGTACCTCTAGGGCCCTGCCTTGTTCACATATTTTTAGGCCGTTTCTCTTGTAACAAAGCAATTAATACTTGTGGCATATCCATATCGAAGCCCTGGTGACCTGTTCTGTCTCTTGGAACTGCTAAGCATTCGGTTTCCTTCCTTTCTGCCTCTGTAGGTGCTTCCCTTTCCCTTTGTCGTGCTTCTTTTTCACTAATTCTTACAAACCTCTTGACTGTTTCTAATTATATCCTATTTGGATTATTTAAAGTTTCTTTTTTTTCCCTACATACTCCATGTTTCCCTATGCAATGACATTCTCTCCATTTTCAACAAAATAGCCTATTTTCATTCATGACCACTTTGGACCACCATCATAAAAGAGAATCAAAATGCAGTGGGGATAATTGAGACTGTAGAGTGATTCTAGACTGATGACCACATGGCTGGGTAGTCAAGGATTGCACACCTCCAGTCACAAGACACCCACCACAGCACAAGATAGCACCTTGCATTTTCTGACAGCTGGAGTGAGTCATCTAATAGTCTTTCTAATGAAGATTAAAGATATTAGCTACCTTTCTTCACGCCAAATTAATTTTTTCATAGTAATGACCCATTTGGTGAGGCTGCTATAAGACAGACTGATTCTTACACTGCTGCATAGAGAATAAATGTAGGCACTTCTTGCTAAGCAATAACTACTATCAAATGACTCATCAACGTTTACTCCCTTTGGCTCTATAATTCTTATAGAAATCTCTTCTATGAAAATTATCTAAAATGTAGGAAAAAATAAGTGTTTATTTAAATTTGTTTATAATAACAAAAACACTGGTAGTCACCTATATCTTTAAGAGTAGAAAAGAAATATGGGGTATCCACAAGATAAAATATTTGCGAGTGATGCATCTATAATGGCATGGCAAGTGCATGTGATGTAATGAAAATTTTAAATGTTAATGTGAGGGGTGTCTGGGTGGCTCAGTGGGTTAAGCATCTGCCTTCAGCTCAGGTCATGATCCCAGCATCCTCGAATCAAGCCCCATGTTGGGCTCCCTCCTCAGCAGGGAATCTGTTCCTCCCTCCCCCCTGCTCTTGCGCTCTTACTCTCTCACTTATGTTCTCTCTCTCTCTCTTTCTCTCTCTCTCTCAAATAAATAAATACTTTAAAAAAATAAAAACTAAAATAAAACATTAATGTGAAAAAGCAGGATGTGAATATGTGATTATAACTTTGTAAACCACAAGCCCTGTAAGGAACCATGTTTTTCTTATTTATCTTGTATCTATATAACCTACCATAATATCTGTAAATATTTGTTGTATAAGTGGGTGAGTGAATGGATGGAGAGATGAATATGTGAGCCAAAAAGAATGGAATGTAATATACCATTTTTCTAAGAATGGTTGTCTTTGGGAGATAACTTTTTGTGCTATGTTGTTCTTTACTTAATTATATCTTCCATCTTATAATTTTTAAAAACTTTTTGGAGGAGTTGAATTTATCTTAGATTTATGCCTTGCATATGGAGATAATGCAGAACAGATCTATACCCTTTCTATATAGAATCTTCCAAATAGTTCCAGCAATTTCAAACAAATTCTATATGACATGTATTCCCAAACCTACATACAGTTTTATCTACTTCATTCTGCGAGACCAAATGTTTTTAAAATAGGTGAGAAAACTCTGTAAACTCAAGAACTCTATATACATATGAAAATTCTATATGCTAAAATTACTTTTGTTATTTTATAAATTCTCTTCCTAATGTATGAGTCAGATCATTTCCTTCATCAAAAAATCTTCTGGCCTAATGAATAAAATTCAACTCCTTAGTCTGGCATTCAAGGCTTTCCAAAACTCAATTCCAAAGTATATCTCTACTTTCATATCCCATTACAACATTCCCAAACCCTGTGCACTAGCCTTCCCAGATTATTTGCTATTTGTCATGTCTTGCCTTCCTACCAATACTAACACTGTGCCCTTAGCTTGAAATGTTCTTTTCCCTCCCTCTTGTCAAAATCCTTCAACACCAACCAAAATACTCCCTTTTCTGGCTATGAAGATATGATCAGTGATGACAGACTATAAATGCCTAAGATTAAAGCCCTTTTACATTTACAAATAACCAGGTGTGGTTTCTGCTATCAAATCAATAAAAAAAATTAAAGTATCTAATATTCATTGGCCTTCTAATTAGGATCTGCTATGATCACATCTCATTAGTGAGAGATAGCCATTTTACCTGGCAAATTTCACTTGACTCCATCCTGACAGGAAGGTGAGAGAGAGAGAGAATTACATAAGGTTTAGACTCAGGATTAATGTAACCAACACTCTGCAGTATGTGTGCATGTGTATGTTGGGGGATAAGAGAGGGTAGCACATGTTGACTAGAAGGAATTTCTGGGATTGTGGGCCATTTTATATCACTTTTAAGAGTTACAAAATGTAAGTGGGGATCACTGGTGGAGAGAATAGGAGAGAACAGCAATTTTCTAGCCTAAGAGATAGCATGTGAAGGGGGGTAAAAAGAACTTCAAAGGACATTTGTTTCCATCTTTTAAGCCATAGTTGGGAAATTTACCAAAAGATGACATTTTAAAATGTTTCTCTTTATAATGGTTACCCAAACTAGCCTTCACCCTGCCAATGAGCGCAAATAGGAAATAAAACCACCAACCCAGAAAAACACCAGCTGTCAGAAGAGACGGGCACATGGCAACTTCACTTAATTCAGGCACAGAAATGCCTTCACTGAAGTGCCATGCTCTCTTCTGTCTCTCCTCCTGTGGGGGACACTTCAACACAGCCAAATCATCTTCTCTTTCCTTGCAGTCATTTGTCTGTAGTTTTTTGGAATATTTATTATATTTCCATTTTTTTGTAAGTGTTCATATTTCCTTCCTCATCAATAAAAACCATATATAATACCTCCTTCAATTTGTATGAAAATTAATTCAACCAGCTCGTTTCCAATAAAAAATGGAGTGCACTTTTCCCCACTTTGTATTTCACTAATTCTCTCAGTAAGTTCTAACAGAATTACACCTATATTTTCTCTCTAGTGGAGAATTTTCCACTAATTCATTGGAGGATTGCTAGTTCAAACTATTGCAAGGGCCCAGATAATTGATTGATGCTGACTGGTATTACTCGATCTCTCCAGAAGATTGAACAAAAAGAAATGGGATTAAATCACATCTGAGAGGAAATACTGAGACAGGAAGAAAAAGCTTCTTAAGTGTATAAATCAAATGTTACAAGGGTTTCTATGAAGGTTGTAGAACACCAATCATCAAAATTCTTTTAAAAAGGAGATAAATCTGTTTTTAAAGCCCAATCTCTTGGAAGAAGTGATCCTGAATGAAAGACCTCTTGATGCCTTATCCTTCACAAAAATTCTATTATTAACCAATATTACAGCAGCAGACACCATTAACTGCCTACCCAATATCCATTCTTCCCTCTTCCTGACCAACAGACTCCTCTTCTGCTGCTGCCTGACATGGCCATATAACCTGGCTAATGAAATGTATGCAGGGGCACCTGAGGGGCTCAGGCAGTTAAGCATGACTGTTGATCTCAGCTCAGGTCTTGATCTTGGGGTTGTGAGTTCAAGCCCTATGTTGTGCCCCATGCTGAGTGTGGAGCTTATTTTTTTTTAAAAAAGTGACTGAAAAGGAGCTTCTGAGGAAGCTTTACAAAAAGGAACCAGACTCAGCAGTCATGCTCCTCTTACCCTTTGCCCTTTGCTCTTTACCCTTTCCAACTCTTCCAACCAAAAGGCAAATTCAAACCCTGGAGATGTAGCCACCATCTTGGAAGTCACACACTAGCAGTGCGTGAGTGGCGCAATGGGTCAACTGTCTTCAGCTCAGGTCATGATCTCAGGATCCTGGGATTGAGCCCACATTGGGCTCCCTGCTCAGCAGAGAGACTGCTTCTCCATCTCTTCCCCACTCCTGATCTCTCTGGCTATCTCTGTCACTATCCCTGTCTCTGTCTCTCTCTCTCAAATAAATAAGTAAAATCTTAAAAAAAAAAAAAAAAAAAAAGGAAGTCGCACACTAAACATAACAGAGAAGGAAGACACAGGCACCTTGTACTAGTACCCCAGTCAAGGATACTCTTCTAGACTTACTGTTATAGGACAGAAATAAAGCCCTTCTTTAGTTAAACTCACTGATACAATTGCATTCCCTCTTTCTTAAAACTGTCTACCTTTTGCTCTTGTGATACCACATTTTCCTGGTTTTCCTCCTCTCTCACTATCCCCTCCTTCTCTTTCTCCTTTGCTGGATCTTCTCTGCTCAGCCTCCACAGAACACTCCAGAGATCAGTCTTGGGCTCTTTGGCAGGCAAAATAATAGCCTCCAAAATTGTTCACATCCTAATCCTCAGATTATGCGAATATCCTATCTTATATGGCAAAAGGAACTCTGCAGCTATGATTAAGGATCTTGACATGAGGAATCATCCTGGATTATCCAGGTGGGCCCAATGAAATCCCAAGGATCTTTATAAGGGAAAGAGGGAAGCAGGACAGTCAGAAAAAGTTATGATGATGGAAATGGGTTGAGTGACACACTATAAACACAGAAGGAGGGGCCACAGGCCAAGGAAAGCAGGTAGCCTCCAGAAGCTGAAAAGGTGAGAAAGCAGATTCTGCCCTCGAGTCTCCAGAGAGAACTCAGTCCTGTCAATGCCTGATTTCAGCCCAGGGAGACCTCTTCTGACTTTTAGAATATAAAATAATAAATTTGTGTTGTTTTAAGCTACTACTTTTGAAGTGATTTGTTACAGCCACAATGGGATGCTAATACAGGTCTCATTTCTTTATCTATATGTTCTTCCTAAGAAACCTCAAGGCATCCTGTGGCTTTAAAAACTATCTACATTCCACAGTTTCCAAATCTTTCTCAGAAAATCTCACCTCACTCCAGGATGCCAGATTTGTATATGCAAATTAATATGTAAAGCACAAAAAACAAAAATAGTAGCCCTTTACAAATGCAGACTTATCTGAGCCTATTTTTGTCTGAATGTGTTACTTGTTGAATTAATCTAGTTTTCTGTGCCCCACAGGTGTTGATGAGCAGCATCTGAAAATAGCGAAGATGTAGTGACAGAGTAGATCACCATCTACTTCATTCCCTCATTCCCTCATCCATATATGGTTAATGACCCAACCTAGAATGTGCCAGTTGCCATGTCAGTCCCCCAAGTGGATAAGGCATGTTCTTTCTTGTGTATCTAATAGATATCCCAAACTCCACACAGCCATTGAAGAACCCCTGACTTACCCAGCTCATCCCACAGCATCTCCCCTTCTGCACCAAAAAACACTCTGCTCCTTTCCCAGGCTCCTTCATCTCAGTAAAAAATGCACCATCATCCACCCTGTTGCTCATGTCAAAAACCTAAGAGCTTACCTTGTACCCATTCCTTTTCCCTCATTTCGTGCATCCAGCCTATAAGCAAAAATCCTGTCAACTCCATCTTCAAAACACACCCAAATGCATTCTCATCTTCCCTCTCTACTGCTTCCCTTGCAATCCAAGCCACTGCCGTCCTTCATGTGCATACCACAACCACCTCCAACAACCTAGTCCCTACACAGCAGCCAGAAGTACATTTTTAAATGTAAATTAGACCACATCACTCCTCTGCTTTTTTTTTTCTTTGCACAAGGAATGCTTTAATAATTATCCAAATATAACAACTTCTTCATTGTGGTCCTCTTGGCTTGCAAATGAGAGTCAGAACCAGAGGCCTGGACCCAGACAGGTACAAGGAGGAAGCCTGAGAAAACCATTTATTCCTGGGGGCTCCGGTCAGGTTTATTTGTAAATGGGAAGGAAAGAAAATAATGTGAAGTGGAGGCAAGAGGAAGGAGAAATGAATTCCTGAGTGAGAAGAGGAGCTCTGGAATGACTCTACGGCAGCCCTGTGTCCTGTCTCATCCCAAGAAACATCAATGATATCTTGTTGCTCTTAGAATAAATGTCACCCTGGCTTTCAGAGACTTTCTTCCTGCTTCTTCACTGTAGACCTTGTCCCATACCTGGCAATGAGTAAAAGAGGACAGTAGCCTCACTGTATCCTCAGATGTTGCCTCACCACACACAAGAGGCACATTCAAGATACAAACTAAATTAACAGAAAATTCAGACAAAATTAAACGTAGGAAAGCGTACATTCTGTGAGGGTCCTGCTTATATGACTCCAGTGTTCACCCTGGTCAGCCTAATAGTCAGGTGGGGTCCCCCTGAACTAAGTTCAATGTAGAATAATACCCTAAGGATTCTCTGCTTAGGAACATTATGAAGAATATAAAAAGATTGATGGGGGATTCCTAAACCTTCATTTTGTAATGAGAACAAAACACAGTTCATGGAGTATACTAATACACTAAAAAGCCATAAAAAATGTCAAGTGGATTCTGATGTGTCTCATTTCACTATGGAACTAATAATAATATGATTGCATTGTATTTGTACAGCAAACATTTATGGAGAATTTACTAGGACCCAGAAACGTTGCTAAGAGCTTTACATGAGCTGAGGTATGCTATCATTACTCTTATTTTAGAGATAGCATGACTAAATTTGAGGAACACAAGATCACACAGTTATTGCATGGCAGATTCAGGCTACAAACCCAGAGACCTGACTCCTGAGCCCATACCCTTAACCACAGCACTAGCCTGAATTAACCAGCAGGCTCAGACTAGTCAGACTTTCTCAGATGGTTCTCTCTGGATCCTTTTCTGAATGGCTCAGCATATATGGCTCCCATTCCCACCCAGTCCTCTGCTGAGATGTCTAGAAGTCTTATGTGTATTTCAGGACCCTTAATATAAAGACCTGAGTTTCTGCTTAAGTATGAATTCAAAGGACTGATTTCATCATAACCTAAATCCCTACACATCTGGCTTTGCTTGTCTCCCACAGACTCTGGGTAATGCTGTGACGGCTGCTTGGTGCTGGAGCTCCCTGGCTCTCCAACCTGAGTGCTCTACAGCTGGTTCTCTGGGCCCCAGTGTTCCCTGTGCTGTAGCTGAGCACTGGCAGCGGGATTAACATATCCCAAAGTCTCTTTGACACAAAGAATATATATCTGCTTGAAGTGGAAAGTTAAAATGACTCCTTCATCAGACAGAAACCTGGAGGGAATGACATTCCGGAGGAAATACATTTAACAGCTCCACATTAAATGTTTAATTATTTCACGCCCAATTTTATGTAGGTTATTCTAAAATACTCTAATAGGGAGCAGGGCTTTTTAATCACATTTTGTAGATTCTAAATTGAAGCCACATTAATAAATGAAGTCACAGGTACTTTCCACCCTGCAGTGCACAAGAGTCAGGTGTACCTTTTCTCAAACGACACTCCCTTGGCACTTGAGTGATACAGTAATACATTTGTCTTCCTACAATGCTTTCTTGCTTTGGTGTTTGTCTATTTACAACAAAGGAGGTGAAGATGACAGGGATAAAAGATAGAAATGTGTCTTTTCCCACCAAAAAATTAAGACACATGGTTTCTATATCGTGCGTCTTTGTTTTGCGTTCACATTATGGGAATATTCAGAAGAGCCAAACTAGGAGAATTCTGGCCAAACTGAAAAGGAAAAGGCACCAATATAGTTATCAGTCATGTCTTCACGCAGGTATCAGCATATTTTTAAATGCAAAATAATATGAGTAAGTAGTAAGTTGAAAAGCTTTAAAAACGTATCTACATTTTAACCACTAATATCTCCTGCCTCACTACATGCATTAGGTAAACTTCCAAACGGGTGTCATGTCGCTTTAAGAAAATTAAGGCCCTAAACATAGAAATATAGCCAATTACAGTTACCAAAAATAATCATGTCTATGTTGTTCAGTGCAGGAGATATTGCTTATACCCCAAAAGAGATAGGGCTTTGCGGCATAGTAGCTCCTCACAGCTGTCAGAAGCCAGTTTCCTTATCAGTCCAGCAGGAGTGTAATTAAAGACAATAGCCAGAGCAGCTGCATTGAAAAAACAAGTCATTTGTCTTCCCCTTCCCCCACCCCTTCTGCTCACATAGTTAATCTGAACATAGCATCAGCTCCATCGTCAAGGATCCTTCAAAAGGCAGAATAATAGGAAACATATATCTGTTTCCCACTGTGGACTGTGAAGGCTGAAGAAACACTTGCTCTTATCTCGCTATTACATTACATAAAATGCAAGTAATTTAAGTTGGAAACTCAAAAGCTCCTAAAATAGGGCAAGTTTTTGGAGAATGAGAAAAATTATTTTCAGGAATAGAGAGAATCTGGGGAAATGACCTAAACTCAGTGGTGTCCTGGAAAATGTTTAACAACAGGCCATCTAGGAGGAAAGCCCTGATTTGTAACATTTGGGATTTCTGTAGTTAAATACCCTCGTTGTGGTTGATGTCAGGCTATCGAGGTGACCTCATTGAACACAGAGGTAGAAAGAGGGGCACAGAAGATGCCAATACACAGTGTTTACACCCCACAAACAACAGATGTATGAAATCTCAAGAGCATAGATAATAATTTGGACATAATCTCAAGAACACATTTTTTTTTAAACTAGGAAATAGTACATTTTGACTGTTACCTTTGTTTTTAATGTAATTTATTGAAAGTTTATATAATTTTTTAACAATGGCTATGTTTATTGCCTTGGAGAATTGCTAAGAACATTCACCTCTCACAGGCCAGTACAAACTGACCCCAGTCCACCACTATCTAACCTATACTCTAGTAAGCTGGCTGCCACCTTACTAGAAGTCATAAATAGTCCTCAAGTTATAACAGGTAGAAAAGGATGCAAAATAACATTTTTTTCAACAATGGAATTTGGTCACTTTAATCATTTTCCCAAGACCTATCTTTCTAGAATAATCTCCCCAAAGCCAAAAAAAGAAGGAAAAAATTGTAGGTACATGCTTATGTGTTCTTCCTAAAACAGTAAGAACACGGGTACTTTTCACAATCATGGCTATTGAGAATGCATTTATAATCCTTTCTTCCTCACATGTATATAACTAAATGCTAATAGGATATTTTGGCTAAAGTGCAGAGATACAAAAGCTATGCCCCCATTGAAGTGCAAAGCTTTGCTGAGAACTTGCAAAACGGGTGATTAAAAACAGTTATCTGAACTTCTACTTCTGGGAAGATGGAGCTGACCTATTTTTCCCTGTCTCTCCCACTAAGTACAACTAAAAACCCTGGACATTATACAGGAAACAAACAAAAGACTCTGAAAGGCAGAGAGGGAAGACAGGGCAACTAGGGAGTAACACAGAGGTGAGTTTCTTCCATTCTATGGGGCCCATATCCTCAGCACAAACTCTTGCCCCAACCCCAAAGCTACTTGAACATAAGCTCCTTGACTACCAGCCACCTCCCTCAGGGCAACTCATATAATTCAGCATCTACTACTCCTGTCTTTAATTTTTGTTTTGGTCCTAACAATTTCTTTTTCTCTTGCATTCAGTTATCCTTCAAATAGATATCTATTATATTTTACCTAGTTCCCCAGGCATTCTATACCAGTAAAGTTTTCAGGTTATCTAATCTCTAAATTGCCAAAAGAGAAGTCCAGTATGTAGAGAATTAATTCAATTTGGTATATATTATACTATCTACTGATCAATGCTTTTCAGATTTTTATTTACATAAAAATCAGCTGAGGATCTTGATAAAATTCACATTCTGATTCTAGGTCTTGGATGGCACAAAAGAGTGGACCTTTCTAACAAGCTCCAAGGTGAAGCCAAACCACACAGTGAATAGCAAGTTTCTAGATGACCATATGTTAAGTAGTAATTATCTGATTTAATCTTAGCCTTTACACTTTTCCATGTTTTCTGAATTTACTTCAATAATTTGACAAGTAAATTATAATGATGTTATTTCCATTTTTAGGAAAACATACTCCGCTTTAATCACTTTATGGTTTAGACTCTCATAATCCTACTAGATCTACTTTTCTCCTTCTGCCTCCACTGTATTACTTTTGTTCACCACTATGCTGTCACACAGAAGAATGTGACTTCCCTGGAGGGAAAGAACTGTAACTTATTGTATCACTAACAAGATCTTATATTCAGAAAGCAATAAAAAATACTTCTAAAAAGGGGCACCTGGGTGGCTCAGTCAGTTAAGCATCTGCCCTAAGATCAAGCCCAGAGTAGGGCTTCCTGCTTAGTGGGGAGCCTGCTTCTTCCTCTCCCCGCTGCTTGTGCTCTCTTGCTATCACTCTCTCTAATGCTCTCTCTTGCTATCACTCTCTCTAATTTACTCATTAATAAACATTAATATGCCAGGTGGACCTATCAGTCTCTACCCATAAGGAGCTTTAAAGTAACAGCTACCTATACAAGTTGAGTCAAATAGTCAACATCCTAGTCATAATAATAACAGCTAACACTTCATGAACAACCCATTGGATGCCAAGTATCTGATATGTTTTACTTCACTTAATCCTTTAACAATCCTCTAAGGGAGGTACTATTATTATCCTCATTTTATAGATGAGAAAAGCTGAAGCTTATAGAGAGGCTGATAATTTCCCCATGGTTACTCCAATAGTAAATGGTAGAACAAGAATTTAATATCATGTCATCCTGATTCCAGAACCCAACTCTTACCACTAGGTATATTACGGTCACATATAAATTTCAAAGCACTCTGGCTCAGGCATGAAGCAAAAGTAACAACGTAAGGCCAGCAGGAGAGGGACTACACTGAGATCCAAGGGTTTCTCATTCATGTGGACATGAATATGGGCAAAGGGTAGATAACCTACCAGCCTCATGGAAGATACACCCAAGGTTTGGTCTGAAGTAAAGTTTAATTCCAACTTAGATGGAATACTGAGACTGAGTCTGCTGCACCCCCTGATCCCCACTGGAACGGTTCCCACTGCAACAATCCCGGGCTTTCAGACATCCAGTTGTAGACAGTTGAGGGAGAAAATTAAGTTGGAGACTCTGTGGTAGGGGCAGGCATAAAAGCACAGAAGCCAGTATGGTCAGGCCAAAGTTCACTTATGTGCTGAAGAAAGCCCATCATTTTTATAAGGATGAAGACATCAGGATTTTCACAATGTGCTATGGTATTTGAAAATGCCATTGCCTGCGTCTGGAGGACACAGCTCTGTAAAATTTATATTTTCTGGATTTTAAACAAAGACAAGTTCAGAAGAGGGTTTGTCAAGTTGAAAGCATGAGAAGCTAAGGGTAAAGAGACTGAGTGAGCTGCTGCATGGTAATTTTAAGTAAATAGATAAATGGTCAGTGCCAACAAACATCAAGGATGCTTGTGCCCACTTACTAGCAGGTGCAACCTCTTCTAAAGAAAAGGTATTTTCAAAAACTCAGACTAACTGGGATAGAGTAAAATTCTCACATCTGAATAGAATGTTAGCCTTGAAAAATCTCATTTTAATTGTTTATACCAATTTGCCATCTGTAAAATTTCTACCTAGAAAAACTAAGAGAAAAAAACTGTACACATTCTTTAATAATAACTCATGGTCTTCAGTATTATGAAAATAAGCATTATGTAATTATTAAACTATCAGATTCTTACCTGAGGCTGATTGATCTCAGAACACCAGACAAGGTGTAAATAAAGCCACGGCTAAGGGTTAGTTCTTACAAAGGCTATTCAGGGTCATTGTGTTTCATGACTGCCACCTGAACCTTTGCTTCAGCTGGTGGCAGGGGGAACAAAGCAAGACAGAGAAAGAAATAGTCCTAGTGATGGCAGAGGAATGGCATTGCTTTTCCATATAAAGGAAAACATATTATTAGGTCATGGCTGACATTTAATAGGTAATTCACTGAAATAACTTACCACTTCATACCCTGTAATTTGATGTGATTCTTCTTTTAATAGCACACCGAACAGATGCACATTTCCCATTTACATTCAAAATGACAGCAAATTCTCTACCAACATGGCTCTTGTGAAGGATAAGGAAAGAGAGGGTGAATGTTCTAGGGAACCACACAGATCTCTGGCCCTGTCTGCCTGTCTCATCATTCCTCTGCCACCCTCGGCCCTTTCCACCTCTATGAGCCCCTTCCTTAGTCCCTTTATATCCTTTGAAGTTCTATTCTTCCCTCTCTCAGCCTTGGAAAACGTGAATGTACTTATCACTTAATAGACACAGATAGATACATGATATATTTTTACCATGAAGAATCTGAAGAGTCATCCAATTCTCAGGCATGAGAAAGATGACCCTTTCCCTCTCTCTCACTATAATTCCTGTCTTTACCCATCCATCTATTAAAGGTTTGCTTTGACTTTTAAATGCATTTTTGATAGTTATAAGAGAAATACAGTAGGCCCTAAATAACTAATCCCCTTTCCCTCTCCATTCCTTTATCCCACCTTACCCCCACTTTACACAGAGCTTTCCTCTCCTTAAAAATAAATTTTGAAGAATGCTCTTGAAGGATATGTAATACCCTATTGATTGTTAAATTGACCCTTAAAACATTTTTTTTTTATTTTTTGAAACATTTTTTAAAGGCTGTGTGAACACATACCTTTTGTTCCCATGGCTTTTCATCTTCATATGAGAACCACCAGTAATACTTAACCACCTAAAGTTTAAACTTTCTCTGAGGATTAAGTTGAAGGCTTGCAAGTCTTCTTTTAAAAGATAAAAGACAACAGTCTCTTGCACATAATGTCCCTCTTCCATCAAGCATTTTTTATAAGAAAATTAACATCCTCAAGTTTAGTAAAAACAATTTTATTCAAAGGAGAATTGATTGCTGCAGATGGCCCTCAAATTCTGTTGCAGCTTTGGAAAACATTCCTCCCAAGTAACCGAAAATGATTAATCTAATATGAAAAAATTAGAACTCAGTTCTGCCATAGAAAATGTAGCAAGAGCCAGTAGCTTGCATTTCTACAGAGCTGGAACTGAGAAAGAATAGCAGATCAAATAAAGGTACCACATTAAAGTATTTGTCAATTGTGGGATAGCTCATATTATTGCTGACAACTATTTGTCCCCTATCCCACAAGAGAATTACACATCTTTATTGTTTGCTGTGATACCTGCAAGGCCAGAGCACATCTCACTGCCCAGAGTCAGACTTAGCCATGGGCTTGACAGGCCAATGAATGTCAGCAGAAATGACAGAGTGCTTACTCCAAGCAGGAGCTTATTTAAGAGGCCTGCTTTAGCTTTTTAATCTCTGCCTAAAGAATAGCATATCCTAGATGGGATGCTCCATTAGCCTGGATTCCAAAATGAAGATTCATAGAAAAGAACCATATGGAACAGAGCCCTGACTAGAGCTGCAACCAGAGGCAACTGGCAGCAATAGGGGCAAGCTTCATCCACAGAGGACATGCAATGGGACAAAGAATAAATATTCATTGTTATTTGCCACAGAGATTTAGGAGTTGCTTTTTGTCACAGATTAGATGATTAATACAACAAACTAGTCATGATGTGCTTATCCCAAGAATGGGGAGACTGGGTTTCCATGTTCTAGGAAAAAAGGAACATATATAAAACATTTGCTCAAAGCTAACTGCTATTCTAGGAGTTTTCAGGAAATTGGCCACCAATCAGATGCCCTCCCCCCCCAAAAAAACCTTTTGAGTCTCATCTAGAAAATGAAAGGCTAGGTTCTATGATCTCTAAGTAAGTTTCCAGAGCTGGCATTCAAGTATGAGTTCCTTACTGGAGCCATTCAGAAAAGTAAGATTCACTATATAACTTAGAGTCACTGCATTTTCAAGAGAGTAGATATCTGGCCAAGATATCTGGTCAAGAGTGGATATCTGACCCTATTTTTTTTTTTCATAATATGATTGATGTTTTAATGTACCAAGAATTATTAGCACCATTTTCGGAGAAAATTGTCTCCCAGTTCACTAATGGTCACTAATGTTTGAAACTTTTTATTTCAGAGAACAAATCCATTTTTAGTTCCTATATTCACCTCCTTATTACCCAACTACCAAAAATGTCGGAATTCTTCCATTTTTAATGGCAATTTTCATTTAAAATTGCTCATTTTATATTGCCATGAATTTAAGATGCCTGTAAACATAATGATAATTATGTGAATCTGACTAATAATTTGTCTTACCCAAAATTTGTAAGTGATAATAGAGATACCATCAAAAGATTTCAAATCATTAGAGTCTAGTATTATTAAAGATCGATACTGTCACCATTAATGAGACAAAGGCATTGTTCTGGGAAGGGAAATACATCTAGAGTTTGATAAATGGATTTCAAATAAAGAGCAGAAATAATCTATCCAGGCTAAAAGAAAGCTTTTAAAGGCTGGCAAAGTAAAATATAATATTCTAAAGCAAAATTTTCCTATGCCTCTTCTGTTTTGAAAAAAAATGTAGAAAGATACCATTTATATCTTATAGTGATGTTAATATTTTTAACCATTTTATTCAACATTTTAACTATATAAATGTTGAATAGAACAAGAAATCTATAAATGTGCCAAACTTTTTAGTTCTAGGCAAAGAATGATAAGCTGTTGGGCCAGAATTAGAAATACAGTATTAGAAAAAAATATATGATGGCTATTTTTTCCCGAAGTACATTATTAAAATTCAGTGCTATAAAACATTCATTTAACATGGGCACTGTTATATCTGTATATGAAATAAAGGCACAAACTAGAAATAAAAAAGGTAAGTTTAGACAGGGGGATTATGGGTGATTTGGTTTATGTATCTTTTTTTTTTTTGTAAGTTTTTTTTTTTAAGATTTATTTATTTATGATAGACAGACAGAGAGAGAGAGAGAGGCAGAGACACAGGCAGAGGGAGAAGCAGGCTCCATGCACCGGGAGCCTGACGTGGGATTCGATCCCGGGACTCCAGGATCGCGCCCTGGGCCAAAGGCAGGCGCTAAACCGCTGAGCCACCCAGGGATCCCCTGGTTTATGTATCTTTTATCTTTAGAATAATATTTTTAAACAGTTACAAATAAATGCTACTACTAGTATCTTATTATATACTAATTTTAATGTCCTATTTATATGTTACTTTTAGTAAATCTAAGCAATCCATGATCTTTTCAGGAAACATATATCACATGAGAGTGAAAAAGAAAACAGAAGCATCTGTATTCCTACAAAAATTCCAGATTCTTTGAGTCTTTTGTCTGTGCATATTTATAAGAAAAGAGGGGTCGGCAGCCCTGGTGGCGCAGGGGTTTAGCCCCGCCTGCAGCCCGGGGTGTGATCCTGGAGACCTGGGATCGAGTCCCACGTGGGGCTTCCTGCATGGAGCCTGCTTCTTCCTCAGCCTGTGTCTCTGCCTCTCTCTCTCTCTCTCTGAATAAATAAATAAATCTTAAAAAAAAAAAAGAGGGGGAAAAAAAGTTTCCACTTCAAGGATAATTTCAGAATAGCCATCCTATCCTATTAAGAAAAAGAAAAAGATGGGCACAGTGTTTTAAAATATATATTTGAAATAAAAATTGGTCTCAAAGAACTGCCAAGGCAGCGAGAAGTTGTAGGACCAAGATTTAAGAGAAGAAGGAAACCAAGAAAGGTAATTCCAGAACTCGGGGCGCTTTTCCCTCTGGGCAAACTGCCAGTTCTGAAAATAATAAACAACGAATGAGAGGCTGAGAACGTGAGCACAATTTTCTTCACTCTCACAGGACTACAGGAATAAAAATTTGAGTTCAAGGCATGCCAAAGAGGAGAGGCTCAGAAACACCCTGCACTTTTTCTGAGATTCTGAAAGAGCATAAGAGTAAATTAGGAACAGACTAGCCCTCATAAGAACTGAAGCTCAAATTTGAATCTGGTCTCAGATTCTGATGGGATGACATTGACTCTGTCCAGATGAACTGTATATAAAAGCCTAAGGAAATCTTCCCAGGACAAAAAAACACATCACCCAGGCCTTCAAATGATCAATAAGATTTTTCATAAACAATGCTTGCCCCTCAAAAAAAAAAAAAGGCAGATAAGACAGATAAGAGAATAAGCTTTATCTGAAAATCAAGAAAAGCAATAGACATAAACTCACAAGTGACACAAATATTGAAGTATCAAAGACAGATAAACTATGTTCAGTCAATAACTGACTGAGAAGATGGAGAATTTCAGAGAACTGGAAAGCAGAAAATAAATCAAACCAAAAGTCTGGGATTGAAAAATAAAACATGGTAAATTGACAATAGGAGATGACATACAAATGAAAAGACAATTGATGAAGAGAACATCAGAGAAGAATATATACAATGAAGTATGGAAAATCAAAATGAAAAAGTAGAGAAATGATTCTAAAAGACACATGGGATATGATGAAAGTATGCAAGAATAAGAAAAAGTAGAAGTGATACTTGAAGAAATAATGGCAAAACTCTTCCCCCAAAAATGTCAAACACATCAAGAAGTGCTACAAATTCCAAGAAAGGTAAATACAAAGAAAACCAAACTGTGACCACAGCATTCTCAAACTGGAAAACAAAGATAAAGAGAAAATCTTCAAGTCAACCAGAGGAAAAGAGATATATCACCTTTAAAAGAACAACACTAAAACCATCAGCTGATTGCTCAACAGGAAAGAAAAAAAAAGCAAGACAATGGAATGATAACCTTAATGTAGTAAAGAAAACACTTCCTATCACAGAATTCTATATCCATCAAAAATATCCTTCAAAGTTTTAAGCAAAATACATTTAATACAAAAAACTGAGAGGATGTGTGATTAGCGCAAATGTACTCATGGAAACACAAAAGGGAGTGCTTCGAGAGAAAGAAAAATCATCCCAGAAAGAAGTGCCAAGATGCAGAATAGAATGCAAAGCAATTGAAAGGGTAAAGTACGTCAGTATATTTAAGTAAACATTGATGAGGATATAACAGGAATAACATCGTATGGAGTTTAAAATATATCATTAATAACCTTAACATTAGTAGCACAGAAGGCAACAGGGGGCTGCTCTACCATCTTTGCATTATCCAGAAGTGGTAAAAGTAGTGATACATACAATACTTTAATAAGTATTTGAGGGGATCCCTTGGTGGCTCAGCGGTTTAGCGCCTGCCTTCGGCCCAAGGTGTGATCCTGGAGACCCGGGATCAAATCCCACGTCAGGCTCCCGGCATGGAGCCTGCTTCTCCCTCTGCCTGTGTCTCTGCCTCTCTTTCTCTCTGTCTCTCATGAATGAAAAAATAAAATCTTTAAAAAAAAAAAAAAGTATTTGATTAACAGAAAGCAAATAAAAAAAAAGGAACTTAGATTAATAGGACAAATAAGTATGAAGATGATAGCTTTATACCCAAGATATCAATAATACATTGAAGGTGAACAGATCAAATACATAAATTTAGAAAAAGTTGTCAGGCTGTCATTAAAAATAAGCAACTTGGAGCACCTGGGTGGCTCAGACTATTAAGCGTCTGCCTTCAGGGAGCCTGTTTGTCTCTCTCCCTCTGCCCCTCCTGTGCCACCTCCCCCCTCCCCCCCACCCCAGCTGTGCTCTCTCTCATATAAATAATAAATAAAACCTTAAAAAAACTAAGCAACTCAATTACATTAAAAAGATACATCATAAATATGTGAGTTTGGAAATAAAAAGGTGGAAAATTATATACAGCATGCAAACACTCACTAAAAGAAGGCTGGTAGGGGATGCCTGGGTGGCTCAGTTGTTGAGCATCAGCCTTCAGCTCAGAGCGTGATCCTGGAAACCCAGGATCAAGTCCCACATCGGGCTCCCTGCATGGAGCCTGCTTCTCCCTCTGCCTGTGTCTCTGCCTCTCTCTGTGTCTCTCATGAATAAATAAATAAAATTAAAAAAATAAAATAAAAGAAGGCTGGTAGAGCTTCACTACCATAAGATAAACCAGACTTCAAGACAGAAGCACTACTCTTCAAATGGAAAGAAGGATGTTTTTTATGATGATAAAAGCATAGATCTAAAGGGAAAATACAATGCTTAAATTTGTATTATGAATCTAAGCACGTTACCTCAAAATACATAAAGCCTGAAACTGGCAGAAATAAAAGAATAGAAAAATCCACATCATGGTTAGAGACTTTAACACATCCTTCTCAGTAACTCATAGAAAAAACAAATATGACATCAGTAAGGATACAGGTTTGGACAAGATTAACAAATAACTTAATGGACAGATCAAGAACAGAACACCTCAATTACTGTCAACTACACATTCTTTTCAAATTTACCAAATTGTCTCCAATCTGAGGCAAAAATCAAGTTTTAACTTTAGAAGATTTAAGTAATACATGTCATGTCCTGACTAACTGCAGTAGAATTAGACTAATAATTAATATCAAAAAGATAACTAAAAAATCTCCTTATACTTGGACATTAACCAATGCCCTTCTAAATAGCTCAGTTAAAGAAGATAATGAAAGTGAGAAATATTTGAGATGAATGACAATATCTTTTTAAGCCACATATTCATTTTTTACAGACAAAGAACTAACACCACACTTAGAAGGACATTCATGGCCTTAAATGTGCACCTAAGAAAATTGAGAAAGGCTAAAAAATCAATGCTCTCAGCACTCATCTTATGATGTTAGTAAGAGAAAGGATATAAAATTAAACCCGAAAAAGCTGAAGACAGGAAAAAATGAAGATCAGAAATCAATTAAATAAAAACAGTCATATAGGAACATTGCAAAAGCAAAAGGTTGCTTCCTTGAAAGCCCTAAGAAAGTTAACAAACCCCCATCAAGACCAAGAAAAAAGGCAAAACAACAGGAATAAAAACGGATGTCAGTTGCAGTATTTACAGACGTTAAAACATAAGGATAAAATATTAACAAATTAATGCCAAAAAAATTGAAATAATAAATAGACTAATTCCTAGGAAAATGTAACTTAGCAAAAGCATCAGAAAGTCTGAAGAGTCTCATATCTATTAGAGAAATTGAATACAGCCTGGTATTTTTTCATATAGCAATATATTAAATAAATTTCCTTATGTCATTAAGTATACCTGTTCAGTGACAGAGAACATTCATTATAGTAAAGATTGGAGTTTCATTTAAACTTTACTAATTCTTAACCATGTGACCTGTGATAAATTATATAACCTCTTTATACCACAATTTTAAAAATTCTGACCTCATAGGTGAGATACTAAATTTACCTAGCACAATATCTTGGATCTAGTAAATGTTTGAGAATGACAGCAATGAGTATGTTTAATAACTGCATGGTAGCCTATGTTCCCCTCTTAAAAATACTGCAAGAAATCCTTATCTGCCTTTACACACATCCCTAATTTCCTCAGGCCAAAATCCTGCACGTGAGATTAATGGATCAAGAGATTCATGATGCATAGGGTCCAAGTGTCCTTCAGAAAAGCTGAATCAGCTAACACTTTCACAGACAACATAAAAGTGCTCATTTTCCTATACCCTTGGCCACTTGGATATTATCCTTTTATATTTTTGCCAATTTGGTAGGACAAAGATAGTATTCCATTTATTTTGCATTATATTTATGATTTAGTAAGTATGAACATTTATTAGATCTATTGGCATCAGTAATTGTCTTTTCATAAATTGTCTTTTGGCATCTTTTAGCAGAGCAGAAGAAAAGGAGGATAATTGGCACAAATCACACAGTCCTGGTGGTCAAGGCGTTCCAAAGTAAGTACCTGTTGGTTCTCAAACACAGGGTGAGGAGAGACAGAGGAAAGAAACAGGCCAGTCCAGATTGAAGGGTGGCAGGTTTAAAAAGCAAGGGAACTTGTCTTAGCAGCCACAAGGTAAAGAGATCTCAACACCAGCCCACCAGAATCTTGTTTATACAGAGGCCTTAACAGGGTTCCGCTCCCTTATACTATCAGACAGTCCCAACAGCACCTTACTGTCTCAAGGCTGCGGCCTTGGAAATGGTTCCCACTGTGGGAATGATGGGCAGATCCTACAACCCAAGGGAAAGAGAGTTGGTGAGGAGCCTCTAATTGCCACATCCAGCTCATGGATCAACCAGCAGTCACGTCCTCGCATGACCTGCTCCAATAGTACCATCTGAAATGTCTTAGATAGTCTTTCCTTTCTAGGGACCTAAAAACTGTTTGCCTAGAGGCCACCTTCTTGACAGCCCTTCTTTCATCCACTTTTCTTCTGGGATATTTGTACTTTTTCATATTGATTTATAAGAGCCTTTTAGAGTTTGTTGTTTACCTTTTAATTCTGTTTAGGTTTATTTGCTTTCATTCTCATTTAATAAGGGAAGTATTAAGGCCATAGATTTGTCTCTGCAGTTTTGGTCATATCCTGTGGGTTCTTACAGGGAGTTTCTTTGTTGTTGTAATCAATTTTTACATCTGCGATTTATTTTTCTTTGCACCTAGGTTTAGTACATAAATATAGAAGAGAAAACAAAATCAGGACGGCACAATGACCAACTCGCATTACCTGTTAGATTTTGACTCTTGAATAGTTATCGAATATTAAACAAAGCACATAAAGACCATAACCATGAGGATATGCTCAAGTAGAGTAATCGAGGTTTGTTTGGGTTTTTTTTCCAATTCAAAGGTTAAAGAAAAAATATGGGAGCAGGGAGAGAATACAAATTCTAAAAGGCAAAATTTTTACATAGTCACTGTCAGAAGTTGTATGAGATTAAAATAATATTGCACTCATGATCAGATAATGCTTTAACATACCAGATGTGATCCATAATACATAGGTCTCAGGAAATGAAAACAACCAAAGCCAGGCTGCAGACCAGCCAGCATGGGCTTGTAGTGGAGCGCCGTCAAGCGAAAAACATGTCACCATAGCAAACTTCCCTGAGGTCTATTTGACTAGAACCAGAAATTACCTTCATGATTAATAGTGTATGTAGCACTGTTTATACTATAGCACTGACAGTTTAGAAATTATTGACATTTCCAAAAGAGTCATCTGATAAGAGATTTTGAAATTATTTGAATTGAGGACAGTCCATGGCTTCTTGTCAAATTAAGCTCCTATTACAAAAAAAAAACAAAAAAAACAAAAAAAACAAAAAAAAAAAGCATCTATTACAAGACACAGACCATGAAGAATCCCAGAACAAGCTATAGGGACGCAAAATTTGATGAACTGATGCACAGACATTAACTGAACCAAGGTTTTTACTGAATTTTACATTATACCTTTTCAGGTGAAAGCTGCATGTAAAATATGTGCAATATATGAGAAAAACAGGCAACCCTGATTTTGCTCAATCATATTTGGCAATGTTTAATTATCAAAAAATATTAAATTGGGGGAACCTGGATGGCTCAGCAGTTGAGCCTCTGCCTTCAGTTCGGGTCCTGGGATCGAGGCCCGCATCGGGCCCCCTGCATGGAGCCTGCTTCTCCCTCTGCCTATGTCTCTGCCTCTCTCTGTGTGTCTCTCATGAATAAATAAATAAATAAAATCTTAAAAAAAAAAAAAAAGATCAAATTGTGCCCCAACCAATGAGGTACAATAGTCCCCCTTACCCATGAGGGATACATTCTGAGACCCCACTGGGTGCCTGAAACCCCTGATAGTACTGAATCCTGTATATATTGTGCTTTTCCCTATACATACATACCTATACAGTAAAATTTACAAATTAGGCACAGTAAGAGATTAACAACAATAACTAATAAAACACTCATAACAATATCCTGTTACATTATACACATAACAATAAAATACACACTTATAACAATAAAAGCTATATGAATATGGTCTCTCTCTCTCAAAACATCTTGTTGTACTATACTCACCCTTCTTATAATGACGTGAGATGATAAAATGCCGTGTAATGAGATAAAGAGCAGTGAGTGACGCTGGCGTTTTGACATAATTAACGTGATGCTACATCAGAAGGAGGAGCATCCGCTTCCAGACAAGGTTGGACTGCCAAAGGAAGCTAAAACCTCCAAAAGCAAAACCGCAGATAAGGGGGACCACTATAGAGTCCAGCTCTGAGAGCTTGGAAAAGCAAAGTAACAAACAATAGACAAAATATACAGCTGCAAAAGGGAGACTGATTCTAGCCTCTATTTTGGCACCATAACCCTGTTCCCATCAAAGCATATCATAAGAGTCTGAGGCACTGGCTTTTTTCAAACACCGCAGACAGAGAATTTCTTGACATCAGCATTTCCCACAGAATCCTTAGAACCCAACGCACATTTAGCTTTGGTCTGGGAAACACCATTTAGAATGTATTTTATAAAAGAATGTTTGTTAACATGCATACAGTATACTGACAAGTAGTTCAACACTATGTATAAGATAGTAACAATTGTGTTATTAGGTATTTTATATACTTTTATATATTATTTATTTCTTTACTTATATATATAAACATATGTAAAACACATTTATATAGTATATATTTTGTTTTTATATACACATACACAATTGATCTTCATTATCCTTAGGTTCCATATTTGCACATTTGTCTATTTGCCAAAATTATCTGTAACCCCAAATCAATACTCAGGGAACTCTTGGAGTCATTCACTTACATTCAAAAAACAGGGAAAATTTTGAGTTGCCCAACGTTCACGTTCTTAGATGAGGTTAAACAGGCGACATTCTGCATTCTTGTTTTAGTTCTCCTATGACAAATAAAGGTCCTGCTTATGGTTTACTTAGTGCCGTCTTTTTCACATTTTTGTGTTTTTTGTTGGTGATTTTACATGGAACCCAAACATAGGGCTGAAGTGCCGTCTAGTGTTCCTAAGTGCGAGAAGGCTGTGATGTGCCTGATGCAGAAAACACGTGTATTAGCCAAACTTCATTCAGGCGTGAGTTATAGTGCTGCTAGCTATGAGTTCAATATTAAATCAACAATGATATTAAATAGTGTCTTTAAATAGAAACACATATAAAACAAGGTTATATATTGATTGGTTGACAAAAATGTGAACAGAGGTTCACAGGAACCTAACTCTGCATTTGCCCTATGAGCGATGCTGCAGTACTGGCTAATTCAGTGTTCAAGACAACTTTATAGAATGTAACTACCAGCAAATAATAAACTATGTTATATATAAAAATGAGGAACAGAAACTTAAAGAACTTAAATTTTTTTCAGCTAGAGAAATGAGCTTGAATAAGGTCTATCTCTGATAGCTATTCATTTTTTCAATTAATGAATATATATTGAGTTCTTCTATGTGCTGGGTATAAAACTTGTGCACAAATATGGACATTGCCCTGACTTTCTGAATGTTTGTGGTCTAGCAGAAAAGGGCCACCACTCCTATACACGTGTAACGCACAACCTAACTGGGGAATATAAATGTAACCAAATAATCACATGAATGAATTAATCATCTCAGACTTGGATAGGGCTCTGTAAGAGAAGAATACGGTTCTCTGCCGAAGAAGTCACCCAACTTAACTGGAAGGTAGGGGATGAGAAAAGTATTCCAATCAGAAAACATGGCCTGGGCAAAGGCTTGTAGCAGGAGGGAGCATGACATTCTGTAGAAACTACAAGAAGGACATTGTGCCTAAAGCAAAAGAAATAAAAATGGTCCAAAATAAAACTGGAGAGACAGGTGGGGGGGATGAACCATCCAAGGCCTTGTAAGCCCAGCTAAAGTATGTTGGTTTTATTCTGAGTGCAATTTGAAGCCACGTATGAAAGGTGATTATATTATTTACCCTAAAAGATTACTCTGGGTACAGTGTAGCCAAAGGAGAAGGGGGTGGTCAAAGTCAATGTGTGTAGAACTGTTAAATTATCATAACCTCCCTCAAGTGTCTTTTACATCATAATTATAGCCTAGTAAATATATAGCTGTAAGTATGCAGATTGGACCTTATGTGGAGGGAAGAATAATGAGAAAAAGCATGGCCATAATCAAAAGAGTTTTATATTTCTTATTCTAAAAGTTATAGGGGTGCCTGGCTGGCTCAGTTGGTGGAATATGGTATTCGTGATATAGGAGTTATGGATTTGAGCCCCATGATGGGTGTAGGGATTACTTGGAAATAAAATCTTTACAAAATTAATTAATTAACTAAAATTAAAGTTCTAAATCATGGAAATATTGTGACTTCCTTTCTTTCCAAATATATATCTGAAGTTCCTATCAGATGCATACTTAATCTTCTTTACTATGACTTCTCTTATTTTTCAAAATGTACATTTGCATTCTCATTCAAATATATATGCATCAAAAGAGGAGGTGAAGGAGGAGAGGGAGAAAAAAGGAGAAGTTGAAACAGGAGAAGAGAAAAAAAGAAATGTTATCTTCTACCCATGTGACCTTGTCTGGTCCTCATTTGACCAAAGATTGTAGCAGATCTTTTTAAGACAAGGGGGAAATTTGAATAAGGACTGTGCAATAAATGACATGGGAACATTTTCATAGGTGTGATAATGTTTTACATTTTAAATATAAAAATATATTTACATATCATTATTTATTAGAGATGTATACTAAAGCATTTATGGGTAAAATGACATGAAGTCTAGGATTGGCTTTATAATGATCTAGAAAGGGAACAAGATAAGTGAAATGTGATTGACAAAAGATAAGTAATTGTTGAGCCTGGGTGATGATACACAGCAATTCATTACACTTTTCTTTAACTTTGGTATATTCTTAAAAACTGAGGGAAAGGAGACAGAAGCCAAATTGCACTGAGCCAAAGAGTGACAGGGGGATACTTTGTTTTCTCCGTTTCAAAGTCTTTAGTACATTTGTATTAAACATTAAGCTTTGATTTAACTAGGATTCAAGAAATTAAGAGAGTGAATGTATTTGTAGTTGGGAAGGGATATTATGCAGCCTCCCTTCTTAGGAGACCATGGTCCAAGAACCACAGAGGGCGGCCAGTAACATAGTAGTCCCTGATGGAGCGTCAGGTCCCAGCCAGAAGCCCTGCAACCCTGGAGGGGCAGATAAAGGTGATAAGTAACATCCAAGATGGATTTGGTGCTTGTAACGATTCCTTTAAAGCCCCAGAAAAGACTTGGGGAGGTGAACCTCATAAATGACTGCAGTTGCAGCGTTCAGCAGAATGAGTGCACAGACTCAATATTTGGGCTTCAAAGGGAAAAGCCATGCCTTGAGGCTGGACAACTGAGGAACATAGAATACACACACACACAAACACTTAGCAGAGCACTTCCTTGAGCTGTGTCCTGTTCTACACTCTTTACATATGTGCATTTCATCCTCTAAACTACTGTGAAGGGACGTTATTATATAGAAATGCAGAAACTGAAGGACAACAAGATTCTGTAATTTGTCCTATCCAGATAGGGAGCAGAAGAGCTGGAGTTCTAACCCAAGCAATGTGACTCCTGAATCCATGCCCTTAATGTCTATTCTATAATGCTGCTTCTCTCCCTCTCCCTCTCTCTCTCTCTCTCTCTCTCTGTAAGGGAAAACAACCAGATGGACATTCACTAGTGTGTTTTTGGTTGAAGATTTTTTTCCTTTGCCCTTAATTTATTTTCTGGGTTTCTTAAGTTAAACATGTATCACTTCCATCATTATTTTTTAAGTCTATAAATATATTTTTTAAAAGGACCTTCCAGGGATCCTTGGGTGGCTCAGTGGCTTAGTACCTGCCTTTGGCCCAGGGTGTGATCCTGGAGACCTGGGATTGAGTCCCATGTCGGGCTCCCTGCATGGAGCCTGCTTCTCCCTCTGCCTGTGTCTCTACCTCTCTCTCTCTCTCTCATTCTGTCTCTCATGAATAAATAAAATCTTTTAAAAATATAAATGAATGAATGAATGAATGAATAAATAAATAAATAAATAAATAAATAAATAAATAAATAAATAAATAAACGGACCTTCCAGGGTGCCTGGGTGGCTCAGTTGGTTAAGTGACTGCCTTCAGCTCAGGTTATGATCCCAGGGTCCTCAGCAGAGAGCCTGCGTCTCCCTCTCCCTCTGCCTGCTGCTTGCCATCCTTCTGTTCTCTCTCTCTCTCTCTCTCAAATGCATAAATAAAATATTTTTTTAGAAATTAAATAAATAAGGACCTTCTTCTTAGAAAATCCTGAAAATAATAATACAAGATTTTTCCCAGATTAAGTGAAAGAAAAAGTGTCTTCTGGAAGCATTTTTGTTTCATGCTCATGTAGATGTGTTCCCCAACAATAGAAAAGGACTATAAGGTAGAAAATGTGATTGTTAACATGGAAAAACATCAGCAAGACCCTCCCATGAGGTCAAAGACCTTCTGACACTACAGTAGAGAAAGATGGGATGAACAGAATGTGGTGAATTGCAAAACTGGACACAAATTTTTCTACCCAGTATCCACACTCTTTTGTAATGGGACATTACAGCTCTTCCCATCAAGACAGGAGGTCTATTCTGGAGATCTAATGCACTGCATGGTGACTATAGTTAACAACACTATATTTCATACTTGAAAGTTGCTAAGAGAGTGGATCTTAAAACTTCTCATCACACACACACACACACACACACGTAGAAAGGTAAATATATGAGATCATGAATATGCTACCTAACCTAATTGTGGTCATCATTCCTCAATATGCACATATATCAAATCATCACATTGTCAAACACCGTAAACTTACAAAACGCTGTTTATCAGCTATATCTCAATAATGATGGTGGGGGGAAAAAGAAGTCTACTTTTCATCACCTTGAATCTGGGCTTACTCACAGACCTTAATCTAGCCAAGAGACATTGGCAGATGTAATATAAGCAGAGACTTGAGAAACATTTGTTCCCTGTGGCTTGCTTCTTGCTGATCTTAAAAGCTTGAGATACCATGTAAATGAACCCAAGCTAACCTACTGGAAGATAAGAAGCCAGACAGAGAAAATCATGGTTCTCTGGCTTATAGCCTGCCAACCACCAAAAATGTAAATGAGACCTACCAGCTGACCAGAGTTGCATGCCTCAGTTTTTTTCATCTGTAAAATAAAGTTAACTTTTTTTAAAGATTTAATTTATTTGAAAGAGATAGAGAAAAAGAGCACATGAGTGGAGGGAGGGGCAGAGGGAGAGGAAGAAGCAAACCCCCCACTGAGTAGGAAGCCCAATGCAGGGTTCGAGTACAGGACCCCAGGATCATGACCTGAGCTGAAGGCAGCTGCTTAATCAACTGAGCCACCTAGATGCCCCCGAAGTTTATTTTTTTAAAGATTTACTTATTTTAGAGAGAGAGAGAGAACACACAGGGAATAGGAGCAGAGGGAGAGAGAAACTCACATAGATTCCCCACTGAACATGGAACCTGATGCAGGACTCGATCCCATGACCCATGAGATCACGACCAAAACCAAGAGTCAGACACTCAGCCAAGGTGCCCCAAAATAAAGTTAATTTTGTGAGAGTTTACTGAGGTCAGGTATGTAATGTATTTATAACTATATCAGGCATAATAACACTACCAAATGTTATTACCACAGGGAAAAATTGTGAAAGATATTGAAATGGACCAAAGAGATTACTGAGTGTAATCCCACATAGCACAACCATTCAGGTTATATCAACCTTTCATTGTCACTGGGCTATTTCACAACTCTAGAATATGGGAAATAATGTAAATTATCTTTGTCCATAAAAATGAAAATTAATTGTGTCTAGTGGAATATAATTGATTATTGCCACATAAATAGACCTATTTTGAATCTATTTGTAAAAGTATTCCAACATTACATATTTGCCTAGATAGTGTGTGGTTGTTCTTTGAATTTTTGTTTGAACCAACTATACATCTTACTGGTTCTCTTACTAATTAATTAGTTAAATAAATAAATGTAATCTTTCATGTATCTTCATTTTATGCTTGTATGACTCAAAATTCCACTTTTTAAAATTTATTTATTTATTTATTCATGAGAGACAGAAAGAGAGAGAGGCAGAGACACAGGCAGAGGGAGAAGCAGGCTCCATGCAGGAAGTCTGACATGGGACTCGATCCCAGGTCTCCAGGATCACACCCTGGGCTGAAGGCAGCGCTAAACCGCTGACCCACCTGGGCTGCCCAAAACTCCACTTTTTTAAAGTAGCTTCAACACTCTAATTATAGTGTTCTGTTGTTGTTGTTTAAAAAAAAAAAGAAAAAGAAACTTTTGTGAGTCAAAAATGTTGTGCCTACTTTCTTTTATACAGGAAAACAACATAAGGGTATTCTCACATATGCAAGAGCACCAATACACTGATAAAACATAGAACACATATACCTTCATTATAAAAAGTGCCTAAAGAAATCAGCATACTGAAGCATAAATCAACATTAAGAAATCTGGAAGAGCAAGAACTGAAGTGAAACACTGAAATTCCTTAAATATAAGTCATATAACATGTTTTGAAAATAACATAATATTTTAAAAATAAACTAGAATAATCTAGGGAGGATTCTAAGGAAATGTGATACAATGCATGACGCTGACAACCTCCTACCCCCAATTTCCTTCTTTTTTAAAACATTTTTTTAAGATTTTATTTATTCATTCATGAGAGACACACAGAGAGAGGCAGAGACATAGGCAGAGGTTAGAAGCAGGCTCCATGTGGGGAGCCTGATGCAGGACTCGATCTCAGGACTCTGGGATCACAACCTGAGCCAAAGGCAGATGCTCAACCACTGAGCCACCCAGGTGCCCCTAACATTTTTTAAAAGTAATCTCTACATCCAATGTGGGTCTCGAACCTGATGTGGGAAACAAAGGCAGAAGAAAAATTATTATATTTCCTTACTACCTATAGCCCATTGACAAAGTCCTTGAAACAGGCAGAGTGACATTCCTCTAGGAACTCAGCTATCTTGATACTAATACTTTGCTTACTTTGCTAAGGGCAAAAGGCACTCTTAGCACAACCCCCAGGACCCTGTCAGGCTATTTTAACATATAAAAATACTTTAGAAACTTCCTCTATCTCTACCTACCCCCCCCCCCATACATGTTGGCAATCATCCTCCAAGTCTATGATCCACTAATATACATTGTGGCTGAGTATATTAGTGGATCATATACGTGGCTGAGTTTTTACTAAACAGTAATAAATGGCCTTTTCCTAACAATAACTAGCCCCCTCAGGATCCCTGAAGTGTTTCCTAAATACTTGAGAGGCTTACACTATCCCTAATCCCCTCCCGACTTGAAAGTCTATAATGGGCCACTCCCCATGCCCCCAGTGCAGCAGCTCTTTCTGCCCACAGGTCCTGTCCCCATGCTTTAATAAAATCACCTTTTATCGCATCAAAGACATCTCAAGAATTCTTTCTTGGCCATCGGCTCCAGATCTCACCTACATTCAAAAACTACATTAGAACCCACAACCCCAAGATCAAGAGTTACATGGTCTACCAACTAAGCCAGCCAGGCCTACCACTAGCTCCCTCAATTCCCTTCTTAAGTAGATGAGGAAATCCCATTCCATAATTACCTTGCCATAAAGATGAGTTTCCCATACATGCCTGAAAAACTTTCTGCAAAAAAGGTACAGTGCTGAGGAGGGTGGACAGCTTACCTGCCTTGTTCTCCAATAATATTCATAAGCAGAGAATGTTCCCTTCTGGCAGTTCCTTTCTGCAGACCTTGGCAAAAAGAGACCTCCCCTCTAGGCCATCGCAATCATCTGCCTACACTAAAGAGATCTAAGAGGGGACAGCTAATCTCTTAACTGTGTAAGCTTAAAACTAATTACCTTGGTTCTAATGTGCCTGTTTTTGTAAGTATAAGAACACTAAGAAACTGTAGGGACTATCTGCTATCTTGACCCAAAATGTTTTGTAAGAAAGAAGATCTGTAGAAAAAATGTATCTTACTATTTAGAACTTGTAAAATGAATTTACGTGCTTCTGACTCAGCAATGTCTGAGCACTTACAAACTCATAAGTGTAGGGGGCAAGATTTGCTATCCCAACACATGCCTCTTTGGCTTATGGATTATTTTAGGTTATTTTTAAGAAACAGAAGACTCAAAACATTTTTCTTTCTTTTTTTTTCTTTTTTCCTTTTTGCCTCCCTTGTAACTGCTTCAGAGGGTGCCATCACCATAGACATTTATAGTGTAATATGAACTAGATATGGTAGACAGAGAGGAACCTAGCAAGGGCCACTTGATCTGAATCCATTCTATGTCCCACTTTTTTCTGTATGGCCCAACAAATGTGTTTACCAAATATTTATTCTTTCTCTTCTTGTGAATTGCATTCCTTCCCTAAGAAACCCCAGGCCCCTATTCCCTTCTCCTTAGGCTGAATGACATACAAACCTCATTTTATTGACTGTCTTTGCAATCTCATTGTTATGTGGATTCACCATATATATGTAATTAAATATTTTTCCTATTAATCTATCTCATGTCAATTTAATTACTACATCAGCTAAAAGAACTTGAAGGGTAAAAGAAAATTTTCCCTCCCCAATTTAAGCCACACCATCCATCACAAGAATATTTATTGAATGAAAGGTAAATAGCTACAGGGCTTTTGACTGGTTTCTTGACAAATGAAATAATTAGTATAACAATGACTTATTAGTCTTCCTATGGGAAAGCATGCTAAGAAACTACAAAGAATTCACCTTATATATGCCCGTATTTTCTACTTAAAAAAAAAAAAAGATATAGCACACTTAAATGTGTAATTCTTCTACAGTACATTTCTTAGAAGTACAACTTCTAAGAAACTTCAAGGAATACATATTATCCCCATCCAGAATGTTGGCTTCTTGGAAAGAAAAGATAGATCTCCCCCAAAAGATCAAATCACTACTTTTTATGAAAAATCAGCTAAATGATAACCAGATATTAAGGCTTCTAAATATTTACATTCCTCTAGACCAAATGTTACCCAATTTTGTCTTAAAGGGCCAGATAGTAAATATTTTTGGCTTGGCTAACCATATGCTCTCTGTCACAACTATTCATAGTCATTTAAAGACTGACAGTATGTCAACAAATGGATATGGCTAGGTTCCAATTAAATTCATTTACAAAAACAGGCAGAGAGCCAGATTTGGCCCGAGGGCCATAGTTTGCTGACCCTTCCTTTAGAAGTCAGAGCTAATGGGAAACAAAGTGTGAGGCAAGGAACAGTAAACACCCCCCACTCTATCTTCCCACATGAATCAGTTTAGTGGTCCCATATTCTGGAACTGCTCTCTAGAAAAATAGCACCTCAAGCAAGCGAACAAGAATCTCTCCTTTGTCTTGCTTATTAGTATTCCAGATTGTTCCTCAAACTCAGTGATGAAGGGAAGATGCAGAGGATATTTTCAGAGAAATCTGAAAGATGTGACTCAATCTCACTTTAAAAGGATCCCCTTCTGGCCAGAAAGTCATTTTAACCTGAAGTACCACTTATCTCAAAAGGAAATTAGGTACCATAGTGTCTTAGCCTGCCATCTTGTGGCAGATAGGGTAAGGAAAGGAAAATTGTCGCACCAAGACCTCGACACCAGGTGGAATGCCTGCTTTGTAAAACAGGCACTCGGTAACATGTGCTAGATGCAAGGGCTATCCAGGGAGCCAAAAAAGCCACAGTCCCTTGTCCTCACAGAGTTTACAATTTGTAGGACTGGAGGTATTTCTCAAAAAAAAAAAAAATTTTTTTTTTTGCACAAACATATGTAAAGTTACAACCATGGAAAATGGTCTGATGGAGCCTTACATGCTGCCCTGAAAGTGAATAAATGGAACTCAACCTAGACAGGGAAGGTGGAGAAAGTTTCCCTGAAGATGAGGTGATTGAAATGAGGCCTGAATATGAACAGGGATTTCCCAGATGAGAAAGTGAGGGAAGATAGATCTCAGAGACAGGGAACAGTGTCCAGAAAAACTGCCACGGGGAAGCTGGGTGGCTCAGCGGTTGAGCATCTGATCCCAGAGTCCCAGGATCGAGTCCCACATCAGGCTCCCCCAGGGGAGCCTGCTTCTCTCTCTGCCTATGTCTCTGCCTCTGTTTGTCTCTCATGAATAAATAAGTAAAATCTTTAAAAAAAAAATAACTGCTGCAGGAGGAAAGCAAGGAGGATGAGAGGGGGCTAGGGAGGTAAAGAGGAGGACATTTTGGGCAGAGCCTCAGAAACCATGAAAATGAGGGGATTTTCTTTATCTTATAAGCAGAATGAAACCAAAACATCATCTTAAACAAGGAGTGACAAAATCAGATTTACATTTCAAAAAGATTGAACTGTGTATCAGTCAGGGTCCAGAAACTATACAGTAATTTAAACAGGGGGAAAAAGTTTTTTTTAAAGATTTTTATTTATTTATTCATGAGAGACACTGAGAGAGAGGCAGAGACACAGGCAGAGGGAGAAGCAGGCTCCATGCAGGGAGCCTGACATGGGACTCGATCCTGGGACCCCAGGATCACACCCTGGGCCAAAGGCAGACACTCAACCGCTGAGCCACCCAGGTGTCCCTGAACAGGGAAATTTTAAATCAAGAATTACTAACTATATTTAATAGGAGATTGAAGTAATCAGGGACTGGCCTGTAAGACATAAGCAAGACTCTAAAATATATAAGCACAGCAGCATAAGGAGCAGCTACTTTCCAAGCAAGGGCCTCCCTACTCCCAGAGCTGAGCCTCAGACCTTGTTGGAGAACCAGAACCTCTGTGGCTCCCTGGATGGCAGTAAGTCACAGTGCTGCAACTTGCAGCAAATGCCCCCTCTGGGTACCAGGGGAAACCCTTCAAAGAGAGGTAACTCTCTGGAGGCACTCCACTATGAGACCACCTAAGGGGGGCACCCATGAGAAGCTTCTAGGTGCTGGGCACTGCTGGCCGCAGTGCACCACCAAAGCTGGGCTCAGGAACCTGGCCCTGGAAAATCCGTGCACAATGCAGGAGCCTGAGCAGAGGGGGACAACCGACCGTGGAAAGAAAAGCCCTTCCTCCTCCAGTGTCTCTCCAGTGCCCTCTACTGACAAAGTTCAGCATCGTGCCAGCTGGCAGAGGAAAAATATTTAATGGACCCAGCAGAGCAGGCAATTTGAAGCCAGCACCCATTCTTGTTAGTTCGGATGAAAGAATATTAGAGGTTATACCATCCCCAGGCGTGGCCAGAAAGGATACAGATCCAGGCCTCAGAGATAGTAATGCTTGCCTAGCATCCAAAGGAACGTGAAGAAATGCAATCACATTAGCTTACACACACACGAGTGGTTACTATGAGCACGTACAGGCAGCTAATCGGCACGGTCCTGAACACATGCGCACCAGATGTACCTCATAAAACCTCTACCATAAGAAGCAAAGATATTTTTCAGATTCCAAGTCTCTTGAGATAGAACAGGCCTGATGAAGAGGCACCAGTTGTAACTAAGCAACATTTGTTAACATGACTGGAGGTCCATATGACCTCCAGCCAACAGTGTCACCTCCTTTGGAGACCCCTGCCTCAAAGTTTGCCCTCAAAAACCCTCACTTGTAAGCCACTGCGGAGTTCAGGACTTTGCTAGCAAGCCTGGCCTTCTGGGGCTTCATACAGGCTTTCAATTCACCCACGTTTCAAGATCATCAGAGGGTCAGGGACCAGCTGAAGGGGGTAAAGTGCCCCAGCTTGTCTGTAAGAAGTCACCCCTCATTTCTCCGAAGCATTAGTGTCACCAGCTGGCAGAACTTGAATACTGCTGAGAAGCTGGGTTAAAGTAACTTTGTCAACAATTAAAATTTACTAAGCACAAAAACAAACAAGAATTAGAGTGGCTCCTTCTGAATAGTGTACTGAGGGTAGGGAGAGGAGTGGGCCAGTAATTTTTAAATAAACCCTTCTATGCAGTTTGATATTTTTTAAATCAGCCCTCAAATAAAAGTGGAGAGAAACTTTCAGATGAGTTAAGTCATTATATCCTTATAACACTGGACTGGAACTTTCATTACTCAAAGATTACTGTTGGGTCTAAAAGCAACTCAAGGACTTTTTATTATCCAAGAGTGGCTGAAGAAGTTTTAAGACATGCCTGAGATGGTCTGTGAGAAAAGAACACAGTGTCCCTCTGCCACCGCCACTTTGATCTCAGCTCTCTCAATGTAAGGGCACCCACAGGAAGTGTGCTGAAAAAGAGCTAGCTTAGAATTGAGCTCTGCTAGTAGGGAGGGCACTTGTTGTGATGAGCAGTGGGTGTTGCATGTAAGTGATGAATCACTAAATTCTCCACCTGAAGCTGACAACTAATATTATATGGTATGTTAACTGAAATTTAAATAAACATGTGGGAGAGGGACTCCTGGGTGGCTTAGCGGTTGGGCGTCTGCCTTTGCCTCAGGGCGTGATCCCGGGGACTCAGGATCGAGTCCCACATCAGGCTTCCTGCATGGAGCCTGCTTCTCCTTCTTTCTTGGTCTCTGCCTCTGTGTGTGTGTGTGTCTCTCATGAATAAAGAAAATCTTTAAAAACAAAAATAAAATAAAATAAAATAATAAACATGTGGGAGAAAAAAAAGAATTGAGCTCTGCTTGTTCAGGGGAACTGGGATTTGGACAAGTCTGAATCTAGGGGTAGCCTTGGTTTCTGACATAGAGTTGACCAAGTTCCTTCATTCCATGAAAGTTTTCCTTGGTCCCCGCAGATTGGTTTTGATAATGCTGTAGCATCAAACCAAAAGTCTTGTTTTGGTGGCATTAATCAATCTATCGAACTATGTGGGGGGCATGAGCCAGTAGTGAAACAGACCATCCTGGTGGGGAGTTTGGAAAAGAGGACTTGGCTAAAAACCTTAAATCCATCATCCTGCCCATAAAGAAGATATAAAAGGGTAAGAGTACAGTTTGGAAGAGGTGTTGGATGGAGGATTTCTTTGGAGCCCTGCTGATCTCCCAACCAAGGGTGGTGGGTATGAGCGGCTCGCCTCTAACTTCAAGCTTAGCGGAGGGGACCTCCTCAGGATCTCCCAGAGTTTGCATCGAGGAGTTGCAGTGGATTGCTGTTTGACTCCCATCTGGGAAATATGGAAATCAACGGCGCCTCGCAGGTGTGGCAAATCCTCAGGGCTGATTCAACCTCTGCATCCCCCAGGACAGCTCCTGCCCCCTCTGCTGAGGTCCTCTCACCCTGAGAAAGGCCCCTTAGGAGAGTCCTCCGAGTGACCACCACGCCGGCTCCCTTCTGCAGACCCACCTGGTGCACACAGGACTCATTCATCATCGCCCTCCTCCTCCTCACTGCCATTGGTTCCCTCTAATGCCACCTACGGGAAGGGCACTGCGCTTGCCCACTCCCAAAGCTCATGTTTATTAACAGCGTGGCTGCCAGCCGTAAGGAACAGCTCAAGAATAGAATATTGGTACTTAGATGGTCAACAGACCCCCCCACACACTCTCCCTAAACTCCTGGGTTGCATGGGTGGCACCTCATATTTCATATGTACATAATTTATTTCAATTAACGAATTCCCTCTTGGAAGGCGGTTAGATCGCGACCCACTTGTTTTAATACAATTCCTACAAATCAATCTTCCGGATCACGTGGGGCTCCGCTCAGGCGCAGGGCCGGGACCCTAAAGCCCGGAGACAGACCCCAGGGTGCACCCCGCGCCTGCGCACTGAGGCGGGCTCCGCTCCCTCGCGCCTGCAGCGCGCATGCGTCACCCAGCCCCGTATCCCACATCACCTTCCCCCCTCCTGTCGCCTCCTTCGGGAAATGCAGTCTTCACCCCTCCTGCTTCCTTGCGGAACCTGCGGCAAGATGGGGAGGGGGGCTTCTGGAACAAACCCGGTTCTAGAGAGCACGACCCCCCACCTGGGGCCGGGCAGGGCTCCCGGAAGGCAGGGAGCCAATCAGGGCCGAGGCCCCGCCCCCTCCGCCCCACCTGCTCCAGACAGGTGGGCTCTATTCCACTTGATGTGTTGTGAGGGTTAAAGTACTCAAAGTTCCTGCTGCTTAAAGAGTATAAATACCGTGCAGCTATTTACCTGCCTCCATGTCTACTCATTTTCCTAACGGTGTTAGTAGTAGTTTGGATCCACTTCTCCAAGATTATTTTGTATGTTCAATCCTCTTTCTCAAGAACTAACTAGTTGTCACTTCTGTGGCCTCCACTTTATACTTTTCTAACTGGACATTCTCCTTCAGCCCCATGTCCCACATCATTTATATATAAATACCCTCCCGTTGTCTTGGATCCTCAGGGCTCTCTCTACCTCTCATGAGATCTGTAAAAGGTTACCCATATCCATCTCTCTGTCCCTCCTACCCCATTTACTTCACTGGAATCTGGCTTCTTGTGCCCACTCCACTAACACTGTCCCCAGCAAGTGCCATTAGATACAACGAACAAACACCTGTGTGCTGCGCCCTCCACACCTGACACGTCTGCCTGTAGCCACTGTAAACCCCCTCTGCACTCCCATTGGTATCCAATCCATAATGCTCACACTCCTCGTATTCCTACTGATGATCACTCTTTATCAGCCACAAATTTGCCTTCCCCTTGTCCTGCTTCCCTGTTCTGGTTCCCAGGTCACACTAGTCCTGTTTCTTAAACTCTCCTTTCATAGGTGAGCTCTTTCGTGTCATGATTTTGCAATGTCAGTGACCCTAAATCCATACCTCTAGCCTAGATTTTTCTTCTGAGCTTCAGATTCTTGGAACCTCAGACTCAACACCTCTAAAGCCTACCTTTATCAGTTTTCTGTGCTCCTCATCTCAGTGGATGGCATCATGTGCTGTCTCAAGTCAGAAATGGAGCAGTTACCTTAGACTCCTTCCTCTCCCTCATGCCCAGTTGTGGGTCTGTTCCCTAGGAAATAGACTCTTGAGACTTGAGTGCAGGTGGTTTGGGGGAAGGGGAGTGCTCTCAAGAATAGCACCTGTGAGGACTGAGGGAGGGAGGATGAGGTGGAGGGACCTGAACAATTGATGCAGTTCAAACAGTGCCCTCAGCCAATCCTATGGCGACCTGGAATGGCCTTTCAAAATTATTCCACACTGAGAGAAAGAATGGAGCACATACCCCCCAAGTAAAACCTGTCACTGGATGTGAGCTGCTTTCAGGAAGGGGTGTGCCTTAGGTGGGGTGGCTCTCTGTGCTGGGGGTCTAGGCTGAGAGAGGCATCAGCCAACAAAATTCACAGCATCTGGAGGGATGAGTGCTTGTCTAAAAAGGAAAACTGGAACAAAAAAAAAAAAAAGGAAAACTGGGCATCACACCACAGTACCCACTACATCCCCATACTCAGTCACCAAGCGTTTTACCTATTCCTACATTTTAATTTGAAGATCCCTCCTTCTTTAGGCTACTCTCTTCATTCTTCAAAAAATATATGAGAGTCCAAATGCACCAGGCACCATGACAGGAACAAAGTAATGGATGAAGCAGATATAGTTTCAGCTTTCAAGACATTTACAATCTAGCTGGGAAGTGAATAATCATTCAAATATATACTTTAAAACTATGATAAGTATTCTGAAGAAAAATCAGAAGTACAGAATTCCAGAATTGTGCAATATCACCATTATAAAATAAATAAAAGCGCAGAATGCTGTGAGATCTTACAAGGAGGCTTGCCCAGCAGAGCACTGGGGTGGAGGCAGGAAAAGTTTCCCTGAAGAAGTGTCAAAGAGGAGTGGGGATTTACTAGGTGTGTGCTTGGTTGTTGGACTGGAATGGGAGCGGAGAGGTGTGAACAAGATAAGGAAACCGCCTTTGCAAAGTTTTGTAACAGATGGGACGAGGATTTGGAGGAAAGGCCAGCACATCTGCAATGCAAAAATTGAGAGGCAAGGGCAGTAAGAGATGAAAATGAGGAGACAGGCAGGAGCCAGGCCATCCGGAGCTAGACATTGGGTCTTTCTTCCTAAAAGTTATGAAAGCCAATGAAAAAGCTTTAATCTCTGTCACAAAAATGATATACCTAGTTACGCAAAATATTCAACCACTCCAATCAATGTAGATAAAATGGATCATATAGATACACAAAATTGTTAAAAGCTAAATTCTGTAATGCTAAGTGCTGGGGAATATATATATATTCAGTGACAGTATTACTACTACAATAGTCTGCTTTCCTATCTCTCAGGACTACTTTGCTTCCTCTGAACAGTAACACCTAGCTGTTATTGCTTGCTAAATGCCAGTGTGCTAAGTGCTTTGCATAAATTAAATGACTTAATAAAGCATCTTTATGAAGTGGGTACTATTTAGACATTGAGATACAGAGTGTCATTTGTGTAAGTTCTCATAGTCGATAAATGGCAGACTACGACATGAAGCCAGATGTCTAATTAGAAAGCTAAAGCTTTTGACTAATACCCTGAAATACCCTACCTAAGCTTTGTAAACACCCAACCTCACTTGAGTATTTCCACGCTGCCTTGAACTTCCTCCCATCATGCCCAAGTCATGAGATCAGACCTATTTTGTAAATCAATGTCCACCAAACCTAATACAACCAACCACGGGCTACCTTTTGAGGGCCACCCCTAGAACCAAAGCACTTTCACCTGGTTGATCCCGCTGGTCCTTATTCCCTCCTCACCAGCCTATGATTTTGACGCCCTAATCTTCTGGCAGCTAAACCCGAGAGCTTTAAAAACTATTTGCTAAAAAAATACAAACTTACCTGAATATGAGTCAAAGAAAAACAAGACCACAAATATGCTGTAGTCTCGTCCTAATAACTATTTTATGATCCTGTTTTTTTATTTTCTATGTTAAAGCTAACCCTCTATTCCTTTCTCTTTAAGATTTCACTTATTTGAGAGAGCATGAGCAGAGTGAAGGGTAGAGGAGGAAACAGGTTCCCACTGAGCAGGGAGCCTGATGCAGGGCTTGATTCCAGAACCTGAATCCTGACCTGAGCTGAACTCAGACGCTTAACCAGCTGAGCCACCCAGATACCCTCACCCTCTATTCCGAATTGAGAGCTATTCCAAATGGCAGGTTTATAAAGTTATGAAAGTATCCACCAGATGTCAGCCTTGAGCTGCAATGGAGTTTACTGGGCCGTGGCCAAGGAGTAAACAAGGAGGCAACAGGGAGTGGAAGACTTTTGGAGTTCAGGTGATTTCTTTTGCAATGTAATTGTAGTTAGCTCTTTGTTTACCAACACCCTAGTTTGATTTTTCAACAAGTATAATTAGATCAATACATCAGATCGTGTCACTTCTCTGGTCAACAAGCTCCAATGTGTCCCCCTCTCACTCAAAATAAAAACAAAACTCCTTACCACAGCAGCCTTTGACACCCCACTCCTCCATTCCCGTCCTCACCCAGTTCAGCCATTGTTCCCTGAACCCACCTAATGAGGACACTGTAGCTACCTTCTCAAGAGAGGCCTTCCCAGACACCCTTTGTAAAATGGCACCCAGCCTGCACCAAACACCCATAATGCCCTACACCCTACTTTGACTTTTTTTTTTTTCCATAATACTTATCACCTAAAATATTACATTTACTAACTGTCAGTCTCTCTCAGGAATGTTAGCTCTCGGAAGGCAGGAACTTTTGTCTTATTCACTGCTTTATTCCCAGAGCCTAGAATGGTACCAGGCTTATAGGAAGTGCTCAGTTAAATGCCATATAAATGAATTACTTGATTCAAAGATAGAAAAGATCTCATATTTTAAAGAGTCGTTTGTTTTCATTCCGTAAATACTTATTAAATACCTAATATAAAGAAGGCATTGAATTACGGGAAATATGAGTAACCTCTTAATGATGAAAAGCACAGTCTCTTGCTCTTACAACATTTCAGAAAATTCATACACAATATTTAAAAGGTTTTACAAAAAAAAAACAGTATGACAATCATGGGTGCCAATTGTGGGGAACTATGGAACAAAAACATGATGCTTACATTCATCTTTAGGCATCTTTACTACCTTGCCTCCAAATAGACTGTTCTATTCTTAAACCCTCCCTGGGAGATGTTTTCTGCAGAGTAGGATTTCTTTGTGAGTAACCCAATTCCCTTCCCCTGCATTTGAAATCCATTTATTTTGCTTTGTCCTTAATGACAATAAAAACTACCCAGTTACCTTTCTCCAGGTTATTCAATATGCACTATTTAAAGGAGTTCCTGGCTTTGATCTTTAATTTGAAGCTAGATTGTATTTCTGCCCAGAAGACTCAATTAAGTTTCATGATTTCCATGTCCATTCTGTCATTCCTACACCTCATGCCCAGGGGGAAAAAAAATAATCATTGTCCTTTTTGGAAAACAAAAACGTGGAAGTCAAGAAAAATAATCCACCATATGCATATGATCTGGGTTCCATCAAACCATTAGGAGTAAATTCAGACTCCTCTGGACCCAATTTAGTCTCTTCTCAGCCTCTCTCCCTTCACAGATGCAGTCATTCTGGAGCAGGGGGGAAAAAAAAGGAAGGAGATGCTTAAGCAAATTATTACCAGAAGATGATTTTTTTTTAAATATGGAAGAATAACTAGTAAATCTTAAGTGATTTTACTCTCCAATACAGGTTTGCTGGTAATGCTACAGATGGTTTAATAGGAGAAAGATGTAGGAGTTTCAAGTAGAGAACATTTTGGTGCACTTTCCTATGGATCTACAACCTATGGTCTATTTGGATATTTTCTCTCCTGTTGAAGGAAATTTAGTCCTGTTTCTTTACAGTTGACAAGCATGTGATTGTTCCCCTCTGAAATCTCCATTGCTTTGAACTACAGCCAAGCACATCCCATGCATAATCCTGTTAATTTCTTTCTTTTCCTTATGGAAACATTCCGAATAAATGTGGCCACTTGAAAGGTGCTAATAAAATTAAAACAACAAACTCATTTCAATGGATTTCATTTTACCTTAAAACAACATCTAAATAACCAGTTTGTTGAGAATTTAAAGCTTTAGATAAAAGGCCTAATGAGGCCCTGGTAAGTTACAAATATTAGCCCATAAGATTCTAAAGATAACTTGGCTGCTTTACAGCATTATGCTGTAGGCAAACTTCAGCCAGGAATAATACCTTAATGGATTCACAGCAAGAACATGAACCAAACCCCCCAGACCGTAGTTCTCATTCTGGGTCTAAATTTAAGCCTAGAACAGTATTTATTGTTTCTCTTATTTTTGAGTGAATGATACCAGGAAGGTTTGGAAACCAGACAATGTTTGAGGATAAAGAATTCCTGCTCTTACAAAAGTAATGGTAATCACAGAATGTCAGGAGAAAATTGTTCTTGAAATGAGAGCCCAAGAATTGTTCAGAAAATAGCTTTATTTAGAAGTGAGCCAACTTCTTTACCCACTCCTTCTTCAAAGTCCAACTGCCCCAATTTTCTCATGAAAACACAGAATTTCACTTCTCTAACAACCGTGTTTCTCCAGCCCTACCCTCTGGGCTATGATGTATAATATGCTACTTGCCTGAGACCCTCCACCCTCCTTGGTCCTATCAAGCAGATGAGCACCTCAATTCAATGTGTCTAAATGAGGCCTACAAGGAGTAGCAGCCACCTTCACTGGGTTGTTTAACTGCACATGAGGCCTCAATAGCACAAAGCAGGCTGTGGCTTCCAATTGGACCATATGTACTGGGGTGGTGGGTTTTCTGGCCCAGGAGCCCCAGTTTCTCTGCCTCTTGAATCCTTGCTACCTGCTCACCTGAGGGGAGGTCTTCCATTCCTGCAGCTCCGTCTGGATAAGCATGTGAGGCAAGCCTGTGGTCTTCACTACTAGCTGATAAAATGAGCTGTTTCCACTCGACAAACCTTGTGCTCTCCCTGCTGACACCCCAGAGCAGGCAGGCAGACAGAAATCTCCTGTCTTAGCTCTAAGCCACATTTTCCAAGACAATTTACCAGACGTTCTACATTTGGGAGATTTACTGGACCTTTGCTCAGTCAGTAATAATGATACATTGGTCCCCATTTGCTGGCAATCCTCATACAAACTCTTCTATCAGCAAGAACCTTGGAGAAGATAAAATGGGTTGCATCAGACCCTATCTTTAAACCCTTAATACATTTGCAATACCATGAGTCAGATCTAACACAAGAGACACCAGGGAATTAGATTTGCAATCACAGTACCCACAATGAAATTGAGGCTCTTGCTACAACTGTGGCAGCTGATAGGAGTAGCTACATAAAACTGGGCAACTGGCCTTGGTCAGTGTACCAGATTATAGCAGCTTTTACAATAATGACAGCTGCTTTGACACTGTACTGTCAATCACAGCTCTAACTGGAATCTTTAGGTGCCAAACAACTGATATTAGAGAAAAAAGTAACAAAAAAATATCCATCTAAGAATGAGAAGTAGCTTTTCTTTGGACTATACAATGAGCAAGCAGAAATCTGGCCTTGAGCAAAGATATAGATGGGAGAAGCTCTCACAGTGGCCATAAACCTAAAGACAATGCTGCTTCTCAAGGACTCTGGAGTCCTAGTGGATAGACAACAGACGTGCTAGAGCCACTTCAAATCAGGCTTTTCTTCAAACATCGGTGAGAATCATAATGGCTAGATTAGGAAGACCTGTAGTGTGGGAACTTATGTGGAGTACAGGCATGGCTCCCCTTTGGTATTCAGGCTATCCCAAGAGACCAGGAACCAAGGCTATCATCAGAGCAGAGTAAAAAGCCATCAGGAGAATATGGTCTTAAAATCCCTGGACAGAATATATTTCCTATCTCAATGAATTGCATAGCTACTTGCCCAAGTTCCAGTTATCATTTTCTCCCCATCACAACCCACAGCCAAGTTTAACCCATTCATAGTTCTGTTCATGCTATAGGGCAGGTGCTATTCTCTCACCTAGGAAAATACAAGGGCCCCAGTAACTGGTCTCTCTCCTCTGGTATGATAATAAGAGCATCCTTTCATAAACATAAGTCGTGGTATTCCATGGCTTTAAATCCATCAATGGCTCTCTGTGGCCTTTGACATAAAACCCAAAACACCTTCACACAATCTCCATAGCTGAACCTTGCCTTGAATTCTGTTATTTAGCTGACTCATTAGTTTTCAAATGGTAACTGAAATATTCTCTAGATTTCCCTGGCAGCCCCTAGCCAACTTGTTAGATGCTCTTCATCTGTGGTCCCATCATCCATTGTTAAATCTGAGGCTCCTATCACAACGATACTGGGTTACCTAACTCCTCCCCTAAGTTTTTCCAGGGAAAGAACTCCTTTAGTGCAGGGCCATGTCCTTCATGATATTTAATGACTGCTAGCACATGGGAGGTTCTCCAAGTGCTGGTGACCCAGACGAATAAAATACAGTTCTTGCCCTTGAAAAACATAGTCTAGTCTAGAAAGCAGTTAAGTAAACTGGAATACAATGTAAGTGCTATGACAGATGTGTGATCTGAATTCTATACAAAGCATCTTCCATTCCTACAATTCTAACATCTTATACACAGCACTAGTCACATTGCTCAATTTTTGCTTGACTATCTCCCAGAACATGACAAGCCCAAGATAAGGGTTGGAAAAGTGGAGGGGAGGAGGAGACATAGACTGTGTTCTATTCATCTTTGAATCCTCAGTGCCTCACATAGAAGCTGGCATATGAAGGTGCTGTATATATTGAGTATGTGAAGTAATTAATCATACCCTTCCTGGGGAGTGGGAGGTGACCAAAGAAAGCTAAAATGAGGAAATTGACATTATCACTGAACTTGAAAGTCATCTCCCAGAATGAGAGGGAGACAAGTGGCATGAGCAAAGGTATCAAGAGGCAGAGCAGTTGGGGGAGGGGAGGGGCTGGACAAGCACAGCTGATTTTAGAAAGACGCCCAAAGTAAATTCAAAGCCTAAGTACATTCTATCATTCCACCCCCAACCTCTCAGGGATCCCTGGATTTTCTAAGAGACTCACCTTACCCTAGGTCCCCTATCTACTTATGAAATACACTAAAGAATTCTGACCGGGTAAGGACAGCTATAAATCCTCACGCATCACATAACTCAGAGGTAGTTGGTCACAAGAATAATACACAGAATTCAGCACTAAGGCTTCTTCATTTTTCATTCACTACAGACCAGGTACTAGCATGCCCAAAATTCAAATAGAATTGAGGAGGAGACCATAATCATCATTCCCCAAAGTCTTGATTCAAATATGCCAGAGCAATTTATTTTGGGAATGTAAACTGCAATTGTTTTTAGTAGGGTTCAATAAAAGAAGCTATAGAAAACATGTCTCAAAAGAAAACAAGGCCCAGCAATTTGGACCTGGAATGGAACTGTAATAGAATTTTACAGTTAACAATGATTCTGTGAAATATTTTATGTAACATAACCCATGCTCTTTAGCTGATGGAGTCACAATGAACTTCAGGCTTTGTTCTAAACCAAACCCTTAAAAGTGCACAAAAGGCAAAGAATGAAGTCAAAATGAAAATATTTGTATTTTTAATTTATGAAAACTTGTTGAAGGGAGATCACATACACACACCAATACACTCTCAGCAAGCTGGATTTTCACGCTCCTCTTATCACTATCTCACATTTAGCCTTAGCCTGTTTTTTAACAAACAAGCCAGAACCAGGCCACCATAAACTCTCAGAGGAAAAGCCCCTGGATCCAACATGCATAGAAAACAGAGCCGCACTACCAAGACTCCACGCTCTCAGTGTCTATGGTGTTACACGATTTTGCCTCATAAAAGCAAAAAAAAGATAAATCCTGGTCATGGTTTTATTGAATAAATTGCTTAGAATCTAACATATAATTTCAAAAACACAGGAGTAAAATGAGCAAAATATCTATTTTGTGTCATCTGAAACTTCTGAAATAAGGAACATTGACTAGAATATTCTTTGCATTAAATGGCAATGCATGATTTTATAGCCTATAATAAATAGACATTCTTTACATTAAGAAAACAGAAGGTGAAAAGAGAAACAATTATGAATGTGGAATTGAGAAATACTCTATATGGTGAAAAATGTCAAGACACAAAAGTGATTGGAGGGGAAAATCCTGGAACTAAGAAAGCAGTATAACGCTTCAATGAATCTCTAGTTACATAAAATTGTGTTTCTGGGGTTGTACGAAGTCTTACCACGATGAAGAGCTGACCAGGTTATAATGTTTTCCACATCAAAACTCAAATGTATCTATATATTCCATAATGTTAAGCCTGGTGACATAATAAGGTCAGTAAGCAAACAAACTACAAAAATTCCTTGGTAGTAATATCTGCAGAAAAATATTTTAGCCCCAATGATATTTACTCTGTGTAGGGCTAGAAAAAAGAAAAAGCTTATAACTTCTCATATTCTTCTTAAATTCAAAACATATCTATAACAAGAAGGGTTACTATATCAAATTCATGCCATGTTATTTGCATTATTAGTAAAAATATTTATAAATAGGATACCAACATCAAACTTTACCTTTTTAAAATTCAAATTTATAATGGCTTTAAGGGAATACGTGACTAGGCATCCAAGCTCTTTCTAAACTATAACATTTTTTAAATTATTCTTTTCAAACAATGTTGTAAACACTTTAGTTTTCAATATAAAAAGATAATCGAGATGAACAATTCATGATTTTATGTATTCATGTAGAGTGAAGAAGGAAATGATACTGAATCAAACTCCCAAACCCAAATATCTGGGTAACCAAGTCAAATACTCTATAGCTTATTTGTATCTGTCTGTGTAAGTTGATTACAATTTTTAAATACGATATGAGCGCCCAAAATTGATCTGACAGCTGCTTGTCTACACTCTTCAAACTCAACAATTCCATCATTTCTTCCCCATTACAAAAAAATGGAGATTTAAACATACCAGAAGTGCAGAACCAGTATGACAATTTTTCATGTCAGCAATAATATCTACTTCCAGATTGGCTAGATATAAAGCTAATGGTTAAGTGCAATCTGGCTTCCTCCCAAACCAGCAATGATGAATTCCTATGATCACTGTTTTGGACAGGCAGGCCCTGAGGGGTTCACTCTGGAAAAAAGAAACATGAGGCCATTTCCAAACCCATTGCATCAGGAAAGATTTTAGAAAATCCTCTTGAAAGCACACAGTCATAGTTTTACACTTCATGCTGCCCAAAGATTGCTCTAGTCTACCATAGATCTAAATCAACAGAAAATTAGAAAAGGAGTTTCCAGAAAGCATTTTAAGACCCTACCCAAGGTTGGATTTTAGTCTTTGACAGAAAAAGATGTTACTCAAATATTTTTTATCCCTTAGTCTATGAAAAGGCTTCTGAAGACCAACTTGAGCTTCTGGTCCAACCTAGGTCCTCAATGCTTGGTGCTCAAGTCTTTTTTAGAAGGTGTAATTATTACAATTCTGTTCCTGAGGAACCAGTGGGGTTTGTTTTCTCTGAATGTGCTTGCTCCCTGTACCCCCAGAATGTATAACATTTCCTTTGATCTTCACAACAGTCTTCTGAGATGGGATAGACTAACACTCTCCATTTTACTGATGAGCGTATTAGCAGGTGTCTTGCCGAGGGGCTTGGTATAACAGAGCTATAATGCCAGATCAAATGCTCAAGTCCAGAACTTCATTTTTTTTTTAAGCAAAAGCATCAAAAAGAAGTGTGACTACTAATTTACTGATGAATCTATTTGAACATATGGATGATATAATCCACATGGGTTATTCCCCTTTGAGCTTGGCCACAACATCCATCTAGACCAAAACTGAAAGTTCACTTGCAAATGATGGCTACAAATTGCCCTTCCTATGTTTTAGACACCAAACACCTAATTGGCCCTCACTAGGAAACTACTTTCCTGCTGGGTAAGAGAAAAGAACTTAAAAATCCACAGCTGCCATTAAGAATGACATAAAAGAGAGTTGATAGAATCATACAAGCCCAGGGGAGAAAAAGGAAGTTATAAGGAAATGTAGAGAATACTTGTATTACCTTTAAAATTTTAAACATCAGAAATGAAACCAGCCGTGTCATCCATGTTTTCCTATAGACACATATACATGACTATTGTATAAAGTAAATGACTATACTACGCTATCAATGTAAATGACTGTATCATTTAAACTAGAACCTGTGATTAAAGAGATTTATATTTATAATATGCTTAGTTCCTCTTTATGATTACTGCTTTAAATCTAGCAAAAGAGACTCATCATCCTCCACTTTCACCTGGGGTTTAAAAGTAACTTTTAAAGGCTCAGGGGTTGAAATCTCTCCCCCTTCTCTGGGAGGATACGCCGCCCTGGCCTCCTCATGGTCTGTTTCACTGAGCTCATCAGTGTAGATCTCACTGATGGGACCCAGAGACTCACTCCTGGCAATGATGTCCACACCCATCTCCCTGACCTCCTCCACGTCGCCCGCCACGGTTTGGTCCTTCGCTTTCCGAAGGCTACGCATCTTAAAAGCTTCCCTTGAGGGAGCTGCATTAGAAATGGATTTCTTAAACCTTTCACCTGACTGTTTCAGCCTCTCTCCTGACTGCCTTAACCTCTCTCCTGACTGCCTTAGCCTTTCTCTCCTCTCCGGGGTCACTATTCTAGTTCTAATTCTGTTCACTTTCTTGTCAAAATTTTGCCGTGTCTTCTGCATGTTTTCTTTGGAAAATGCCTTTTTGATATTGTCAATGCGCTCCTTGCCTGACTTTCTAAGCCTGGCAGATTTGCTTTCTTCCACATAATATTCTTCGTCTGAAGATAGATCTATTGGAGGGTCAAAGACATCGTCCTCGACCTCTTGATTCTCAGTTAGGCTTCTGTCCTTGACAATAGACAGGGATGTTGGACACCGAATCTCCTCCTGAAGGAGAGAAAGAGAAAAAGCACATTAGGTTATCAGTTCTTTTACCTTCTGGCCACACCTTTTCCATCTCCTCCACAGGCTATGCAGCCTCCGCCTGTGTCTCAACTGTTGGTTTTTCTCAGGGTTTCTCTCTCCTTATCTCTTGTTGCTTCGTCTCCCAAGCTCAACCAGAGCAACCTGACCCACTCCTCCCCTCAGATCCAATAGTAAGCAAACTCACAAATATTTTCACCTCTCCCCTTCTCCTAAGATGGTGACACAATTCTATATGACAGACAGACCTCACCTGGACGTAACAGGGACACCTCAAACTTAACACGTCCAGAGTCACCAGGGGGCCTCAGTCCGTTAAGCATCCAACTCTTGTTGTTGTTGTTTTTTAAATAAAGATGTTATTTATTTGAGAGAGAGAACAAGAGAACACAAGTGGGGGGAAGGGGAAGGGACAGAGGGACAGGGAGAAGCAGGTTCCCACTGAGCAGGGAGACTGACACTGGAATTGATCCCAGGACCTTGCGATCATAACCTGAGTCGAAGCCAGATGCTTAACCAACTGAGTCACCTAGATGCCCCTCAGCACAGGTCTTGATCTCAGGGTTGTGAGTTCAAGCCCTGCATTGGGCTCCATGCAGGATGTGGAGCCTACTTTAAAATAAATAAATTCATTAATTAGATTAGATTAAATAAATACATTTTTTAAAAATTTAACATGTCTAAAAATTAAGGTCCACACAGCATCGTCTCTATCCTCTCCACAGCTGCTCCTTTTCCTGGGCCTCTCAGCACCAAACCCCCTCCAGGTGCCACCCAAATAGAAATCTCAGAATTTTCAACCCAAGTATTTCCTCTCCTTTCAACCCATATCCCATGGGTCACCAAGCACTGGTGATAACCCTGCTTAATAACTCCTGCCCGGGATCCCTGGGTGGCGCAGCGGTTTGGCGCCTGCCTTGGGCCCAGGGTGCGATCCTGGAGACCCGGGATCGAATCCCACATCGGGCTCCCGGTGCCTGGAGCCTGCTTCTCCTTCTGCCTGTGTCTCTGCCTCTCTCTCTCTCTCTGTGACTATCATAAATAAATAAATAAAAATTAAAAAAAAAATAACTCCTGCCCCCTCCTCCTTCCTCCTTGCCTCTACCAATGTCTTAGTTCAGGTCCCTGTCATCTCAAGCCTGAACTTTTTGAAATAATACATTTACCTCCAAAGCATCACCTAAATATTTCCTGGGAAATATTTCTAAAGTATAGCTCTGTAACACATCCTTTCTCTACTGTCAAACTTTTGGGAACTTATCAACATCACAAGAAAGATAGTAAGATTAGAAGGCTCTTCAGTTTGAGCTAAACTTACTTTCCAGTCTAGCAACAGACTGTGTATTGTGTACACAGAGTATTGTGTACAATGTATTGTGTAATCGCTCTCTGCTCCTCAAACACAATGTTTTCATCTCTTCATGCCTTTGTATATTTTTTTTACTACCTTTTTCTTTCATTACTTTTAATGCCTTTCACTTCTTCTCAGTTCTGTCAACAAAATCTTTGAGAATCAATTTAAATGTCCCCAACGTCCCCCCAAGAAGCTAATTCTTTCTCCAATTTACACCAGAATGATAGGTACACACCTCTACATACAACACTTTTTGAACCTCTAGATAAAAAGGAAAAGATGTCAAAGAACAAAAAAGGAGAACTATCAGCCAGTGAGGCAAGAGGAAATCCAAGAAAGTAGCACCTCCAGGAGCCAAGGGAAAAGAAGCTTTAAGAAGAGAAGGAGGGACTAACAATGTCAGATGTGTAAAAGGATAAGGATGAGGACTGGATTTGGGAACCAATCTAGACAGACACTGGGGACCCCTGATAACCAGCCCAGAAACACAGCTGCTAGAGAAACCCATCTTACTATTTAGGGATTATTTCCAAAACTAAACAGGCAAAATTTAAGGATCATGAGATTTTAAGGGAATCCATGAGCTAAAATTTCTAAAAGAAACTATGCTCCTACTTAAGATCCAGATTAAATTTGCTCAATCAAAAATATTAATAAGTATGTAAGAAATAGGTTTACTCTAAAACCCATCAGCTTGACAGTCAAGAAGGTCCTTAGAACCTCATTTCTTTGGATACTTGCTTAAAATCAAATTCTTTGGCTACAGGATTGGAAAGTCTAGCAGTTAAAAAAAAAGGGGGGGAAGAAAAGGCAGGTGGGCGTCTCATAGCTAGCTCTCTGATGAATCAGTGCGAAGCAGCAAAATTATTCCTCTCCTTTCCTGACACCTGCTGCAGGGAGTAGCTCAGCAACACCAAGTGAGTTAGTATGGCCTGAGAAGGTATAATTAGAATAGGAAGGAGCCAAAGAATAATTACTGCTTAGTAGGGGGGAAAACCTCACAATCTTAGTGTGAAGAAATCAGATATAGCTTAACTCAGAAATCACATACCCTTCTCTTCAATTGCATGAATTAAACAAAATCAGGCTTAAAAACAAAACACAGGTAGAATCAGAGAAATTACTTGTTACATGGAAATATTTGTCGCAATTCCTATTAAGTCAGAGATACCATGAGTTAATGATGAATATACTATAATAATAATAATTGAAGATTGAGGCACATCGGTGGTTAAGCCTCTGCCTTCAACTCAGGTCATGATCTCAGGGTCCTGGTATCAAGCCCTGAGTCGAGCTCCCTGTTGAGTGGGGAGTCTGCTTCTCCCTCTCCCTCTGCCTCTCCCCTCTGCTCGTGCTATCAAATGAATAAAAAAAAATTTTTTTTTTTTAAATAATGATCAGGGCAGCCTGGTAGCTCAACGGTTTAATGCTGCCTTCAGCCCAAGGCGTGATCCTGGAGACCAGGGATCAAGTCCCACGTCGGGCTCTCTGCATGGAGCCTGCTTCTCCCTCTACCTGTGTCTCTACCCCTCTCTCTGTGTGTCTCTCATGAATAAATAAATCTTTAAAAAATAAATAAATAAATAAATAAATAAATAAATAAATAAATAAATAGTGATCACTGAAGATTATGGGATTGAGTTATAGTTGATTTCCAAATAATTGTTATATATCTTTTTATGTAAAAGTCCAGGTAAAATCATTTTTGTAACAAAACAAGTACTATCGTCAGAGTAATCAGAGTGGCTTTGATTGAGTATTAAAGAGACATAGCTAAGGGACTTTTGAATATATAGAAGTCCAGGACTTATCATTAGGGAATGGCCAAATATCTCATTTGGTAACTACAAGCATGTGGTTTGTAAGCAAAATTGTTAGAAGAGACAGTATGACTGCTGGCTTGCAATGAGAAGGTTATCGAGGTGAAAAAGTATGTTCAAAGAGAAATCACAATTGTATAATAAAGAGCAGATAATTTTTTTAATGCCAATATCCAGGATTAGGTGAAAGCTAAGCCATATACAACTATGGGAGATAAAGATGTAGCCAGGGAAAACTTTTTGAGAAAAAACCCAAATGGAAATGAAAATACACTATAGCTGAATTATCCCAGCTTCCAGTTAATTTCAGTAGGACAAGTGATCTCAGTATAACCACTTATATACATTAACTATGAGAATGAAGTATAAGAACTAATTTTAACTAAGTATAACCATGTACATACTGTATAGTGTTCTAACAGCTAATGAATCATCAAATCCATTGTTTTTACCTTCATCTTTTCTCTACAAGCTCTACCGTTATAAAAAATAGCAGCTGCTTACTGACAAACTACTGCTTCCTCCGAACAACCTAATTTCATAAAACTTCACAGCATTGTATCTTACAAGGAATGAGATCTGACTTAAATTAGCACCTCTAAGTAGCTTTTTCACTATCTTCAACTTTTTCAACTATAGGAAATCAAAGAGAAAAAATAACAAGCTTCAGGGAATAAAAAGGTGAATATAGAAAATAATCTTAACTGTAAAAAAAAAAATTTATGTCAATAGACAAGAGTCAATTAGAACATTTCAGAAACTTCTTTCTTCTAGCCTTTGTAGATTTTGATTGGTAACTGGTTCATAGGAGAAATGTCAGATACCAAGAATGTTTCCTGGCATGCCCCGTGCAAGTGAAGGGTACGACATAACCCATTCCAGCTAATGCCCTTGGAAAGGGAACTGAAGAATGGATCCTACATTCTCTAATACCAAATCTAGATCCCCATTACATACACTAATACTGGGACTGGCCTCTTTTTCTTAAGTAAAACAAGGTTCTTAAAAACAGATCCAAAATACTACTCTGCCATCCCAGGGTAACTTCATCAGTCAACAGACCACTGTGGAAAACTGTCTAACGTGTGAAGAATGCTGTGGGGAGCTGTGGCCCATATCTCTAGTGCCTTACAAATATCTGCCTACGTAATCCAACTGCATTCCTATTTCATTTTGTTTTTACTCTTCGAGGTTTTTTTCCTATGCACAGGGTATCCATCCATTTTTAAAATACACTGTGATAACACTGAATATATATGTATGTACAAAAGTGAATATCCCTGCACACATTCCTGATTTCATGCTTAGAAAAATCCTTTGACATGAAATGTTGGGGCCAGAAGGTTTGTAAAGGTTCTTAATAACATACTACCAAAACTTCCCTCCAGAAATGTTATACCAGTTAATACTGCCACCAGCATATGAAAGTACCTGGCTTTTTTTACCCTTAAACTCTGAGTATATGTTTTAATAATTGAAAATACTCAAATGGGCACAAGTGGAATTCTGATCATTTATTTTGTCTTTTGTAAATGGTCTGATAACGACTTTCCCATTTTTCTACCACAGGAAGAGTGTTCAACTTTTTCCTTTTGATATGTAAGTTTTAAAATATAGATATTATGCATTTTGCCATGGATGTGTTCCTATTTAAAAAAATATGAATGCCAAATGCAGAGAAACATAGGAACTTAGCACAAGACGCAATGTCACACTAAAACTACTATATTAAATAAGCTGAGTCAAAAGACTTTGTAATCAAATATAAGCAATTACTTATATGACTCCAACATCTGTAAAACTGTAACAACTATAAAAACTGCCTGATTATTTAAGAAATAGTTTTTCTTACTATGACTGTAACTTACCTATAAAATCACATGTAAAAATGCCAACAAATAATATTCTGAAAAGTTTACATTTTACTGTTTAAGGATTTCCAGGCTCTCTCCATAATAAAGGGGAAAACCACACTGTGGGACTCCTGGTCCTCAGTTTCTTTTTTTATACAACAAAGAGGTGTTTTAAACTAGAAGCTTCTTATATATCTTCTGGAACTAACATTCTCAGTCTTTGAAAGGGCATCATGCTAATATGGCTAATATGCTGGAAGAGCCTTACCAATATTAAGTTTCAAAGTCAAGAAATAGCCTAAGTTATGATCCACAGTTCATATTACACAAAATGGTTGGGAAACTCAAAATACTGATAGGATATAGTACATGAGAGAACATAGAAATGGCTTTATCCTGGGATTCTCGCTAATACAGAACTCTACTCCATGAATATATACAATAGTTATGATGTGATGCCAGAAACTTCTGATACAAATGGTTGGCAATTCAAGGATATTAAGATTCTACAGGAATCAAGCCAAATGCAAAAGTAGCAAGCTTACCTGGAAGATCACCACACGGAATTTGTTTTTTTTCATTATTTCCTCTTGCTTGGATTCAACATTTTTCACATGAACCTGTTGCCTCTCCACCCGGGCCTTCACATCTTTAATGTGAGCACTGACTTTTCGAGTTTTCTCAAACAACTTGTTAATGACATAGCCTGTATTGCTGTGTGACTGGGAAAGCTTCAACAGGTCAATCTGGACAGATTTTATGGCATTTTCCATTTCCCTATGTCTTTCCTCTAGTCTCTTCTGGCTTGCCTGCACACTGTCCACAATGGTGGCTACTTTGTCCAGCACCGTCACAATGGTAAGAGCAGGCGTCTTGGTCTTCGTCTTCTGTAATGCTTGACAGGCGATTCTGGTGGATTTTATCAGCATTGGAAGCAGACTCATTATGTTCCATTTTAGTTATTTCTCAGTGAAAGATGTCCCACCACAATCAATTCTGGCACTAAGAGTAAAAAGTTAGCTTGATAACAGGCAACAGGGTTGTTTAAAGGGTTGGAAACCCCACCCCTGGAGACTGGTCAAGTATTTATAACTACAAATACCCACACATGACTGTTCTGCAATATGAACCCTTGCAGAGCACTGGGTACTGTTCCAGACATGCTTGGTGACTGACTAATGGACTCAAATAAGACTGTGTGGAGAGAAGAGGAAAGCTTAAAAAAAAAAAAAAAAAAAAAAAAGTTCCCCAAAGCCACCATGTTACTAATAATAAGCCAAGGAGCCAAATGACCAAAAAAACAAATGCTGAATGTTGAGGGAAGCTTCTGCCTTTAGATAATTTCAAGCAGTATTTGTAAAAGCAAAGGGGAATTCTGAACTGAAATCTTTCTCTACTTCACATATTAAATGTACTGATTCATCAATATCAAAGAATGTGGTAAATAAATACACCAAAACAGAGGCCATATAGTGAAAACATTATATTATAACATGCTTTTCCAAACAAAATATTAAAATTAATATTTATTTTTGAACATATTCTTAAATTCTACATGCATACTTCCAAATATCTAAACTACATGTTAAACAGCTGAATACATTCTACTCACATTTCAGATCTTTAAACACCAACAATCTATTAATACAGCTATTACTACAGGACAAATTTGGATAGAGGTCTTAGATAATTTTTAAGCTCACCTTAAGAGCACCAATCATTAACAATCATTTTTGTATTTTATTCACGAACACTGATACAATTTGTTTATGTTAAAACAAATATTTCTTAAAAATGAATGTGTATTAAAGTAGTTTAACTGATCGAGTAGGCTTTATTCCAATCTGTTTGTTAAACAGACAATTCTCACAATATCTAAATCTACTTTCCAATGATCTGTTCCAACTTTGCTACCAGATACTTTTCCAAATTATCAGAATTATTTTTTCAAAGAGAGGAATAATCAAATTCCAATCCATACAGCTTATAAATATTTTACATCTAACACACACAGCTTTACAGGTCATGCGATAGGCAGTGTCTAAAAAATCAGTTACTAAATCTCAAAAACATTTAAATGTCTATTTAAACACAGTGTCTTCTAGATTTTTTATCTTTTTTTTGTAAGAAAAGTAATCTGTAAACATCTTTACCTTTAGTTCATGCTTGGTCATTTGTTGTGGTCATTGTGGAAGAAGTGGGTATGACTTTATAACCATTTGTGAAGTGGTCCTTCTTTGCAAAAATATTACATTCCATGGGTAAAGAACAAGTCTTAGAATTACCATGTGGTATAAATTTGTGAAATCAATTTCTGTATTTAAAAACATAAAACAAAGACTACTAAACAGTCCAAAACTGTTGTAGCTGAATATTCTAAATACGAGCCAACAGTACTACACTAAAAATGTCCAAAAATAAGGCCTCTGAAATAAATATTTCCATTCTTTAAAAAAAGACATAATAAATGTACATCACATGGTTAGTGTACATATAAAAGTCATCAGTTAAACCATTCTGGATGACGTATCTGAAGTAAAATGACCTAGGTTTTGCTTCTGTCGCCGTCCTCTGTTGTTTTTAGGGCATTTTCTGTTGAAAATAAAAGAAAAAAAAAAAAGAAAAACGTCGTTTTGTTTAAGATATTTCAAACGTTTCCAAAGTCATACAGATTTCACACACAAAGCCATATTGGGAAACAGGATGCTGTTTGATGCAAGACAAGCTGAGGACCAACATGTCAGACTGCTCTCTTCCCTACAGAGCTGGGAGGTGAGAGGGCTAGGTACAGCAGGTGTGAGCAAAAGCAAAGTTCACTACCGGGTCTCTATTGCTGCCTATGCCTCCCTGAGAGGAATCCTTGTCCTTCCTCTGGCCTGGCAGCTCCCTAGCCACAGTGACTAATAACACATAAACCTTGGGCAGTTGAAAGGATTCTGGCCTATATATGTCTCCTGAGCATGATGACACCCGCAAAGTGACAAGAACAGCTTGGATGAAGGAGTAATTAGGAACAGGTGTGCATGCACAGGAACAAACACACAAGAAATGCTTAGTGATTTTAGACACTGACTCAAAAGAAGTCATCCTGCTTGACCACAGAACCCAATAAAGAACTGTCATGCTGGGGGTAAGGGACAGTCCTTGGTTCTACTGTACTTGTTCTCCATGGTAGTATAAATCTCACTTGCTGTAACTGCTCTTATGCCTGTCCATCAGAATCCAAACTTATGAGATCTTATTATGCACCAAGGGCTGAGGTATGTAATGTGGTGCAAAGGCACTGAGATGAATTCTGGTCATTTTGAGCTTAAGCTCTGCTAAAAACTAGCTGTGCAACATCCATTTCCTGTATGCGAAATATTAAAAGTTGGACCAACCTCTAAAATCTCTGCCAGCGAGGAATTTATAATTTAATCTAAAGAAAGTCTTGTGGCATGGAGTACTCCTAAGTTCCATGTTTTTAATTCAGTTTCAAAGAGCACTGCTTTGCCTTGACCTGAAAGCCTTGACGGTAACACTTTCATTTCACATACTGTATTTCATAAATTTTATCTCACTAATCCTCCTAAAAACACTTTGAGGTAGACAATGATGAAATCATCTCCATTTCACAGTTGAGAGGCCAAGCAAACCTCTTTAACTGTCACCAATTCACCATGACATTGGAAAAGTTCTAACTTCCTGGCGCCATGGTTTTGTCATCTATGAAATAAAGGGGTTTGACTAGGATAATGTTTGAGGTCCCTGCTCTTCTGTCATTCTAAGTGTCTAAAAATATGAAAGAAGATTCCAAGCATAAAAGAACAAAGTTTTACTCTTGCAGTCTTGATAAGTGAGTCAGTGGGAACATCCTTTGAAAGGGAGATTCCTCGCATGTAACAGCCACCAGCCAGTTTATGGGATAAAACAGCTGTCCCATAATGGACTGTGTGGGAAAGACACTCCTTAAAAATTCAGTGAAGCTAAGTCCAAGTACATAATTATAATATTCTGAAGTCAAGAAGCAAAACATTTGAGGGGAAAAAAACAACACAATAAAAAGACAGGCCTCAAGGAGAGATGTATGATAAAATTCAAGGAGATGACCCCCTTCAGTCACAGAGCCAGTGGGCAGTGAAGACAATATAACATGTTTACAAAAACATTCTGACGTTGGAAGTGTCTGTGAAGGCAGTAAATGAATCTGGGATATCAGCTAGAAGGCATGAACTTGAAAAAATACCTGTCAGTAATTTTAACTTAGTAGAATTAGAATGTAGAAAATTATAGCACACTGAGAACAGAGGCAAAGAGCAGGATAAAAGGCTGGATTAGGATTTGTAAAACGGGGGATCCCTGGGTGGCGCAGTGGTTTGGCGCCTGCCTTTGGCCCAGGGCGCGATCCTGGAGACCCGGGATCGAATCCCACGTCGGGCTCCCAGTGCATGGAGCCTGCTTCTCCCTCTGCCTGTGTCTCTGCCTCTCTCTCTCTCTCTCTGTGACTATCATAAATAAATAAAAAATTAAAAAAAAAAAAAAAAAGGATTTGTAAAACGGCTTAACTACCTCCATGATCTAGAGTAAGGTACTTCCCCCATCCAGACCTTCAAATTTCCTTACTTCTCTAGAATGGAAGGGGTTGACTCAAAGTTGCTTCCTGCTGATTCGAACATCCTTTGATCTTCTTAAAGATGGCACTTTCACTGAGCCTCAAAAACTTCCCTCATCTTTACCTTATTTCTATCTCTCACCCTCCATATAATTTATTACTCAACTCCTGCTTTACTAGAATAATTAATATCCTATATGGTTCCCCTGACATCATGTTTTCTCTCCTCCAGTAAAATTTTGCAGATGACACTCAGATCAATGGTCTGAAAAAAAAGGATTCATTTCAAGTTATCTCCTCAACTCTATCCAAAAGCCCTGTCACTAACAAAATCAAGTTTGAACCTTGCTCCCATGCAATGGTCATACTTGGCAAATACACTTCCTCATATGACTCAACATGGACCATCCTCTTGATGGTTCCGTGGAAAGAGGAATGGTTTGGAAATGAGGCAGCACTTAATCCAAATCCAGGCACTTCCACTTACTAGGCACAGTAATGACCACAGGCAAATTACCTAACCTCTAAGCCTATATTAAATGGCCACAGGCAGCCCAGCTGTTACATGGGTTGCTTCTATTTTCCCTTTCTACTGTTATTTTTCACATCACTATCATCCCTATTTTAATCTATTGCCCAATTTTATTCTCAGTAGTCTTGCCTAAGGGCAGATCATCTGTTCTGTGGAATAAAGGCCACTGACTTTAGCACCTAAATTTTATGAAAAATACCCGTTACTCAGAGAACGTTTTTTTAATCATTTCTAGATTTATCATTTCAGCTCCAGATGGCTTAGAGTATTGAAGGTCTGGCTTCTATCCAGATCTTAGATAGAAGAGCCATAAATCCATGATGGCCTGCCAATATCTGTGTTTGATATGCTCCAATTCTCTGCCCAGAATAATGCAGAAAAGTACAGAGATGATGTTTATGGAACTTCTGAACCAAATCTTAAAGGAGATAGGAAGAGCCAAGCAAGATGAAAAGACATGACACTGGGAAGCAGAACAATATGAATTGGATTTAGTCTGACTTTTCTTGGGTCCTGTTCATCTCTGACTTACACGTTTCCACTCAGTTTGGAAAATACCCATTTTACGCCCATTGTAATCCAAGCATGTCTTTTAATTTGGAGTTTAGTTACAATAAACACCAATGGTTTTAGTTATGATGGAAAATTTTAAAGGTTCCTTACGATTGTATTCCAGAAAATGAAGTAATGTTAAGACAACGATAGAATAAGAAAAGTAGTTTTCTTTTATCTCTGATTTCTTCCTTTCTTATTATATTTACTGTGGATAAAGTATATTCTTAGGGCATAAACACCTTCCAGTTCTTCAGAGGTTTAAAAATTTTGGGCATGGTCCTTCTGCTACTACCATCATCATCCCTCAATGCAGTTCTAAGATCCCTAATTTCCTGCATGCTACTGAATATTCTCATGCTCCTTCTGCCTGCAGCCTAGCTATCCATGTAACCCTGAGAATGAGTTTGTGCCCATATTCTAAGGAAGCAAGATAAGGAGAGGCCAGACCTACACAGAAACCTTAGGGAACTAATTTTAGGATTTTTTTCCTAATAGACTGGAGAACTTAAAGCATCTATCATTTTCAGTGTGCTTCAAGGTTCTTTAATTTAATAGCTACCCATCTCTAACTGAAGGTTGGTATTTCTTAGGTCATTACTTACCTTGTTATGCACATGACAATCGCTACTATAATGGCAATCTGTACAGCTCCAATAATTGCTGCAATAAGAACATGAGTGAGCTTTTGCCTACTTGGCACAACATAGAGAATACTAAAGTCCGTCTTTTCACAGTGCTGTCCAGTGTAACCAGATTCACATCTGAAAGGGGGAGGGGGAGAGAAAGATTCCTATGAGAATTAGAAATTTCAATAATCCCAGGTTTTAAAACCAAAAACATACAAAAGAATGATACATTTATACTTAAATACAATTGCCATTTGTGTATTTTCTTAAACTCTATTTAGTACATCTGTTTCACACAGTGCTTCTTTTACCTATCATTATAAGACATTAATTTTAAAGTCACTAAATGATCATTATTACCTTCATTTAAAAAACAGGTACAGAATAGTACATTCAGTGGCCATAATATAGCTAATATCTATTCCTCACTCTAAGACATGCCAATTATTTTCTATTTTTTACAATTATGAATTAGGTGTGGTAAACTTTTGGTAAGTGTGCACATTTCTATATTTAGCGTTATTCCTTAGGCTAGATACTTGGAAATGGGATGACTGAATAAATAGGTATAAACATTTACAGTTCTCTGAACATAGCACCAAATTATATTCAACACACTTTTAGTATACATAAATATAATCATTTAAGACGCAGGGGGGAAATAAAGTTTTTAATGACAGAAACAGCCAAGCAGCCAAATAGGTGCTAATCTTAGAAATTATCTGAATTCCAAGTAAATAAAAAGGCAACAACATCAGCTGATAATAATAATTTGACAGGGGGAAACATTTAAGATATTTAACAGAAATTTCACATGTTTTAGCTGACAAAAGTGTAATGTATAAATTAGCCACCCTTCAGTTAGAACTGATTAATAAAACCTGAAGTGTAAGGATAGCATAGTTATTAACATCCCACACTTCATTTCAAAAAAAGATTTTTTAATAGAGCACATGCAAAGAAACCCAGGAATAAAAAAAAAAAAAGAAAGAAAGAAAGAAACCCAGGAGTAGGGAACTAGGTAGCTAAGGGGGACATGAATACACTAATCCCATCCCTGAGGTTCCTACACATTTGCCAGAAAGTTTCGCATTGGGCTTTTAAGTTTACTAGCAGACCAAAAAAAAAAGGACAAAAAAAGTAGTAAGGTTGATTTATAGATCACAGAATGGAATTGAGAGCCCAGAAATACACCCATACATCTATGGTCAACTGATTTTTATAAGGTGCTAAGACCCTCAATGAAAAAAATAATCTCTTCAACAAAAGCTGTTGGGACAACGGGACATTCACATGCAAAAGAATGAAGTTGGACCTCTTCCTCACAACATACACAAAAAAATTCAAAATGGCTCACAGATCTAAATATAAGAGCTTTTTAAAACTATAAAACTCTGAGAAAAAAAAAGAAGTAAAACCTCATGATCTGGAGTAGGCAATGGTTTCTTAGATATGATACCAAAAGCACAAGAAACAATAAAAAGTTAAACAGGATTAAATCAAAATTAAAATCTTTTATGTTTAAGAACACTATCAAGAAAATGAAGAGATAACCAAAAGAACAGGAGAACGTTCTTGCAAATTATTTATCTGATAAGAGCTTTGTATCTAGAATATATTTAAAAACTATTGCAGGGCAGCCCGAGTGGCTCACTGGTTTGGCGCTGCGTTCAGCCCAGGGCCTGATCCTAGGGGACCTGGGATCGAGTCCCACGTCAGGCTTCCTGCATGGAGCCTGCTTCTCCCTCTGCCAATGTCTCTGCCTTTCTTTCTCTCTGTCTCTCTCATGAATAAATAAATAAAATCTTTAGAAAAAAAATAAAATTAAAAAAATTAAAAACTATTGCAAACTCATTAACAAAAAGAAAAAAATTACAAAATGGGCAAAAGATTCTGAACAGACATTTTTCCAACCAAGATCTATAAATGGCAAATAAACACATGAAAAGAAAGCAACATATCATTATTCATTGTGGAAATGCATATCAAAACCACAATTAGATACCACTCCATACCCAGTAGAATGGCCAGAATCAAAAAGTCAGATAATATCGGTTGGCAAAGATACTGTAGGGAATGAAAAATGGCCAAGCCACTTTGGAGAACAGTCTAGCAGTCCTCAAGAGTTAAACACAGAGTTACCATTTGGCCCAGCAATTCCATTCCTGGACACTTACCCAGCTGAAAGTAACACAATTCCATGGAAAAACTTGCAAACAATTATTCAGGGCTATCACTCATTAATAGCCAAAAAAGTGGAAACAATCCAAACACTCATCAATTGGTAAGCAGATTACAAAATGTGGTATTAGAAGGAACAAAATACTGACACATGCTACAATGTGGATAAACCTTGAAAACATTATGTGAAAAAAGCCAGACACAGAAGACCATGTTATACAAGTCCACTTAAATGAAATGTCCAGAACAGGCAGATGTACAGTGACAAAATAGATTAGTGATTGTCTAAGACGAAGGGTGATAGGGAGATTTGGGAGTAATAGCTAAAGGGCACAGAGTTTCTTCTGGGGGTGATGAAATGTTCTAAAATTGATTGTGGTGACTGCAAAACTGAAAAAAAATACTAAAAACTAAAAAACCACTGTTTTTTTTTTTTTAAGATTTTATTTATTCATAAGAGAGAGAGGCAGAGACATAAGCAGAGGAAGAAGAAGGCTCCCTATGGGGAACCTGATATGGGACTCGATCCCAGGACCCCAGGATCATGACCTGAGCCAAAGGAAACACTCAACCACTGAGCCACCCAGGCGCCTAAAACCACTGGTTTAAAAAAAAAAAAAAAAAAAAGAGGGGCGCCTGGGTGGCTCAGTCGGGTTAGGCATCTAACTGTCTTTAGCTCACATCATGATCCTGAAGTCCTAGGATCAAGCCCCAAGTGGGGCTCCCTGCACAAAGGGGAATCTGTTTTTTCCTCTCTGCCCCCTTCCACTGACATATGCAAATGTTCTCTCTTTCATATAAATAAATAAAATCCTAAAAATAAATAACAAATGAAAAAAAGTGGTAAACTTATTAACATAAAATACAATCCCCACAAAATAAAATCAAACCAGTTGTTCAAAAAATCACAGTGACTACTATTATTAGATTCAAAGGAGATTTTATCTCATTGGTCCTGATTTAAAGAGAGTACTTTCTTATACATAGAACATCATCCTCAATAATATAATAAATTCAACAATATAATAAAGTCTTATAGGATTTTTAAAATAATGTCTTTTGTGGTAGGCTAATGGTGAAAAGCCAAAGCTCAATAAAATAAAAACAGTTCTAAAGGGAGCTATAACACTGTCCTAGATACGCAGCTGACAGTTTAGCTTAATCCAAAGATTAAAATCAGAATATCAAGAAGAATGCATAGGCCATATATCATTCAGGCAATCCTCTTTGGATATTATTTTCTGCAACTGATTTTTGGATTATGCTCTCCAAATATCTGAAGTAATAACTTCTAGGTTATTACTACTTCTTCTGTTATTGATTAAAGGCAGATCCAGGCATTTGGTCCTCTACATCCACAGGTCCTCCATAATAATCTCATTCACTACTACGGCCTTACGTGCTGATTCATCCACCCATCCATTTACTGAGCATCTGACATGTGCCAAGTACTGTAGTGGGTACCTGGATACATTAGTAAGCAAAACAAATGAAAAACCCTGATCTGGTTAATCTCTAATTGGGGGAGGGAGGGTCAATAAACATGATAAGTAATGGTTATCTTAGAAGCTGATATGTACTACACAGAGAGAGAGAAGAGAGATAGTTAAGGAAATTATGAGTGCCAGTTACAGGCTAGGAAGGGAAGGATGCAATTTTAACAAATGGTCAGGATATTCTTCCTTATGAAGGTGACATGTGAGTGAAGATATGAAGGAGGTGAGGGAATCTGCTATGTCGACAACAGGAAGAAGAACATATCAGATAAAAAAAGAGTCAGTGCAAAGACCCTGAGGAGGAAGCATGAACACAGGCATGTCCAAGAATAGAAAGTGTGGTGGGCATGGAGTGGGCTAGAGGAAGGGAAGCAGGGGACCAAGACAGAGGTGAAGGAGCCAAATTGTGTAAGGCTTCTGCACTCAGTGAGATAGAGGAGCCACTGAGAAGGTTTAGCAAAGAAATGACCTAAAATGACTTTCATTTGCAAAGTCTCCATCCAGCTGCTGTGTTGAATATGAACTGTAGAATACAACTGGAGAGGCTGTTGCAATAATGCCAGAGAGAAAAAAATGGTGGCCTGGACTAGGAATAGCAGGGGCTATCATAAGAAGAACTCAAATTCTGGATATATTGTGAAAATATAGACAATAAGATTTCTCAACTGACTGGGTATGGAGTATGAGAGAGAAAAGTCAAAGATCTATCAGAAGTGCTTTATCTGGGGCAGCCTGGGTGGCTCAGCAGCTTAGCACTGTCTTCAGCCCGGGGCCTGATCCTGGTGACCTGGGATCAAGCCCCACGTCGGGTTGCCTGTATGGAGCCTGCTTCTCCCTCTGCCCAGGTCTCTGCCTTTCTATCTGTGTGTCTCTCATGAATAAATAAATAAAATCTTAAAAAAAAAAAAGCGCTTTATCTGAACAAAGGAAAAAGTGGAGTTGGCATCAAGTGACATGAAGAAGGTTGCAGATAAAACAGATTTAGGGGAGAAAAGGCAGAGCAGGAGATCAGCTTAGGTCCTATTGAAGTTGAGTCAAAACATCCACACAAAAACAAAAAGGAGGGAGAGTTCTATGAATCTATGAGTCTCAAGTTGAGGACACAGGCCTGGGATTTATGCAAAGTAGAACCATCAGCATATGTCATGGAAAGCCTCAACGCTTGGATAGCATCACTAAGGAAGAGGACCAAGGCTAGACCTTGGGGCACTCCAACACTCTGAGGTCAGGCAGCAAAGGGGAAGCAGCCAAGAAGATGCAAAGGAATGGCCAGTGAGGTAGCAGAAAACGGAGAGAGACTGCAATCCCTAGAGCCAAGTGAAGAATGCACATCACAACACACAAGAGAGCAACCAACCTTATCAAATGCTACTGGTTGTTGAAAAGCTTATTCGGATGGATTCAAGAAAGATGGGAAGTCAGGAGCTGGAAACAGAGCACAGACAACTCTTTTGAGTTCTACAAAGAAAAGAAATGGGATGGTGGCTTATAGGAGAGTGAGGGATTTTTTTTCCAAGATAGAAGAAATGAAAATATTAATATATTTAAATTATGTATATAGGTATGTATTTATATAAGAATATATGAAACACAGAAAAGGGGGGAGTATTTCTGGTAGGTGAGAGTAAAAAGTCTGTGGGAGTTTTCTTCATATTGCTTCAGTGTTCTCTGTGAACTCAGATATAAGATGGGGGGGGGTACTGACAATGTAAAGAGAAGAGGGGCAGTCAAAAGCTGGCATCTAGGACAGAAGGAGAATGAATGGACTGCAGTGCAGAATGCTAACTAGGCAGCTTGTAGGCCACACTTTGAGTATAAACATCACTGATGTTTTGACTAAAAAAGGAAAAAACAGATTCTCGCCAAACTGCAGGAGGCAGGAGTGAGCAAAACAACAATCTCCCCTTGTCTGTGGAAACATTACCTGGCTAATGAGACCAACCTGGTAGGGGATGAGCTCCCAACAGCAGCCAAGAAGTACTACCAGCCAACAGACACCGAACAGCAAAGAGCATTATGATCATTAGGCTGAGAGTTAGGAAATATGAGATCTAGATTTGCTGGGGCTAACCTTGAACAAGTCACATAACCTCTCTGGCATCAGACAGTAGAAGATTTATACTCTTCCCAATTCCACTTCTCTCCTCACACCTGGTTCCACATCCCCATCCCCTTATTTTTAGAAATCTATTTTCGTATATGTTTTATTTGAGTTACATGTGCTCTATTCTGAACACATTCTTTAGTCCCTAAATCACCTTGTGACAGATTGCCTAAAAACCAAAATAGTGCTGGAATATGGCCTATTTTTATATGAAAAATGTATTAAAAATGTTAAGCCTATTATCTTAAAACCCTAATATGACATCTGGTTTTGATTTTGCATATACTTGCCACCTTTTTCCAAATGATGCTAATTTATTTTTTGACTCAATTGCAAATAAATATTATGTTTTGGTAATATTTAATCCAGATTTCATGGTTTTCTACAGGGCAGTGACTGAAGGGAAAAATTCCTCACCTCTGACCTTGAGGTGTTGACCTACCTACAAGAAGCCTTCTGAGTCGAATAGACGAATTCACATTTCCCATGGATGCAGTAACCATTGAGGTTTTCAGGGCAAGGCATGTGGTTTCCAATATAAACATCTTCTCTTTGATCACTAGCATCTTAAAAGAACATAAACTGGGTCAATAAACAGTGAAAAGCAAACTGAAAAATAGGGACTTCTCAGAAGTTCTGACAACAAATAAATGTGCAGGGTAATTTGGAAAAGAAAATTATCAGATAGGGCCAAGGTCTCATTATGACATAAACACAGCAAATACACTATTTAGATTTAAAGCATTTAAAAACAGTTGCAGGATGAGCTACTGTTGTTTACAATCTGTCCCCAGAAAACACAAATATCTTGGCTAAAGAAATAAATACTACCTCTACAAGAAAGCTCATCTCTATGACCAAGAATATTACAGCATTGGTCTTTGGAGACTTACTCTAATCATTTACCTGAGGATTATGAAATAGAAGCCAAAAAGACTGGAATGGCAGAGAGTAGGTTATGGGAATCTTAAGATGTAAGGTTTATGTTTGGAATGAAAATTATCAAGTGTATTGATTTTTTTCTTCAAAATGAAAAATAGCTTTGCTGTTTTTTTAATCTGGTTTTTCTTAGTATGTTATTGTATAAAAAATTCAAATAATATAGAAAATAAATAAAACTTTAAATCACCTGAAACCCCTCTATCAAAAGAGAACCATTGTAAACAGGTGGATGAACATCTGTTCAGACTTAGGTATATCAATTTGAACTGAGCTGAGCTGAATAAAGAAAATGGGAGTATGGTGAGTAATTTCAAGTCAGAAATGGGAAGAGAGGGGTGCCTGGGTGGCTCAGTCGGTTGAGCATCTGATTTTTTATTTTGGCTCAGGTCATGATTTCAAGGTCATGAGAGAGAGCCCCGAGTGGGGCTCCAGGCTGAGGCGTGGTGCCTGCTTGGGATTCTCTCTCTACCTCTGTCCCTCCCCCATCTCGTCTTTCTCACAGAAAGAAAAAAGAGAGAGAGAGAGAAAAGAAAGGAAGGGAGGATGGAAGGGAAGAAGGGAGGGAAGGAGGAAAGAAGAAAGAAGGAAAAAGGGATGGAAAGGAAATTTTAAGAATCAGGAGAGTAAGAGCAGGAAAGATGGAAGCATGAAGACCTAGTCCTCAAAATCAACTTCATGCATTCATTCTCTCTATCCCTTTCTCCCCACCCGCTCTGTCTCTGTCTCTCTCTTGTACTTGCATACGCACATACTACTCACTCATTCATATACTCACACATTCTGCAATGGATTTTTAAACTTTTTTTTCTGGTATATACATACATACATACATACATACATACATTTATCCTCAGCTCTACAGACTCAAGAGTCCCCCATGTTGATAGGTCTGTCCTTCTGTAGGAAACATTCCCAGTTTCCTGTCAGTTTCTAATAGTTCTAGCTTAAATTCTGTGCATTATTAGCTGTGTGACCTTGAGTGTACCACTCTAAGACTGAGATTCCATAACTATAAAGTCAGGATAATAACAGGACCTATACTTTACGGGGTTGAGAGGATAATGTGAGATAATTCATGCGTGTACAAGACCACTAAAAGAATCAGCTGTCTATACAGCACATCTTGTAACAGCAAAGGTTATCTCCCCAAATATAAATAAAGGTATTGATATAATTTGAAAAGTACTAATGGAAACAAATTAAGAAGGAATACAATAGGAGGCTGTGTGAATGTATATGTGTAGAAAAGGGGAAGAACAAGGGAGAAGTGGGAATAGAGGTACCAAGTGTGAATAAAACAGAAAAATGCAAGTTTTCTGGAGACTGAAATGTACACACAAACAAAAAAAAAGTCTAACAATTATTAGGCTCAATGATAGGACAACTAAAGCAGAAAGATTGGGTCATCTCTAACAAAACCAAACTGATGCCATTTTACCTCAAAATTTATATATTTACATTGTACTAATTTATGGCTATGAAGAAAGCTGAACCAGAAGTCAAGAAATCCAACATGCAAATTCTCAACTTTAAGGTATTTCTGCTATTTTGCAACCTTGGTCAAATCACATCGTTTCTCTAAGGCAGCTAAAATCAGCATTGTCTGATATGAAAATATGTTTCTAGTAAACATATTTTTTAAAAGTAAAAAGAAAATAGGTAAATTGATTTTAATCATACATTTAATCTAATATATCAAATAAGTATCATTTCAACATATAATCAATATAAAAAATTGTGATTTCTTTTTACATTGTCTTTAAATCTTTAAAATCCGATGAGTACTTAACACTCCAGCACATCTCGATTTCAACTGGCCATGTTTCATGTACTCGATATCTACATGCTGCTAGTAGCCACCATATAAGACAGCAACAGTACAGATGACTACTCATTTATCCTTTATTGACTATCTTCCATATGCCAGGCACTCCGCTAGGTGCTGGGGACAGAAAAATATCCTGCCCTTGAAGGGCTCATAAGGTCTCCTCCCGCTCCCAAACTATAATTCTGTGATGGCGGAAGAAATCAAACCATCCTTTGGGGCTGCTATAATCCTGGGCATCCACTTCTCCACTACAATACTCGTAATATTGTCTTACAACCATTTGGGTTTGTTTGTTTGTTTGTTTGTTTGTTTGTTTGTTTGTTTTGGGCCATTTGGGTTTTTAAACTTAGTCTCTACACCATGAGACTGTGAGCGCCTTAAGAATCTAGTATTCATTTCTGTATAACTCCTAACACTTAAAACATAGTACTTTTCTTGCCATGGTTTCAAATTAAAAGTGCTGCTCTACATTTGCAATCAACCCATAAGTGACTTGAGGAATGCAACTGTCTCCCATAGCACTCATCATCCTGCATCTTCTCAGAACATGATACTTTCATGGTGTGTTACACCACCAAGTACATAATAATAGGACTACAGAGACTAAGGTTATGTACCAACCTATAATAATAAGATCTTACAATGCATATAATAATGGTACTCTATAGGTCTATAGAGGCTGTGGTAGTGCACTAAACTACCATAAGAAAGCCCTATAAACAGCAGGAAATTTCAAGAATGCAGAACTGAAAGCTATCAGAGAATCCAGCTACATCACAGGAATAAGAGAAAGTTAACTAAATCAAGAACAGGATTTTGAGAAATTAGTAAACAAAGTATAGCACCAGTAGAAGGAACGTGGCATCAGGCTCTAGACAAAGCAAAGCCATGTAAAAGCATGGACATAGGTGAGCTCGGATAGCTCAGCTGGTAAAAACACAGACATATCCAGTAAGGATGTGAAGTCTGTGGCTGTCACAGAGTCCAAATTTAGCATTCCGCTCAATGCTGGCTTTATTCATTCCATTATTCTTACATACTATTTCTGTGCACAGCCATATGCTCAGCTAAGCTACAGAAGATATAAAGAAAAAGTATACATGGTCCCTGCCCTTAATAAGCTTATCATCAATTCAGGGAATCAACATATACACACACAAAGCTGAAAAATACAATGTAAGAGTTCCTATATGATAGTTAACATTAAATGACAAAAGGTTTTTTTTTTACAATACAAGGCTCTATGTACGAGAGGTTCTACAAGAGGTTCAAGTTTAAAAGAGAGCTTACTGTAGGTGATATTACTCAAGGAAGGATTCATAGAAAGGACAGGACTCAAGTAAGGTCTCAGCATATATTTAGATTTATTTAGGTAGAAGAGTGGAATTTATATAATCAGACTTATTTAGATAGAAGAGTGGAAACCAAAAGGAAGGTAAAATGCACACAGCATTCCCAACAAAAACAGGAAGTAGATGAACTTTAGTCCAGAGCTGTATATTCAAATTGGGGAAGGGTGTAAGTCAAAGTTGGAAAAATAAGCTAAAATCAGATTATGGAAAATTATGAATGCCAGGTGATAAATGTTTTCTTTTCTTTTTTTTTTTTTTAAAGATTTATCTATTTGAGGTAAGGGAGAAGAAGGAGAAAATCTTTAGCAGACTCCCTGCTGAGTGCAGAGCTGGACATTGAGCTTGATCTCATAACCCTGAGATCATGGCCTGAGCCAAACCATGAGTCAGACACTTAACCAACTGAGCCACCCAGATACCCCGAGAAATGTGTTCTCAGTCATATGGACAAGGAAGACATTGAAGGCCGCCTAGCTGGAGAATAACACAATGAAAGTCACGTTTTATATCTTTTGAGAGTGGTTGCCAAGGGCTGGTGGTTAGGTGGAATGGGGAGTGACTGCTAATGGGTGTCAGGTTTCTTTTGGGGATAATGAAAATGGCCTAAAATTTGATTCTGATGAGATGCTTATGTAATTCTAAATATACTTTTTAAAAAAAAATTAAACTGAGGGCACCTGGCTGGCCGGGTCCGTAGAGTTGGGGGCTGAGTTCCAGCCCACGTTAGGTGTAGAGACTTTTTAAAAATTTTTTTTTTAATTTTAAAAAACTGAATTTCAGGGATGCCTGGGTGACTCAGTGGTTGAGCACTTGCCTTTGACTCAGGGTGTGATCCTGTGGGGAGCCTGCTTCTCCCTCAGCCTCTCTTTCTGTGTCTCTCATAAATAAATATATCTCTGCCTCTCTCTGTGTCGTAAAAAAAAAAAAAAAAAAAAAAACTAAATTGCACACTTCAAACAGGTGAACTTAGTGGCATGAAAATTATACATTAAAAAACTGTTCAGAAATTTAATTGTCTAAAAGCATACAAGATAAAGAGGCAGGGTAACTAGAAAGACCAGGTGACCAATTAGGAAGTTACTACATAATCCAAACCTGTGGCAATGAAAAGCTGAGCTAGAGCTTAGCAGTAAGAATAAATACTAGAGATAGAGAAAAAATAAATTCAGCTTGAAGGTGCTCTGGAATGAGCCCTCAGCAACTCAGAACTGGAAGAGCCTTTGAGGGCCATCTGGTCTGATAAAGGAATCCCTTTAGTTACAACCCTGAGATCCTGTTTCTACTTTACCACTTTCCAGAGGTAAAGAACTCAACACAATTCCAATATTATCAAATGTGCCTTATGTTAAATGAAATCTTTCTTTAGCTACTGATTTCCCCATATCTGTTTACCCCATAACATCCCCATCCAACAATTTTTTTTTCTTTAGGTCAAACATCCCCAAGACCATTCTTTAGATAGTTTGCAACAACCATCTTTACAAGTAGTATCCAGCATTAACTCCTTCAATGTACTTTAGGCATTTAGCAGAACAGGACTAACTTCATTGAAGATGCTTTTAATACAGAATTATGCAAAAGGAAAGAAAATATGCATGAATTCAAAGAAAATAAGGTCAATAAACACATGAAAGATGCTCAACATCACTAATCATTAGACAAATGCAAATCAAAACTACAAGACAGCACCCCCACCCATTAGAATGACTATTATCGAAAAATAAAAATAATTAAGTGTCGGCAATCATGTGAAGAAATTAAAACCTTTGTGCACTGCTGATGAGAATGTATGACATAGCCACTGTGGAAAACAGTATGGTGGTTCCTCAAAAAATTAAATATATAATTACCATATGACCCAGCAATTCCATTTCTGGGGATATACGCAAAAGAACTGCAGGGTTCAAAGAGCAACTATATACCCATATTCACAGCAATATTCATAATAGCTGAAATGTGAAAACCAACACAAATGTCCATCAATGAATGATAAATAAAACACAGTCCATACATTTGATGGAACACTATTCAACCTCAAAAAGGAAATTCTGACTTATACTATAACACAGATTAATCTTGAGGACATTATGCTCACTGAAATAAGTCAGTCACAAAAAGACAAACACTATAGGATTCAACTTGTATGAGGTACTTGGAGTAGCCAAAATTATAGAAACAAAAAGAACGATAGCTGCTGGAGCTGAGAGGAAGAGTAAGTGGGAAGCTATTATTTATTGAGTATAGCTTGTTTTACAAGATGAAAGGGCTCTAGGGCCTCTGGGTGGCCTCAGATGCTTAGCATCTGACACTTGGTTTCTCAGGTCATGATCTCAAGGTCATGAGATTAAGTCCCACCTGGGGCTCCATGCTTAGTGGGGAGTCTGCTTTAGGATTCTCTCTCTCTCCCTGCCTCTGCTACTGCCCCCATGTGCATGCACTCTCTCTGAAGTGAATAAATGAATCTTTAAAAAACACAGATGAAAGAGCTCTAGAAATGGATGGTAGTGGTGGTTGCACATCATGAATGCATTTAATAGTACTGAGCTGTGCACTTAAAAATGGTTAAAATGGTAAATTCTGTTTTATAGATTTTACCAGAATTTTAAAAATTGGCAAAAAATGACTCTAAATATGAGTCTAAAGACAGGAGGGTTCAGTAGAGCAAATGTAGTAAGCTGAGTTCAAATTGAGACCTCTAGTCATCCAAAGTATTTATTAAGCACTTATTATATTCCAGGCACTACATATGAATATATGAAACAAGCACTTAAGATTAAGCTCTAAATCAAGGCTAGAGAACAAATGTTCACCAAGGTGATGGCTGAGAGTACATTAAAGTTCCGAAGGAAATTAAGTAAAGAAAGCAAAGGAGCAGAAGCGTATTCTGGAATAGCTGTGATATAAGAAAAAGAGCAGCAGGGCTTAGAGTCAGAAAGCCTGAATTCTAGTCCTTGCTCTGCCATTCTACATGCCACAAACTCACAGCTTCAGCTTCTTCATCTGCAAAATGAGAATAACATGGTTGTGATAAGGATCAAATAATAACACAAATATGTGAAAGCACCTGACACAAAAAGGGCGCATGAGGAATAACTATTGAATGGATGAATACCCTATTGATACCACTTATTAGCCACATTAAACATGATGTAGATTACAGGGAGACTCACCAATAGTGAGACCTTTGACCACAGCCAGGTACCAACAATGAAAACAGAAAATAAAAATACTGACAATCATCATAATAACATCGACAAAAATTCAGAGATATAGCATTTAAAAATCAGAGTAATCCTAGGCAGTAGATATTAGTGTCCCCCCCACTGTATAGACATGATCATTGAGGTTCTGAGAAACCAGGCCACAGCCTTTAAGTGTAGACCAAGTCTGATTCCACAGAGCAAGCTCTTAACCATCACACTATTATTTCACCAAACTACGTTGGGAGATGCATAGGGAATGGACAAAAGCAGAATGTCCAAGCACCTGCTCTCTGGACCAAGTAAATTAGATTAACTTCAAAAAGGAAATGTAAAAAGGCTTTAAAGATGTAATAAAGCACAGTTTCAGAAACCACAGCACAGATGTAGCTTCGCACAGCAAGAATTGGGCACAGAATGGCCTTCTCCAAACAATGCCCTTAGGCAAGTGGTGACAGGCTCCGTGAACAATAGCTGCAATTGCTCGACTCTGAACAATGTTTGTGTGTGTGAGATATAAAAAGTATACTTGGTCACCCAGTGGCTCCTTCCACCCACAGAGGCATTCAGAAACAAATCTACCACCAGCGGCAGTGTTTTCAAATACAAAGGAGAGTATGGTTCTAAGCGATGATGTTATAAGAAAACCCAGCACCAGATGGCCTATCTGCAAAAGGCATGTTCCACTGGCTGGCTGTCCTGGTGCATCAATGAACAACCTAAATAAAGCATAAGGAGTTGCTATTAACAACCAAGACATGCACCTGGTAGATCATTTGCTGAGGCCACAACAACCACATCACCACTACATCAGTAACTCTCTGGCTCATTTCTACAAATTCCTACAGTTAAGTAATTCAGTATATTCTCTCTTATTTTCCCTATACTACCCTGCACCCCAAGCTCTGTCACTAACCTATTCCTCCATACAGCATTCCCTAACCCCAGTCTCCCAAGACCCCATCCACCTATGGGGTTAAATTACCTATGTAAGTATAAAAGCCTGCCTACCCTCCAACACCTCCCACTGTCATTCCTAAATCCTTCTATTTTCCATACAAACCCTAATTCCTCCTTTCCTATCCTTTCCACACTGCCCAGTGAAATACATTTTCTGATATAAATAAACTCATCCACCTCCTCAGCCATTCTTCCCTTAGGAAGTACTCCTTTCTTTTCCCTGACATACCAAGGATCACATTACATCCTATATCCCCTTCCCTTCCACTTTCCCCTGCTGTGCTTCCCATTGTCACCTCCAGATCAGTATTCCATTCTCCTCTCCCAATGACCTTCATCTCTTAGGCATCTGTGCCATCTACCCAGACGGCCTTCTAAAAATCCTCAGCATGCTCATCAATCCTCATCAATCCCACGCTTTACCTGCTCCATAACACACACTCTCAGAATTCCAAGATTCTAGCAACTGGCTCAGTCTTACCTTTCAATGAGGGCAATTTCTCAAGACCACCTTAGAAAGAGCTTATCAAAAGAGCTGTATTAAAATATTTAAATGAGGAGCACCTCAGTGGCACAATCAGTTAAGCTTAAGCATCTGATTCTTGATTTAGATCAGGTCATGATCTCAGGGTCCTGGAATCGAGCCCCATGTCAGGCTCCACATTCACAGAGGGGTGGCTGCTTGAGAATTCTCTCTCGCTCTGCCCCTCCCCCTGCTCGCACACACTCTCTTTCAAAATAAATAAATCTTTAAAAAAAAAAAAAGAATATTAAAACATAGAAACGAGAGTCACCAAGTAATGGGTAAAATAATATCAGTATTTCAGTATTTCTGGTAGCGCTGGTCAGCAGGAAGAGAGGCTATTTAGAGGATGAGGCCAAACAGGGGATGAGGGTTGGGGGTGAAGTGAAGCTCAGGAATGAAGCAAGAATGTCTTGGAAATAAAAAAGGTTGTTACGGTTAGATTTTAGGCTGTATGAAAATATCCTTTGGATAAAAGTGGCCGCCACGTTGAAATGTCACATCCCACAGAGGAACTTCCTGGGTAGAGAGAATGTTAGAGACTATGATAAAATGTAGTATACATGGAGTGTATTCATTTTTCAAAACTGATACCTTAACATTCGTATATCTCACTGAATGTAAGTTAGACCTCAAAAAAACACCTGTAAAATAAGAATAATGATAAGTGGGTAGAGGTATACAGAGAAAATAAGAATGACAGAATGCTTAAAACTGTTGAAAGTGGATATTGGGTACATGAGGGTTCATTACACTATTCTGTTTATATGGTGTTTGCAATTTTCTATTGTCAAGTTTTTTAAATATCACATACCCATCTCCTAAATACCTCATGCTCAACAATCATACTCTGTATGGCTTCAATATCTACAATAGTTTCCAACACTATAATTTCAATATTTACCACAGGTTTCCCAACAGCTCAAGAAGAGCACTAATTCAGCCACCATGGACATTCAAATGTTCCATTTCATGAGCACTACTCTCCAAGAGATTGACTTTAAAAACTCTTCCCTACTGAGTACAATCTTCCAATGTGTGTCCAGTTTCTTGCTGATGTTGTATTCCTGCTTTTCACTTTGTAACCTCCATCCCTAGATCCCTACCTACCTAGTCTTGTTTGTGTACCAGGGACACAAGTACTTATTAAAGGCCTCCTATAAATGCTTGTGAGGACAAAAAAATAGAAGCAAATGGGGGGAAATACAAAACAACTACATTTTACCTCTAATCACTACTAGAATATGTCTTAACTCTTTCACAATTTGGATTTCATATTTATAACTCAAGAGAAACTCCTTGGTCCAAGATTACCAATGATTCCCTTCTCTTTAGAGTCAATGCTCGTCCTCTGATATCTTTATGCGACCTCTCCGTTTTGGCTTCTGTGCCACCCTAGTCATCTTGTTTGTCTCTGGATCCTGATTCTGCTTCATCCTAAATCAAGCCTCCTCTCCTTTGTAATATGCTGTCTAATAGAACTTTCTGCAACTCTCATTATGCTCTTTGTCTCCCCTGTCCAATATGGTAGCCACAGTCCACATGTGGCTATTTAAATTTAAATTAATTGAAATGAGGGCAGCCCCAGTAGCTCAGCAGTTTAGCTGAGCCACCTTCGGCCTGGGGCGTGATCCTGGGGATCCAGGACCCCGCGTCAGGCTCCCTGCATGGAGCCTGCTTCTCCCTCTGCCTGTGTCTCTGCTTCTCTCTCTGTGTCGCTCATGAATAAATAAATAAAATCTTTTTTAAAAAAATAAATAAATAATAAAAAATAAAAATAAATGAATTGAAATGATATGAAAAGTTTTGTTTCTTGATCATGCTAGCCTTATCTCAGGTGTGCAAGAATCTAACAATCTGCTCTATAATCTCTTACTCATTCTCAAGACTTAGTTACCTATCACTTCTATTTCCAAGGACTGACTTGTAAATTTATGTTAAATAAAGTCATCTGGAGAATTCCACAAGAAATTCAAGCTCCAAAATTAATCACCTCCACCATCAACTCCTCCTTTACCTTACTTCAAACACCTTCCCCTCCCAACATCCTTAGTTCTATAAATAGAATCTATCATCCAAGTCATCTGAACTCTCTATCCCTCTGATCTAAGCCAAGTCTATTCCCTTTGAATCTACGTAACTGATCTCCTTGCCTCCAGTCCAGTATATATAATAATGTTGCAACATTCCTGCCAGGTATCATTCATTCAACTAGTTAACTTTGCAGCCTTGTCTTTTTCAAATATATTAAGATTCTCCACTGCCTACAAATAAAGTTTAAATTTCCTAGGACAACATAACATTTAAGACACTATACTGGGCAGCCCGGGTGGCTCGGCGGTTTAGCGCCACCTTCGGCCCAGGGCCTGATCCTGGAGACCCAGGATCAAGTCCCACGTCAGGCTGCCTGCATGGAGCCTGCTTCTCTCTATGCCTGTGTCTCTATGGCTCTCTCTCTCTCTCTCTGTATGTGTTTCTCATGAATAAAGAAATAAAATCTTTAAAAAAAAAAAAAAAAAAAAGACACTATTCAATCTGAGGCACCTGGGTGCCTTCAGCTCAGGTCATGATTTTGGGGCCTAGGATCAAGCCACACTGGGCTCCCTGCTCAGTGGGGAGTCTGCCTCTTCCTCTCCCTCTGCCCCTTTCCCCCACCCTTACTCATGCTTTCTCTCTCTCTCAGATAAATAAATAAAATTTTAAAATTTTAAATAAATAAATGAAATCTAAAAAAAAAAGATACTACACAATCTGGCCCCAAGCTTTCTAGTCTACTCTCGCCTTCTACTTCTACTCTTAAGCCTCCTACTCTCCAGACAAAAAAGGACTCCTTACCATTCTATCATAACATTTACATCCACACCTCCGCTCATACTCTTCTACTCTCCTTAAATATCCTTTTGACCTCTGTTAAATCCAAAGATCCTTCAAGGTTCAGTCCAAAATCTACTTCTTCCATTAAGTTTCTCAGATCCTCACTATCTTCCACCAAATAGTAATCTCTTCTTTTCTGAATGCCTATTACACTTTTAACCACTCTACACTGATGACAATAACCAATTTCTACTTTGTTACATTATATTCATTTCTTATGATATCAAAAGCTCTTTAAAGATGAATGTCATGTATTAGATATCTTTCTATCCATCAACAGTCTAATAAAATGACCAGTGTAATATAGGCACATAATAAATTATATCTATTGATGATAATTTTATGAGTTATAGATCAATTCTTCTAAAAAAAAGATTTTATTTATTTGAAAGAGAGACAGACATAGCAACAAAAATAGCATGATCACAGAGGAGAGGGAGATGCAGGCCCCTGCTAAGCAGGGAGCCCAACATGGGTGAGCCCAGGACCCTGGGTTCATGACCTGAGCCAAAGGCAAACACTTAACTGAGCCACTCAAGTGCCCCTATGGATCAATTCTCATGTGTAAAGAATTATCAGTATCTCAAAAGTGGCCTAGCCACTAAATTATCCCTGTAATTTTATCAAAGGCAGATAAGTATTTGGGGCATACACAATTCCCCAAATATTAAGTATGAGTTTCTACTTACTGAAAAACAGCCTTCATATTCTGGTCATGTACTAACAGTATAGAGAATAAAACCGGGGCTGATCTATTATGTCTCCTACGGGAATACAGAAGATTTCTATTTTAAATACAGCACTTGTATCAACATAGGAAACTGATATTTCAGGAGCTCATGAGATATAAATGATTCAGGTGTGACATGATTCTAGTGAGGGAAATAACAAATTATTCAATGATAATAACAGCTACCATTTATTAAGCACTTATGAGTATGTCAGAAACTGTTCTAAGCACTTGACATGTATTATTTAATTTTTTAGGATTAATTATTTATTTTAGAGAGAGTGTGTAAGCGTGAAGTGGGGGAAGGGGCAGAGGGAGAATGGCAGAGAGAATCCTCAAGCAGACTCCGAACTAAGCACGGAGCCCAACACAGGGCTCCATCTCATGACCCATGAGATCATGACCTGAGTCTAAGCCAAGAGTCGGACACTTTACCAAAGGAGCCAGCCAGGCACCCCTGTACTATTTCATTTTTATAAAATTATGAGATAGGTACTGTTATTATTCTCATTTTACATTTAAAAAATTTTAAGATTTTATTTATTTATTCATGAGCGACACAGAGAGAGGCAGAGACACAGGCAGAGGGAACAGCAGGCTCATCACAGGGAGCCCGATGCAGAACTCAATTCCGGAACTCTGGGATCACGTCCTGAGCCGAAGGCAGACGCTCAACCACTGAGCCACCCAGGCGTCCCTTACATATTTTTTAATGTAAAGCCTGCTACTCCCTCTCCATTTGCCTACCACTCTCCCTGTTTGTGTGTTCTCTCCATCAAATAAATATATAAAATCTTAAAAAAAAAAAAAGAAAGAAATTAGGCAGAAAAGGTGGATTACACATCTAAAAACAATTCTTCATTATTATAACCCAACAAATGGATAGAAGATGCATGTGTGCAAGAGCAATTATATTTAAGTCTCAAAATAAGAGTCTCAAGATCTAGACCTGCTTCAGTTCTCTAGATAGAACCTCACAGAGCCTCAATGTTCCCCTTGATCCTTAGCCCTCACCGTAGTTGTAAGAATCAAATTAATCAAAGAGCATTGGACTTCAGGTCAAGGAATTCAATCCCTGCTACTCTGACCTTTACTACATGTAACACTCTGTACAAATAAATCCTACAGTTTCTTTGAGCTGTATCCATTCTTTTGACAAGTATGGAGCACCTACATCTGTGCCAAACATTCTGCCAAGAATTAGGAATACAAAAGTGAACAAGAGAGATACAGTCTCCTGTCCTCATAAAACCCAGGTCCTAGAGGGGGATACAGATGAGTTAAAAAAGAGAATTATAATTAACATAGGTTAAGTGTTTGGATAGGAGAGTATATAGAGAGGCACCTAATCTAAACTTAAGGAATCAATGAATACTGCCCAAGAGGAAATGACTTCTAAGCTAAGGCTTTAAGGATGAATACTAGTTAAGGGAAAAATTCCAAGCAGAAGGATCAAAGACTGGTGCAAAGAGGGCAAGCATTAATAGCAGATTCTAAAGAAGTAAGGAGGATTTAAATAGCAAAGATGAGGGATCTTTCTGTATAATTTCTTGCAACTGCATGTGAATCTGCAATTATCTCAATAAAAGTTTTAATTTAAAAAAAGCATACATGAGAGTATTCTATAAACTGAGAATAAGCACCTTACCTATTTCATTTCATAGTATTACTAATAATATACCCTATAAATTCTCATAGAGAGCAAAATTGGAAGGATCACTACTACTAAGGACAGCTAGTGACCATATTTCAATAGTTGGCCAAAATTTGGAAAATCATGATTCAATACCTTTCACATCTGGTCGATACTGTAGTCCATCATCTTTTTTTCCCAACAAACTAGTGTCATCTGTGTCTATAAGAGAAAAGTTTTCAAATTAAGACATAGGACGTTTAAGTCATACCATGAAATTCGCAAATATTCCAAATGCTGCAGGTCCTTCCCAACTCTGCCCACTTATCCTGCTCACGTTTCCCACCACTCTCTTGATTTATTGTGCCATTTCTATCTTAGGCCTCAAGGCATCCCAAATATATACATGTTCTGCAAGATGAACAATCTAATTTCATTTAGAGTTCAGCTCAAATGTCATCTCCTTAAAAAGTCTTCCCTGTGCAAACTAAAATAACACCTACCCCGAAGGGAAAGGATTAATCCTCTCTCCAAGAGACAATGGTCTCAGGATTTACCTCTCCTACCACTGTTTCCCTGGAAACCTATCAGTTTAAGATCAAGGTAGAATCTCGGCTATGTTATCAGACAAAATTTAGGACAGAAATGACCCCAGACTGGTGAATTGTATTTGGACTGGGAAGACTGTAAATGAACCACAAATGCCTGTTGGGAGCACAAGCTTCAGCTTCCTACTACATAGTGAGGGAGGAAAGCAAAGGTATAGTTAGGTATGAATGGAAGTATTATCAAGAGGACCAAGATAAAAGTTAAGGACTAACTACTCCAAAGGATTCTACATAAAATTTCAATTTAACAAAATTCTCAAGCTTGACCAACTTGAAGTTGAAATTCCAGATAGTACCATTCAATGATGAACCAGTTCTTCATAAAAAGTATTATTTCTCTAAGCTACTGTTTCAACTTAGGCTCTAAATGCCACTCTATGAAAGAAAAACAAACTATAAATTTCTTTAAGATTAAGGCTAAGTGAACTATCTACCTAAAAGGGTCTATCAGCAAATGGTTTGCTCTCCTAGCCTCCACCTGGAAATCCTCTAATGAGCTTCTTGAGTATCCTCTGGTTAGACCAGGGTATTGGAATCCCTTGTGCAGTATTTCACAATTAATTTATTACAATATAACGTACTAAACTTTGGCTTACAACATTTTCTCTTAGCTTAAATAAAAATATATCTCTTAGTACGTCCAAAAAAGGTAGGAAGGATGGACCTGCCAAGCAGGAAAGATCTACAAGTCCATGAAAATGTGTTGGCTCTTCTACGCTGTATATTACTAGGAAATGATATATTATCCTAGCTCATATGTATATTACTAAGGTAAGAAGATAGAGAATTTCTGCCTATAGTGACTGGATATTTCTAGTCAAAATGGAAAACAAGATCAAATTCTTACTTGGTATCATGGCTCTAAACTATGACAAGGGGATCCCTGGGTGGCTCAGCGGTTTGGCGCCTGCCTTCAGCCCAGGGTGTGGTCCTGGAGTCCCGGGATTAAGTCCCACATCAAGCTCCTGGCATGAAGCCTGCTTCTCTCTCTGCCTCTCTCTCTCTCTCTCTCTCTCTCTCTATGTCTATCATGAATAAATAAATAAAATCTTTAAAAAATAAAAAATAAATAAACTATGACAAAAAAAAAGCAGAAAAGCAAAAAGAATTTTAAATTGAAGGTAATAATTTTTCCTTACATTCTATAACCTCACACCAAAATCTCTAACAGTACACAATGTGTAGGGGCGAAAACTACAGTGAGAATGTGAAAATAAAGTAAACTTTTATGCTCTAAAAAAAGATGAATATATGGCAATGCTTGTAGTTTTACTATAATTAAGATAAGTTAACTATTAAACAACTATAATCATTTTAAATTTGAGACAACCTTTAAGAACTATAAATGTATCTACAAGTCTATGTTAGGAAGAACTTAGTAACTACATAATCAATAAAAAAGCATGGTTCGAGTATTGAGAAAATGAAAATAAATGGAAAAAAATCTAAATTAGTAACCAAAGAAATTCGAAAATATAAAGAAAAGAAACAAAAAGAACATCAAAGACTTCTCATTTTACAAATTTTGGAACACTACCAAAATGACAAATAAGATTTCAGACATAGAATATTAAAGACAGATCTCTCAATGAGTAGAATGGGTTTTACCTGTGCAATGACCAAGATGCCTTATATCAATTTGTTCTTGCTTTATACAAGATGCTTCTCGAACAAAACAAGGATTGTTGTAGGAACTCCCATCAGAAGCACACACAGGATTAAAACTGTAGCCACTGCAATCTATATTACATACACACCTGTTGGAAAAGACAAAAATTATCTATATTTTACAACAAAAGTATTTCACAATGCTGTATTTCATTTTCTTCTTTTCTGCTTTCTGTTAACAGAAGTCAATATCTCGTTTTAAGTCACTATGATAAAAGATTAAGCAAAGCGAACACCCGAACACCCGTCTAACAATTTCTTTCAGGTGAGAATTTAGAGGTAATTTCATCCAGATATTATTAACCAGGTGGTTTCCCAAGAATTTTTATCATCTACATACAATAATCAAGAGATGTCAAATGTCAACAATGTTAATTAAAAAGCAACATGGTGTAGTGGAAAGGACACAAAATTATGAGTCAAAAGTCATGAATCCAAATCCTAGTCCAAATAATTACTAGATTTGTGCCGATTCTTCCCTTAAGTCTTAGTTAACTTATCTGTAAAATAGAGGTTATAATAATATACTGACCCCCACAAATAACTGGGAAGATGAAAAAATATAATTTGATATAAGCCATGTAAAATGAAGGCCTTCCAAAGCATTTTTAGCTGAACATCTACCTATATCGTTGAGTTTACACTGAACACTGAGACTGCATAAGGAAGTCCTAGGCATGGTCACTCCTACCAAGAACGATAAAATCTAATTGGGAATATAAAAATTTTAAAAAAAATAGAGACTCTTTTGCTTCCAGCAACACTGCAGACTCAGAAGCTAAATTTCCCATTGAATACAACAAAAAATACAGGAAAAGCATTTTAAAATATTCTCTCAAAGGCATTCATAAGTTGACAAGAAATAAAGGAATATTCAGAACAAAAGTTAAACAAAAGTTAAATGAAGACAGGAACAGAGAAAGGTCAATCGCATTGGTTAAAGCTGATTTTCACCTTGAAAGTGTTTACCAAATTGGATAAATTCAACTATCAACTCTTTTAGCCTTGAAGGCCCCTGGGAATAGAAGACAAACAATACTGACCTACCTAAGATGGGGAGTTTGAAGACCCTTGAAAAGCTGGTACCTCAAAAAGCTACAACTCTCAGCATGCAGATAAACTAGAAATGAGCTTCTATATTCCACAGGAACTATTTAAAGGGGGTAAGGGGGTGCTGCCCTGAGCCACGGCATTGGAGAGAGGGAAGAAAAACATCTCCCCTGAGAATTAAAAACCACAAGCCAACCCTCACATGGGTAATTACAACTTAAAATACTACTTGGGTGTTCTGAAAAACCTCAAACCCAGAATTTATTTTAAGAGCCAAGGACTGGAAGGGGCCCTAGGCAAATGACAGAAGCAAATGCAATCTCCTTTGGAGAAACCAACTTTGCTATCCTTGACCTCAAACATTTTCCAAGATACACTTCTGAGAAAAATAAGCAGATCACACACTCACTCAGTCATATCTACAACAAATAAGGAAATAAAAATACCATGAATCGAACAAGTTGATTTGAAAATGAACCAAGCAAGGGCACCTGGCTGGCTCAGCTGCCAGTGGAGCATGCAATCTTAATCTCCCTGTCATGAGTCTGAGCCCCACATCAGGGGTAGAATTAACGTTAAAAAAAAGAAAGAAAGAAAGAAAAGAAAGCGAAAAGAAGGAAGGGGAAAAAATGAACCAAACAGAACTTCTAATAGATAAAAAATGTATTATTAGAAATAAAAAGCTTGGGGCACCTGGGTTCATTTTAAGCATCTGCCCTCCATTCAGGTCATGATCTCCAGGTCATGAGATCAAATCGTGTATTGGGCTCTGTGCTGGGTGGGAAGCCGGCTTGGGAGTCTCTCTCCCTCTCCCTCTGCCCCTCCCCCTATCCATGGTGTGTGTACTCTCTCTCAAAAAAATAAATAAAAATTAAAAATTAATAAATTCAATAGGCAGATTTAACAGATTAGAGAAACTAAAGGTGAGTTAGGGAACTGGCAGATATGTCAAAGGAAATCACTCAGACCATAGCAGAGTCAAAGAGGTGGAACATAGGAAAGAAAGATTAAGAAACATGAAGACAGAAGTGACAGAATTAAATATATACTCATTTCACAATTTAAAACTTAAGAAAAAGCAAGAAAAAAATTTTAAAAATTCATATTTATTAAAGTCAGAAATGGCTTTTACATTTTGGGGGAGGGGCAAAAGAATGTGACAGAGGGACGCCTGGGTGGCTCAGAGGTTGAGTGTCTGCTTTCGGCTCAGGGCGTGATCCTGGGGTCCCGGGATCAAGTCCCACGTCGGGTTCCCCACAGGGAGCCTGCTTGTCCCTCTGCCTGTGTCTCTACCCTTCTCTGTGTCTCTCATGAATAAATGAATAAAATCTTTAAAAAAAAAAAAAAAAAAAAACAAGAATGTGACAGAGACCACATTTGGTCTGCAGTGTAAAATATCGATCAACTGGACTTTTACAGAAAATCCTTGCTGAGAGACGCCTGGGTGGCTCAGTGGTTACACATCTGTCCAGTTGTGATCCTGGGTCCTAGGATCGAGTCCCACACTGGGCTCCCCACAGGGAGCCTGCTTCTCCCTCTGCCTATGTCTCTGCCTCTCCCTCTGCATCTCTCATGAATAAATAAATAAAATTCTTCAAAAAAAAAAAAAAAGAAAGAAAATCCTTGCTGACCCCAGCTTGACAGGATATAAAGTGAGCAAAACTGGAATAACAATAAATGAGAAAACGTGACTAAGGGAAGATTATAGAAATATTTCAGGAACAAGAAAAGGCCCAACAAAAAAGGCAAGATACCACAGCAATCCAGGAAATGATTTGGCAGTGGGCACTGAGCACAACTGTGACCAAGTGTAGGAGAAAGTCCGCATTCTTCAGTGTGATGGTACCACTGCATGTCAGACTAACAATGGTGAGAACAAACCACAGCTACTGTCCTCAATGGCACATGAGGAGAGAAAATGAAATTACCATGCCAAGGAAAGTCCAGCTCAGTGAAACTATGAGCAGAGGAGGAAAATATTAGACTCTAGAGGCTGCTACTCCTGATTATAGCATTTACAGCTGTTGGCACACTGGCAACGGTGCAGAGGGCAGGATGCCCAAAGCATAGAAGTGTGAACCGGGGTGGAAAGAAATCACTTCAGTAAATATGCCAAATTCAAAACATTTAACGACCATTTACTCTGCACCTACTGTGTGAGAATGCTCACATTTGCCTTATTTAATCCTGACAACAAATAATTATAAAAAGGGAAGATGAATAAGAACAAAGTTAAAAAGCCCAAGATCAGAGCACCTAGGCTCAGTGGCTCAGTGGTTGAGCATCCGCCTTCAGCTCAAGGCGTGATCCCGGGGTCTTGGGATCAAGTCCTGTATCGGGCTTCCCTGCATGGAGCCTGCTTCTCCTTCTGCCTGTGTCTCTGCCTCTCTGTGTGTGTGCATCTCTCATGAATAAATAAATAAAATATTTTTTAAAAATAGAGTGATTTAAATTTGAGCTTGGGGGCACCTGGGTGGCTTAGTGGTTAAGCATCTGCCTTTGGCTCAGGTCATGATTCCAGGGTCCTGGGATCGAGTCCCACATCAGGCTCCCCACAGGGAGCCGGCTTCTCCCTCTACCTGTGTCTCTGCCTCTCTCTGTGACTCTCATGGATAAACAAATAAAATCTTTAAAAAAGAAAAAAAAAAAAAAAAAGCCCAAGATCACAAAACATAACGTGGCTGGGATGGTGTTCTCTCTACTCATTATAGCTGTTGTGTAAAACATAGAACTCTGCACAGAAAGTGACAAATGAAAGGAGACATGAATTTTCCACATTTTTAAAAATTTTTTTAGTATTTTTTAAAGATTTTATTTATTAGAGAGAGAGTATGAGCAGGGGGAGGGAGAAACAGACTTCCTGCTGAGCAGGAAGCCTGATGCAGGGCTCAATCCCAAGAACCTGAGATTATGACCTGAGCCAAAGGCAGATGTTTAACCAACTGAGCCACCCAGGTACCCCTGATGTGGCTAGTCTTTTCCTTTTTTTTTATAAGATTTTATTTAAGATTTTTTTTTAAGATAGCCCAAATGGTGGGAAGGGGCAGAGGTATAAGGAGAAACAGACTCCCTGCTTAGTGAGGAGCCCAACAGGGAGCTTGATCACAGGACCCTGAGATCACAACCTAAGCCAAAGGCAGATGTTTAACTGATTTGACACCCAGGTACTCCTTTCACAACATGGGCCTCACTTTTCTCTCAATCACACCATGGACACTCCTCAGGGCCTTCCCTTTCCCTGGAACACTTCCCTCAGACACCCACCACATTTGATCCCTCACTTCAAGTTTTTTGTCAAGTCTTAAAAAAATGGCTGAAAAATAAAGCACTAAATATCCATTCAAGAAATTAAGAAAAGAACAATGAAATAAATCTGATGAAAACAAAAAAGAAGGGAATAAACAAAGGAATGGATACAGATAGATGGGGATATAGATATGGATATATAGATATATCTCAGCAGAAACAGAAAACAAAGTTACAACATAAAAGATCAATAAAGCCAAAGCTGATCCTTTGAAAAGACTTTTGAGGGGATCCCTGGGTGGCGCAGCGGTTTGGCGCCTGCCTTTGGCCCAGGGCGCGATCCTGGAGACCCGGGATCGAATCCCACGTCGGGCTCCCGGTGCATGGAGCCTGCTTCTCCCTCTGCCTGTGTCTCTGCCTCTCTCCCTCTCTCTTGGTGACTATCATAAATAAATAAAAATTTAAAAAAAAATTTAAAAAAAAAAAAAAAAAGAAAAGACTTTTGAATCTACAAAGGAGGATAAATCCAGAAAAAGAGAAAAACATATCAGGAATGAAAAAGACTAGACTTGGCAGGAATTCTGGTTTAAGAGATAATGAAGGGTTATTATAAGCCACTTTAAGACAGCAAGTTTGAAAACTTAGGTAAAATGAGTAATTTTTAAAACTATTAACTATCAAATTTAACCAAAAAAGACATAGAAGCTGAATGGTATTTTAAGCATTAAAGAAATTAACCTGTTTGAAAACAAAAACAGTCCTTCAGACAGCTTCAGAACCAGGCGCTATTTAAAAAGAAAATTTATGAACACACTCATTACAATCATTCAATAAATAAGTCATTCTATTCTTTCACGAAGTCATCCAGGGACTAGAAGGAACACTCCTTAACTCACTTTCTAAGGCCACATAAACTTAAAAAAAAAAAAAAAAATCATCAAAGTAACAGGTTATAACTCACTGAATAAAAATGAATAAAAGAAAATTTCATCGTTATGGCAGAACACTAATACTGCACAGGCAATAGATATCACAATCATAAAACAATAGGATGTGATTGAAAAAAGGAGCACCGTGAGAACAAAGATGAGCTCTCAGAAATTAAAATTACAGGGGCGCTCAGTCAGTTAAGCATCCAACTCTTGATTTCAGCTCAGGTCATGATCTCAGAGTCCTGGGATTGAGCCCTGCAGCAGGCTCCTCACTCAGCAGGGGGCCTGCTGGAGATTCTCTCCTTCTCCCTCTGCCTCCCAAGGTACTTGGCCGCTCTCTTTCTCTCTCTCTCAAATACATAAATCTTTAAAAAAAAGAAAATTATAACAGAAATAAAACACTCAAAAAAGGCCTGGTAGACAAAATTGAAGAAATCTCAGAAGGCACAGCAAAATTGTTTAAAAAATGAAAATGATTCACTCACACAGGGAATATAAGAAATAGTGAAAGGGATTATAGGGGAAAGGAGAGAAAATGAGTGGCAAAGATTAGAGAGGGTGACAAAACATGAGAGACTCCTAACTCTGGGAAACGAACAAGGGGTAGTAGAAGGGGAGGTGAGTGGGGGTATGAGGTGACTGAGTGACAGGCACTGAGGGGGGCACTTGACGGGATGAGCACTGGTGTTATACTATATGTTGGCAAATCAAACTTCAATAAAAAAAAATATATATATATATATGTATATATATAAAATGAAAATGAGAGAAAATCTAGGAAAATTAAAGGACTAGTCTAGGATGTCCAACAACCAAATAACAGAAACACCAACAGAAAAGACAGGAAAGGACATCATCATTAAAGAACTAATTGAAAAAAAAAAAAAAAAAAAGAACTAATTGAAGAAGGGGCACCTGGCTGGCTCAGTCAGTAGGGCATGTGATGATTGATCTCAGGGTTGTGTGTTTAAACCCCACACTGGCTGTAGAGATTACTAAAAGAAATAAAATCTTTAAAAAAATAATCCCTGGGTGGCGCAGCGGTTTGGCGCCTGCCTTTGGCCCAGGGTAAAAAAAATAAAAATAAAAATAAATAAAAATAAAAATAATAAAAATAAATAAAAATTAAAAAAAGAAATAAAATCTTTAAAAAAATTATAAAAAGAAATAATTGCAGAAAATTTCTCAAATCAGAAATAAGTAACTTTCTAAGAAAGGGTGTAACATTGTGAAATTCCACTACTGGGATCAAAAGATTCTATAACACAAAAGATGAGGAATCAGAATGGCTTCAGACTTCTACAAGCAATACTGGAAGCTAGAAGACAAGAGAGCAAATGCTTTCACAATTCTGAGAGAAAATTACTTCCCATTTAGAATCATGTGCTTGACAAGTGATAAATCAAGTATTAGGTGTAGGATAAAACCACTTTCAGGGCACCTGGCTGGCTCAGCTAGTGGAGTGTGTGTGACTCTTGATCTCGGGGTCGTGAGCTTGAGCCCCACGCTGGGTGTAGATATTACTTAAAAATAAAATATTAAAAAAACAAAAACACTTTCAAACATTACATCTCAAAAGTTCTTGGCTTTTTTTAACATCTTGTACTCTTTTTCAAGAAGCTACTGAAAAATAGACTAAAATGGGAGAATAAAACCAAGAAATTAAAGGCAAAAATACAAGAAACAGACTATCCTATATAGAAGAGAGGTAAATGAGTATCTAGGATGTTTGTGCTATAACAAAAAATACATTTGGTCTTTGTCCCCTGTTCTGGCACAGAGCACCTAAAACCCTTGAAACTGTCTGACTGGAGAATATTTTGTATGCTAAGGAAATGATTCATTGAGGGAAGGCAAGGAGGCACAAGTTTGACACCAGAAAAATCAACCATGTTAAAGTCAGAACATCTACTTCCCCACCCCACCAACCCACCTGACTTCTGGGGAAAGGGAGAAAAAGGGATTAGAGATGGCGTTCAATCACCAATGGCCAATAATTTAACCAAAAATGAAACTACAATAAAAAAAACTTCAAACAGGAGCATTCCAGTATGGTGAACATATCCAATGCTGGGAAGGTGGTACACCTGACACCATGGAGACAGAACAGAAACTCCTCAAGACCCCTCCAGACCCTGCACCTCTGCACCTCTTCATTTGCATTCTTTATAATTAAGAGTAAGCATAGCAGTTTCCTAAATTCTGTGGATCATTATTTGCAAATTATCAAACCTGAGGCGAGGTTGTGGGAATCTCCAAATTAGTAATGTGCTGAGAGGAAATGCAGGGAGCCTCACTTACAAGTAGTGTCTTGTGGGTCTGTGCCTTCATTCTATGGCATCTGTGCTAACTCCAAGTAGACAGTATCAGAGTGGAAGTGGTTGGTATAGGAGAACTGGAGAACTGGTTGTTGTTGAAAAAGATACAACACTAAAGAAAGATCTCAGGGTGACAGCTATATACAAGATGTACACTGCAAACAGTCCACACTGAAATAGTTTCACTCTGTAGACAGTCCTGTTGATGGCTGTAATTACTGATTACTAAGAAGCCTAGTGCCACTATGCTCTTTTTAGCCAGGGGACAGAATGCCCAGGTAAGCCTGATCCAGATTTTGATACTTGGCTTGTCTTAGTATAGTGGGGAAGTTCCCCCACTCTCCCCTGTATGTCCTACTGCCTGACCCAAATTAGCACACTCATTTAATTGACTCCTGAGAGCTAGAGGTCAGCTATGGCGAGGTAAGGAGAAACACAGAATAGGCCCTTCTCTGATCACTTTCCTGCTAGTCATCCATACCTGGCAACACTAGAATCCTGGCAGATGTCTCAACTGTGATGAGCTCTAGGTTCCTCATGACTCACTCATGCTCTTGTCCACTGATGTCCCCAGAAGGGAATCTTGTAAACTCTCTGGGAACCTGAAAGCTGGACTCTGACTCAAAAACCATTTAATGTGAGGGAACCCTGGGTGGCGCAGCGGTTTAGCGCCTGCCTTTGGCCCAGGGCGCGATCCTGGAGACCCGGGATCGAATCCCACGTCGGGCTCCCGGTGCATGGAGCCTGCTTCTCCCTCTGCCTATGTCTCTGACTCTCTCTCTCTCTCTCTGTGTGACTATCATAAATAAATAAAAATTAAAAAAAAAACATTCAATGTATCTTCTTCTGTAAGCCTTCATATAATCATAGCACAGCACTATTGCCCTTTCCTTCCGTGGCTGAGCTAATGCTCCATTCTGGTAATAGGGCAATTTTCTATTTTGTACCCTAGGTGTTAGATACACAGATGTAGTATTCTTTATATTACATACATATGAATGCAAACATACATTTTACAATACATGTTCTAAAATAAAATGTGAAACAATATAGTATCCTGCCATTAGTTTTAAAAAAGAAAGAGAATGTATGTACACATTTGATTGTACATACATAAAATAATTGCTGAGAGATTAAATAAACATCACAGTGACTGCCTCTAGTAAAGACAACTGAATGGCTGGAGAACAGAATTAGGAAACAGACTTTTTACTGTAGAACCTTTTAAAGCTTTTGAGTTTCTAACACTGCAAATTTCAAAGGCATGAATGCAAACATACATACATAAATAAATTCAATGACTTCTATGATTTTTGCAAATCACAACTCTGAGTCTTTAAAATAAGGATAATACCTCATAATACTGGTTGAAGAACCAAATAAGTTTTTGTAAAAAAAAAAAAAAAAAAAGGGAAGCCCTTTGAAATAAAATACTATGTACATCTGAAGATAGTAGTATTATTATTGAAAAAAAAATCTATCCTTTCCCTTCCCTTCTCTTTACTCCATAAAGAAAGTGTAATTCCTTCTTGATATGGTAAATTTATTTAGCAGTTAAGAAAACACTGGTTTAAACTAATTCATGTGACGTTATTTAGATTAAAAAACACCTACGCAGCCTGCAACAAGTTCAGTATTATATCCGTCTTTTTCACGTATATTAAACCCATACAATGACCCTGTGTGCAGCTCTACTTGATTAATACAGCCCTACTGTGAACAGCCATGAGTTCAACAAAGACCTATAGAGGGATACTACAACCTAACCTTATGGCAAGTTCACCCAGTCTAGAAATCAGTGGGACAAAGTCCCTGACCTTAGGGACCAACAATCTGCTAGTGATCCCAATAGCATAAGTGCAACACAGAAGGTATTTCTCAAGAACAAGAAGCAACACAGAATAGGGTCACCAAACTCATAGGGACTGTGGAAGAGAGCAAGGGAGGCTTTAGGGAAGAGGCACTGACTTGGGACTTTTGTCATACTTCATTCAGGTCGAGAAGAAAGAGTAAGAATTAAACTAGTAGATAAATAGGAATGGGACTCCAGGCAGAAGGAATAAGAAGCAAACTATCAAAGAGTAGCAGAGCATTCAGAAAACTGCAAAAGGTTATGGGGATATGGTGTTATGCATTTTAAAAACAGACCTCTCAAAAGAAACCTTTAACTAGCAGCTATATAGCACTACAGGAAAATATTTCTGGACAAAGGAGCCTGTCATTGCTAACTCCGGCTTATGCTTTGTATAAAATAATGTTTAATAGTGTTGTTTCCTGTGATCAGAAGAAAAAGAACAACATACAATTATTTTTCCATTATATCTAAGGGGCCATTACAGGAATTTATTAAATCTAAATAGTTTTAAAAGTCTGTATTTTTTTATTTTACTTATTTATTTATTCATGAGAGATACAGAGAGAGAGAGAGGCAGAGACACAGGCAGAGGAAGAAGCAGGCTCCATGCAGGGAGCCCCATGTGGGACTCGATCCCAGGTCTCCAGGATCACACCTTGGGCTGAAGGCGGCACTAAACCACTGAGCCACCAGGGCTGCCCAAAAGTCTGTATTATATATCCAGAGTAAGGCAATGTTAAATGACAAAACTTATTCCCATCTCTGATTAGGAGGAAATAAAGAATAGATAACAACAGGAAAGGAACTTCCTTTGGTTCTTTTTTTAAAAAGTCTATGTGGCATCAGGAAGGAGAACATAATGGAGAACACACAACGTATAGCATTACTCTCTGCTCATTCTAAGAGACAGACTCATCAGATTGTGACACTGACCAGCCATCTGTGTCAAACAGAAAATGATCCCACAAATGACAAAGATGTCCAAGCAGGTAGATTAACTGTTTATCAATGTTGTCTGTCACACTGCATACCTACAATGGTTCTCTGAGAAATTCTGAAATCTCCTATCACTCAAGGAAACAGCATCTCCAAAAGACTGACATCAAAGAGGCAGAAGAGCAGGGGCTATTTTCCATAAAAAGCATCACCCACAAAGTTCAAAAGAAATAATTCGAGGATTTTGCTAACAAAATTTCCATTGACATTGTGTATGATGATTCTACTGAATCCTCAAACCATTTGTGGGCAGAGATTTAGGTCAGGAATATAAAGGGTACTGATGTGAAGGAGTTCTAGGATTATTTGGCCCCACTGTGCAAACAGTTGATGGCCATCTTGCAGCAGTAACTTCAGCTGTGGTCAGATTACAAATACTGCTTAGAAAAAGAGAGATTTGCTGCAAACACATGGTTTAAGAAATATAACGTGCTGTAAAGCAGATGCTGTTTCTAAGTTTTAAGACTGAATAGATCTGGGCTGAAGCCTTTTTGTTGGTGCAAGATGCTAGTGCTCTTCCTTCCTCAGTCACCGAAACCCATACAGAAACAGGGGCCAGAAACTTAAAGTAGTTTGGAATGCTGAGCCCCCACGTGGAGAGCAGCTGTTCTGCAGAGTCCCACAGTATGGTGATGGACTTTATGGGAATGAGAAATAAACTTCTGTTAACCAACCCCCCAAAGAAAGACTAAGTAGAGTGTCTATCCACTATAATTCACAATGGAATACTGAAACCTCACCCAGGTGGGAGTCAAATTTCTTGGAACTTCAGTACCTAGCCCTAGGTATAAATTCAAAAGGTAAACATCAATGAAGACAGCCATCACTAAACCCATGCAAACACCAGTGTCACTGGAGAAGCACAATGTGCTTCACGAAGGAAAGGGGGACAAGATTACTAGAACTCATACACCAATTCGGCAATGTGGCAGGATACGAAATCAACGCCCAGAAAGCAGTGGCATTTCTATACACTAACAATGAGACTGAAGAAAGAGAAATTAAGGAGTCAATCCCATTTATAATTGCACCCAAAAGCATAAGATACCTAGGAATAAACCTAACCAAAGAGGTAAAGGATCTATACCCTAAAAACTATAGAACACTTCTGAAAGAAATTGAGGAAGACACAAAGAGATGGAAAAATATTCCATCCTCATGGATTGGAAGAATTAATATTGTGAAAATGTCTATGCTACCCAGGGCAATTTACACGTTCAATGCAATGCCTATCAAAATACCAGGGACTTTCTTCAGAGACTTTGAACAAATAATCTTAAGATTTGTGTGGAATCAGAAAAGACCCTGAATAGCCAAGGGAATATTAAAAATGAAAACCAGAACCGAGGGCATCACAATGCCAGATTTCAAGTTGTACTACAAAGCTGTGATCATCAAGCCAGTGTGGTACTGGCACAAAAACAGACACATAGATCAATGGAACAGAATAGAGAACCCAGCCAGAAATGGGCCCTCAACTCTATGGTCAACTGATATTCTACAAAGGAGGAAACAATATCCACTGGAAAAAGGACAGTCTCTTCAATAAACAGTGCTGGGAAAATTGGATAGCCACGTGCAGAAGAATGAAACTAGACCATTCTCTTACACCATACACAAAGATAAACTCAAAATGGATGGAAGATCTAAATGTGAGATAAAAATCCATCAAAATCCTAGAGCAGAACACAGACAACACCCTTTTTGAACTTGGCCACAGCAACTTCTTGCAAGATACATCCATGAAGGCAAGGAAAACAAAAGCAAAAATGAACTACTGGGATTTAAGATAAAAAGCTTCTGCATGCAAAAGAAACAGTCAACAAAAGTAAAAGACAAATGACATATCAGATAAAGGGCTAGTATCCAAGATCTATAAAGAACTTATTAAACTCAACACCCAAGAAACAAACAATCCAAACATGAAATGGGCAAAAGACATGAACAGAAATTTCACCGAAGAAGACATACACATGGGAAAAAGCACATGAGAGAATGCTCCATATCACTTGCCATCAGAGAAATACAAATCAAAACCACAATGAGATACCACCTCACACAAGTGAGAACGGTGAAAATTAACAAGACAGGAAATAACAAATGTTGGAGAAGATGTGGAGAAAGGGGAACCCTCTTGCACTGTTGGTGGGACGGTGAACTGGTACAGCCACTCTAGAAAACTGTGTGGAGGTTCCTCAAAATGTTAAAAATAGAGCTACCCTAAGACCCAGCAATTGCACTGCTGGGAATTTATCCCAAAGTTACAGATGCAGTGAAAAACTGAGACACCTGGACCCCAATGTTTCTAGCAGCAATGTCCATAATAGCCAAACTGTGGAAGCAGCCTTGGTGTCCATCGAAAGAGGAACAGATAAAGAAGCTGTGGTCTACCTGGATCAAGTCCCACGTCAGGCTCTCTGCATGGTGCCTGTTTCTCCCTCTGCCTGTGTCTCTGCCTCCCTCTCTCTCTCTCTGTGTGTGTCTCTATGAATAAATAAAGTCTTTAAACAAACAAACAAAAAAAAAGAAGCTGTGCTCTATGTATACAATGGAATACTACTCAGCCATTAGAAACGACAAATACCCACCATTGGCTTCCACGTGGTTGGAAATGGAGGGTATTACACTGAGCAAAGTAAGTCAATTGGAGAAGGACAATCATTATATGTTTTACTCATACGGGAAATATTAAAAATAGTGAAAGGGATTAGGGGAAAGGAGAGAAAATGAGTGGGAAAAATTAGAGAGGGTGACAAAACATGAGAGACTCCTAACTCTGGGAAACGAACAACGGGTAGTGGAAGGGGAGGTGGGTGGGGGGGATGGGGGATGGGCACTGATAGGGGCACCTGACAGGATGAGCACTGGGTGTTATACTATATGTTGGCAAATCGAACTCCAATAAGAAAAAATATATATATAAAGAAGGAAGGGGGAAAAGCCTTCCAGAAGCTAAAAATGATTTAAATTAAAAATAAATCAGGGGATTCCTGGGTGGCACAGCGGTTTAGTGCCTGCCTTTGGCCCAGGGCGCGATCCTGGAGACCCGGGATCGAATCCCACATCGGGCTCCCGGTGCATGGAGCCTGCTTCTCCCTCACCTGTGTCTCTGCCTCTCTTTCTCTCTGTGTGTGTGTGTGACTATCATAAATAAATAAAAATAAAATAAAAATTAATTAATTAATTAAAAACAAATCAGCCACTTGAGCAGATAAGAAATAGAATACATGCAATAAATAAAGTTCATATACTTCACTCAGAAGAACCTATTTACTCTGATTTTACATTTAGAATTTATTCCTACATTAGATACAGTTCCTACAGGTGTATTATCTCAGATTCTGGGAAAGGAGAGAAGCAAATTTAAAAGCTGGGGTCATCTACACTCAGGCTCATTATCAAGGCATGCTGACAGCACCCAGAAGCATCAGCTAAGAGCCTGAGATGGGAAAAGAAAAATTATTTTTAAAGAACTCAAAACACAGCGCAGAATGGAACCTTGAGCTTAGGAACGAAACCACCACCACTGAAGAACATTAGGGTATTTACACATGTGTGTGCACAATGCAATGGATAAATAAATCCCTTGTTACTGGACCCATGTTCTGGGTAACTGCCAGCCATTCAGTCTCTTCTGAGCTCAGCCTCACCTGCAAAATCAAGATAATCTTGCCACCAGACAGAACTGCCATAAAGAGCTGAAAAAACAATTTATGTAACAATATCTGCAAAACGTAACACAGTATACCATATGTAACACTAGGACAATACATTTAAATACATTTCCATTTAAAGGGCTAAATAAAAAAACAGCACTTCTCTTAATAGCAAAAAAATCAAGTTACATGATACCACTGATCCCCCCCAGCAAAATGCCAGGGTTTTTCTTTTAACTAGTAACAAGGAAAAGAGAGCTTTAAAGCAAAAGAAAGATTTTAGCTGCCCTTTGGAAACCAGATAGGTTATAAGCATTTCTTCTAACAGAAAAGACATTTCAAAATGAGAAAAAGCAAAGTATTTTTTTAATGAATACCCATACCTAAAAATATAACATGAAATACAATATTCATTACTGTTACATTATAGAAGAATATTTTCCGAACTGTAGGTCATAATCACTAGTGGAGAAAGAAGTCAACTCCAGCAATTTTTAAGGAAGTAGGATAGAAAATATTAGAGTGTCTTGCATTTAGCAAAGGTAAGTATTACATCACAGAATTTTGTTTTATTTAATATGTATTATTATCACATGTGTACATTCACAAGTAGGTCACACAGTAAATTTATTTCTTACATGGTATTGTAGTTAAAAAAAGTCTGAAAGTCACTGCTGTGAAACAGATAGGCATATGCCATTCTTGATGGCAGCTAAGGTGTAAACAAGGAATTTAAAAGCAGCTAGTAATCAGAGTGACCAGAAGAAAATAAGGAAAGTAAAGAAATCTCAGCTGGACCAGGCTGAAGAGGGCAGTGTTTTTTAAAAAGTCATCAAGCATTCATCATTCATTTGGGGAATATAAAAAGTCATGAAAGGGATTATAGGGGAAAGGAGAGAAAATGAGTGGGAAATATCAGAGAGGATGACAAAACATGAGAGACTCCTAACTCTGGGAAACGAACAAGGAGTAGTGGAAGGGGAGGTGGGCAGGAGGATGGGGTGACTGGGTGATGGGCACTGAGGGGGGCACTTGACGGGATGAGCACTGGCCGTTATACTATATGTTAGCAAATCAAACTCCAATAAAAAATATACAAAAAAAAGTCATCAAGCCGCAGCCCTTCAAGTGGGAAAAGGATAACAGCCTCTTTCTAGGAATAAAAAAGGCCAATATAGGAAAAAAAAAACTCTACTAGAATTTAGGAAAATCTGCCCCATAAAAACCCTCTGACTGTAATCCTTAATTTTCTCATCTGTAAAGTGAGAGGACTAGACTAGAAGATACATTTTAAGATCCTACTCAACCTTAACATTCCCTGATTCTGGCAGAGTTTATAATAATTAAGCCTTGACATGAGTACTTGTTTCGTTAACCTTCTGTGTTTAATAACTATAGTTTTATCTTTTAATTAAAAAATATATAACATCTTCCTAATAAATGATAGATTTTTATATATAAAAACCAAGGCATCATTAACTATTGCCCATATGAGCATCTTTCAATTTTCCATCTGAAAAGGTCTAGCTGGCTGGGTCACAATTACCCATCAGCAAGCATGCCACTATTCACCTGGAAGTAATTATGAAAAGCACATAGACCTGAAGGAGTTAAATAGCATCCATATAGCTTCCTTGGTACCATGGCCCATTTAAAAGTTTTTTTAAAAATTACAGTAACCACTGAGGTATGTCTAATTGTTAAACTCAACTATCATCAGTAATAAGTGTTTTATTCATTCATGAGAGACACAGAGGCAGAGACACAGGCAGAGGGAGAAGCAGGCTCCCTGCAGGGATGCCTGATGAGTAATAAGTGTTTTATACACTAAAAGATTAATATTGGGATCCGTGGGTGGCGCAGCGGTTTGGCGCCTGCCTTTGGCCCAGGGCGTGATCTGGAGACCCGGGATCGAATCCCACGTCGGGCTCCCGGTGCATGGAGCCTGCTTCTCCCTCTGCCTGTGTCTCTGCCTCTCTCTCTCTCTCTCTCTCTGTGTGTGACTGTCATAAATAAATTTTTTAAAAAAAATTAAAAAAAAAAGAAACATAAAAGATTAATATTCCTAAAATTCCCTTCTGTCTCCTTTCATAGTAGGATCAGCCATTTTAGCTTCATCACTTACTTTCAGTTAGTTACTAACTGCTTTCGTAGTGTTTTCCCATCATTGCACCAATTTCCTCGCCTGGACTTGGCTGCTTGTCCCGTCTATATGCTCCCCGGCTGGCACCTCAGCCTGCCTGCTCCTTTCTACTGGTAAGCTCTTCCCTGGTCTGTGTCCACTTCCTCATGCTTAAAGCCTGTATCTGCAAAAATGATGGTTGCAAGCTCTCAAACAGACACACAAGATGAACTGAGTACCTAACAAAGAAGTTACCGTGACTGGGCATAGAGTACATATTGCATCATGAGGTGGTGTTCATAGAAAGATGTATATTTTACCATACAGATATCATATGTGGGGCTGCCCCTAAATCTGCTCTTCTAAGTAAAAGATCTTTATCTCTTTCAATCAAGGGATGAAAAATGAGAGCAGAGAAATGTCTAAAGCAGGACTAGATAGAAATACCATCAAAGGAATAAAAACAGTTCAACAGATCAAGTTAATCAATCACTGACAACTACTTTGACTCTGAACATCTTTATAGAACAGTCCTGAGGGAAAACCCTAAAAAGTACTAAATCTCTACAAAAATACACACACACACACACACACACACACACACACACACACCAGTATTTCATCATGCCATATGACTAGCAAAAACAAGAAGAGAACATAACACCTATTAACTGTTCTCTCTGCCAGTCCATAGAGCTCATTTCTTTCCTGTTCTGTAGACCCATATCTACTTTGGAAAACATGTACTTCAAATCAAATCACTCTAACTGAAATGGATGGACACATGTCAATCCAAGTGACCAAAATGTAGACACAGAACAAACTAAAGTTTTGCTAAATTCACTTTTTACTAAACTTATCTTGTGCCAATTCTCACCAACTTTAAAATATATACAAAGTAAATTATCAGACATTAATTTCACCATGTACCATCCAAATAGCTGATTTTCAACCATAATCCTGAACATGGTGTGATCCTGATTTGTAAAAACTCACTTTGGGCATTAAGCTATTTGAACCATATTACTACTGTTCAGTGAAAGACCTATGTATTTAAGGGCTGAATAAAACATGGAACCAGAAAACACACAGTAAAAATATGAGTAAGGAAGAAAGTACAAATCTCTATGAAATGAGTGCTTTAAAAATACACACTAAGGGGAAATTGGGGGAGTGAAGATCCATTTGTGCTATAAGGTCCTGAAGTCAGCATTAAAGCTTTTAGAATCAACTGTACAAAAAGCAACCACCATACAGAAATGAGAGGTTAAGACTGGGAATAAATAAACAGGAACCTGGGGAAGAAAGGAAGAAACAAACATGACTGTGTTGATGATGTCAATATTGCTGCTATTTCACCACATACCATCTGAAAATTGAACAGACAATGCTGTCAGCTACAAAACCCACCTTACTGAAGGCTGAACATGAGTGAGAAAATAAAACATAATGTGTGTGCAACTGGGATTTCTAAAAATATTGTACTCTTACATAATAATTATTGTGTCTTAAATTTTGAAGTAGTGTTGGATTTTTCTTAATACACTGAAATATATGAAAAGTTTCTGCATAAAAATGCAAGAAAAGAGAAACTTAATGATACTAGTAGAAAGTATAATGGTAGGATAATTCAGAATAAAGTATTTTTGAAAAATAAAATTACCACTTAGTATAAAATATATAAAACTGCCAATAAAAATAAAGGCAGAGGTAAACCTAAAAAAAAAAAAAAAAAACATGGATTCTCATTCTAAAACCACAAACATTTTAACTTAAATAGCAATATTATATCAACATAAGAGAAAAATTAATAGACCAACAATAAAAAAATATAGAAGACACACACAAAATATATACAACCAGGTTCAAAGATAACGTCCTACAATATAATAGGGCTGATGATTAACCTCCAAGTAAGTGCATCCCTTTCCCTCAATCAACTCACCCAACATTTTCTGCATCTTCATCACACTCAGCTTTATATTTGCAAGGTCCACACTTGGAGTGTTTTCTGTGAACTTCTGCCCCTGACCCTTCCTCTTCTGTTTAAAAAGAAAAATTAAATTTTCAACCAAAAGTTGGGTTCCTTTCCAGATAAGCTTCACGTTTTCAGCAGCCATTATCTTACTTCTAGGGAAAATGTACCTGAGTTCTTGAAAACAATCACTTCCAAAATCTATCAATGCTTGTGCCCCAAAAATGTTGCAATACAGAGTACAACATATTCTATGAGGAAAACAAGTATTAGTGCTAGCAAAATAATCCCTTAACCTATGTATAGAGGTGCAATATAGGTTTTGATAATTAATTGCCTTTGTAAGAATTACCACATAAACATTAAATAAGAGAGAAAATAAAACATGGATAATAAATTTGGTCCAGTGATTACCATATTGAAATATTTGCCTGTGTGATGCTGGTCAGCAAATAAATGATTAAATGCAATAGAGTATAACCACTTCTTCCTCACACATCAGTTTTATACCTGCCTTTCTTACTACATAACAAATTCCAGAATTAAAAAAAAAAAATTATCTCCAAATCTGTAAAAGGAAAGGGGTCTCCCTACAAAAGACTTGCCTCTTTTTCTACTTTGTCACTTAGCACAGCCAGAAATAAGAATGCAGAAGTGTGTGGTCTCCTATCATCCGCACAAAAACAAAACAAAACAAAACAAAAACAAAACTGCATACCACTAAGTCCCCAACTCATATCTGACATTTAAGGGCTTACACATTTGTGGTGCTCAACTAGAATGAATCCTAGCCTGACACTCTCAAACTGGGCAGAGAGATGTGTTCTGAGGCCAATTTAGGGATTCAGCTTACTCAAGGGATCTCTCATTCTGGTTTGGAAAAGAATACCTTTTATTATTCAGGGGGTGTCACTCAGTAAAGAAGATATTAAAAGGAAGACTCCATAAACCTAATATGCCTGTTTGGTAATATTTCCGAACTTTCCATTTTTAGTGTCTGCCTACACTTTAGGTAGAAATCGTTCCCAAGTTCTCATGAACATTCCCAGATACCAGGAATCACAATCCTATGTATTTCTGAGGCTTCAGAAACATCAGGAAATTGTACAGTCACCACAAGCTCACTTAAGTTTATGTACTTATCTGCACAAACCCCTTTGCCTTTCTAAACTCATACTCCCTAAAAAAAATTGTCCATGTACATCCTCAGAGAAAGACATCTAGTATTTACACTAAATAAACAAATCTTAAGGTCAACTTCCACTTCCCTAGTATAAAAACAATGACAATCTCCTTACTGAGTGGCTGACCACAGGGACTAGCCTACATGATCTCTCTTAAAATCTTTTCCAGCTCTAAGATCTAGAATTGATGGTCTGATCCTTCACATGTGATCCTGAAGCTTCTGCTTGAACATGTCCATTTAAATCATATTTGATTGTTGGAAAGCTTTAATTTTTTTTTTCCCCTGAAACTGTCATCACTGAACTTCTCAGGATGGTTCTTCCATTTCTCTAAAGTGACCTTTGAAGTGTCTTCTAACTCTGACATTTTAGGATTCTACGAAATGTGGAAATCTGAAGTAAGGTTTCAGGTAGTATTGGAAGGATCGTGACTATAAATTTTCATTTGTTTAAATGTGAATTTAACAAGAGTAAGTTTTCTTTGAGTGTATACCCACAGTAATTCCAGCATTATTTTGCATACAGTTGACAGTATTACAGCTTCATTAGACTTGAAATCATCATTCTTAATTCTGACCATTTAGAATAAACTCTTGTTAAATGCTATTACCAGTCATTACTTTTTTAAACAGAAGTAATTTATATATTTGTTTTTTTTTAATTATATTTGTAAAACAAAATTACATAGATTCCACTAGTTTTTCTGCTAGCCTTCTCTTTGCCGTGTACAAATCATTTCAGAGTTTTATAACCCTGCACCTTTTGAAAATTCCTTATGAGCAAAAATCTGTAAGCAAGGAGTTAGAGATTTACCAATACTTCGGTCCAATCCAAAATCACTTGTGGGGATGATCCCCAAGGAGAAGGCACTTTTGTGCAATCTCAGTTTAATGGGAGGTACAACATTTCCACTTTGTGTGTCAACAAAATTTTAGTGAAAAATAACTGCATAAAACAAAGTGCCCTAGGGTTAGTGAACAGAGGTGTTGGAAGTGATGGCTAAGAGTTTCTTTCTGGAATAACAAAAATGTTCTAAAGTTGACTGTGGTGGTGAATGCATAACTCTGTGACTATATTAAAAGCCACTAAATTGTACATTTTAAATGAGTGAACTGTAGGGTACGTGAATTTTACTCAATAAAGCTACTAAAAACAGAAAATGACAGAATACAAATGTCCTTTAAAGGGATACTTGAAACTCACCTCCTTCTCCAGATCCAGAGCCATTATCTGAGAAGAAAAACAAACAGTGAATAGAAATATTTTCACTAAAAAAAAAAAAAGAAAGAAAAAAAGAAATATTTTCACTGGGGGAAAACATTTTCATTAAAAATTTTATCTTACCCAACAGGAAAATTTCCTATCAAAAGTCAAACTGTGATGAGGTGCCTGGGTGGTCCAGTCAGTTGAGCATCTCATTCTTGGTTTTGGCTCAGGTCATGACCTCAGGGTTGTGAGATCAAGCCCAGCATTGGGCACCGCACTCATTAGGGAGTCTGCTCAAGATTCTCTCTCTCTCCTTCTACCTCCCTACCTCTATCCCCACTGCTCACCTTTTTTTAAAAAAATAAATCTTTTTTAAAAAATCAAACTGTAGGGGCAGCCCCAATGGTGCAGTGGTTTAGCGCCGCCTGCAGCCCAGGGTGTGATCCTGGAGACCCGAGATCGAGTCCCACGTCAGGTTCCCTGCATGGAGCCTGCTTCTCCCTCTGCCTGTGTCTCTGCCTCTCTCTCTCCTCTCTCTCCTCTCTCTCCCTCTCTCTCTCTCTGTCACTCATGAATAAATAAATAAAATCTTTTTTAAAAAAAGATACTTTGTTTTAAAAAAAAAATCAAACTGTATCAGGACAGAGCATGATCCCAGGATCCAGGATCTGGTCCCACATGGGCTCCTTGTGGGAGCCTGCTTCTCCCTCTGCCTGTGTCTCTGTCTCTCTCTCTCTCTGTCGCTCATGAATAAATAAATAAAATCTTTAAAAAAAAAAAAAAAAAGATACTTTGTGTTTTTTAAAAAATCAAACTGTATCGGGACAAGGCATGATCCCGGGATCCAGGATCAAGTCCCACATCGGGCTCCTTGCGGGGAGCCTGCTTCTCCCTCTGCCTGTGTCTTTGCCTCTCTCTGTGTCTCTCATGAATAAACAGATAAAATCTTAAAAAAAAAAAAATCAAACTGTGATAGCAATTCTCATGTAGCGTTTTTCTCATTTTTTTGATCTAGAACTAAACTAAATTACTTTTATCTACCTATTCCATGTCTTTCTCCAAATAAAAATTTCTTGGACATAAATTCATCTATACCTCATACAACTTTTGTAGCCCATTTAGGAAACATGCAGGTGCCTTGCACAGAGTAAAGGACAATAAATACTGTAAAGTAAATGGCTATATAAAAATAATTTTAATTAACTCACTTAAGAGGTAAAAAAAATTTAATTTTGTTAAAGCTTGAGAGGAATAATGAATAAGCTACTTTTATTAGAAAGGGAGGAAAAGAGCTTTGGGTCTTGCTCCAAAAATCTTAATGAAATCTGTGGATAAATGCCAAAAGCCAAAAGGTAAGAAAAAGCCTAAAGGCTTAAAAGGAAAGAACTTCAGAATTGAGGTTTTCATGTTACTGATAAAATTAGCTTTCTCTAGGAAACCTAGCCAGAATGACTCTGACCAGTGTAGGTGAGACACTCATTATTAACAAAATTAAAGAGGCTGCCTCAAAATTATCAGCAAGAAGTCAGCCTAAAATGTAATTAATATCAAGTATTTACCCTATCAATCCTAAAAAGGCCAACATATGGTGCAGAGCACGTTACAAAGGGAGTAATGCTATAGTATCACCAGCATGGTATAGAAAAAAAAGCAGAGATGGCAAGTAAAGAACCTGACACACTTTACCCAGCATTTTCAGGGGATGAGGGAGACACAGGTTCAGGAACTCACTCCGATATTTCAAATGGTTCCCCAGAGTGAGAGACAACACCCTTCACAATATCACTCCTTTCCCTTTAACACCCTTCACAATATCACTCCTTTCCCTTTAACACCCTTCACAATATCACTCCTTTCCCTTTAACATACTTCAGACAATAATCAAATCCCCAAAACATGGTAGAAACAGAAGGAACTAGAAGAATACATATTTTTTGTAATATCCACTATAAAATCTTCATAGGATTTTATAAAGTCTTAAATTGCACTCAGTTTTGATTGATCAATCATAAATAATTACATCTGAGTAAGGAGGAAAAGAATGGAAGAGCAGAAAAAGAAAGACAAGAAATAAAGGAACTCAATTTAAAATTGTTTTATGACCAAACTTTTCCTTCTATTCTATGTACATTGGCTGGGTACATATTATGTGCTAGGCAACATGATAAATCCCACAAATAAATTGATAAGTAAGAAAGTCCCAGTGCATGAGTTACTCACAATCTGTTTTCAACCCATGCCCAATTTTAATAAATATAATACCTCATACCTTCCTTTAGTGTCCTTTAAAATTCTAAAAAATAAATAAATAAATAAATAAATAGTGACTACTCTGATAAGATTGAGTTCTTCTTGTAGATTATATTTTCATTGCACACATGTCTTCCCCCATCCATGCAACTCCACCCCAACCCTGGGACTATGATATACCTCCCTCAGCAGGCAAATTGCCTTCCTGTTGAGAAGCAACTGCTCTGGCGGCAGGAGGCACACGTGTCAGATAAATGAGATACAGTATGATATATACAGAGAGATATGCACAAAGTGTAAACAAACTCTGCCAGGAGATACCACAGAAGAAAAAATTTCAGAGGAAAAAAGGCTAAACCTCAATCTTAAGGCAAAAGAAAGGAGTTTTCAAGTAAACAAAGGAGAATGTTATTTCTAGCACAGGGACCAGGACCAATAAAAAGAGCAAATGAGAGGAACAACACTGGCCCACCAAGCAACTAATGAGATCAATACAGCACCTCACAGTTTAACTCATTCAATCTTCATTTAACAATCCCAAGAGATGATATCCAATTTAATAATTTAAGTAACTAGGGCTCAGAGGGGCTAAGTGACTTGTCCAAGGTCATATAGTAAACAAGAGCTGGAGTTAACATCAAGTCTTTCAACCCCAGTGCAGTGCTCTTTCCAATCTACCACCTTCTTCTATTGTTTAATGTTCACTGCCTATCAAAATACTTTGTGTCTTCAATACATGCTCCTCATAAGGGTATAAGGGATATATAATTAACTTGGGATTATAAAGAGGTCTATGTTCTTTTTTAGTTTCTAAACCAAGTCTGTGAAACACAAGGTACTTAGAGAAATATATAAGAATCACAACAAGGGAACCCTGGGTGGCACAGCGGTTTAGCGCCTGCCTTTGGCCCAGGGCACGATCCTGGAGACCCGGGATCGAATCCCACGTCGGGCTCCCGGTGCATGGAGCCTGCTTCTCCCTCTGCCTATGTCTCTGCCTCTCTCTCTCTCTCTCTCTCTCTCTGTATGACTATCATAAATAAATAAAAAAAAATTAAAAATTAAAAGAATCACAACAAATGATAGTCTATTGGCCTAAGAACACAATCATTTCACCAAGCACCTAATTATTTGGTATAAGGAAAAGAATATAGCCTTGTCCAAAGATAGGTCTGGTCTTTGCCCTTAGCTTCTGGAAGGTAATCTATATCATACCTAATGGAAATGTCATGTTTAAGTAGGGTGCTGACCATATCAGATCTTAGGGTGAAGGCTGGCCACACTCAACAGTCCTAGAGTGAAGCCTGGGCACACCACAAGGACCAACCTTAGAGTGGGGAGCTCTCATTCACATGGTATTAGCAGACCTGGAGTTGGAGATCAACCACATGGACAATAGATCCCTCATGCTTATGTAATGGAGCCCCAGTAAAAATTCTGAACATGGGCACTGTAATATATAGGGAAAGAAATACAGTATATAAGAAGTGTCCACACCTTTACTACTAACCTTCATCCAGTAATTCTAATTATAATACTTCACCTATATCCCTGTCCCCAAATACAAATGCAAGTAAGAAACTTACATCAGTGCCTTCCAAAATTAACTACTACAGATTCAGGAAGGAAAAGAGAAGGAAGGAAATGCAAAAAACTGGAGGAAGATAGGTGACAAGGATTGGCAGGCAGAATAGAAAAGATATAAAAAGAGACAAGCTTGGAAAGAGACACATCCTGAAATGCCACTAATGGCTTTCTACGGATATTCTCCACCCTTTCCCATGCCAAGAAAATAAAAATCAACAAAACAAACCCAGTATCATTTCCCACACCAAATCCTGTTCTAATATTCAAACCATAAGGCAAAAGATACGCAGCAAAGTCCCCACGAAAATGGCAGGAAACATTAACAATGTAAGAGAAGTAAAGTATTAGACCATCTGGGGTTAAAAAGCAACAACATGAAATGCAAACAAAAAAGAGCTCCTTCACTCCCCACACATCTGATCCACACAGCAGTTCTGAGAATACACCTCTGACTGGAAATTTCCTTTTAGAAATCATGGTGGAATCATTTCTAACATTTATTCAGAAAAATACCGCACATACCAGAGTAGCATGGTCCTCTTGCTACTACTGTTATCTCTTTCTGGTGCTTACAAGCAGCCCTTCGGAGAAAGCATTCATTTTGATAAGTGTCCCCATTTGATCCACAGACAGGAATGTAATTTGTATGGCACTGCAAAAGAAACAAAAATAAATTCTCAAAACTAGGCATGAATATTAATAGCTTACTTCATATTCATGAATGTAATACCATAGTATTATGACATACTTCTACTACAGAATCATTTGTTCTTTTATTTGTTTTTTTTTTAAAGTATCACTTTATCACATCTTTTTTCACATTTATAATGAAAATAACTATCAACTAACCATTAAAATGAGAATGAAAATCTCATGTTATCTACTTCATTTGCTTCCTATAAAAATCAAGACAGGTAAGAGGGAAATTCTTGGCAATGTCTGCAATAAGCTAAGACACACTAATTATATAATGTCATTTTATTCTTTTTAAGATTTTATTTATTTATTTGACAGAGACAGAGCACACAAAAGCAGGGGGAACAGCAGGCAGAAGGAGAGGAAGAAGCAGAGCAGAGAGCCCAATATGGGGCTAGATGCCAGGACCCTGGGATCATGACCTAAGCTGAAGGCAGATACTTAACCGACTGAGACACCCAGGTGCCCCATAATGTCATTTTATTATTAGCAAAATTCATTTATTCAATACCTCTAGAATGCAAAGTCCCAAGGTAAACGCTATAGAAAACACACACAAAAAACACACACTATCCATATGACTGTGGACTAGCATCATCACCATTTTCCCCACATGTAAAATGGTAATTATAATAAGCATCTACCTACTAAAGTTGTTGTGAGAATTAAATAAGAGAAATCCATCTTTAGCATTTATTTCTGGTCACAGTAAATTCTTAATACAGTCAAGAACTGTGCTGAATACAATAAATAAGAAAATAATAACAAGGTTGTGATGGTCAATTTTATGTGCCAACCTGACTAGGCCCCACAGTTCCCAGATTAAACATTATTTCTGGATGTTCTATGAGGGTGTTTCTGGATGAATTTTCATTTGAATCAATGGATTGAGTAAGCTCTCTCTCCAATGTTGATGGGATCATCCAATCCCTGAGAGCCTAAGTAGAACAAAAAAGCAGGGGAAAGGAGAATTGGGTTTCCCTTCCTGTTGATTTTGGACATGCATATTCTCCTGGTTCTGAGGCCTTCAGGCTTGGACTGGAACTAAACTACCAGTTTTCCTCAACCTCCAGCAAACAGACAGCAGATTATGAGATTTTTCAGCCTCCATAATCAAGCAAACCAATCCCTTATAATATAAACACGCTCCACTTACCCCTCATCCTGGGTGTGTGTGTGTGTGTGTGTGTGTGTATTTATTTATTTATTTCCTACTGGTTCTATTTCTCTGGAGAACCCTAATACAAAGATCTTATAAGAGGGCATGACACCTAGCAAGAGCAGATACTGATAAATTCAGGAAAAAAGACATAGTCCAGAGAACTCTAAGAGAAAATCAAAGAGGAAGAAAGAAAATAGGAGAAAAGTCGTAAGAACTCCTCATTGTACATAACCCAAGATTTTTGTTGTTTTTGTTTTTCTTTTAAAGATTTATTGGAGGGACGCCTCGGTAGCTCAGCGGTTGAGCATCTGCCTTCGGCTCAGCGCGTAGTCCTGGTCTGGGGATCGAGTCCCACATCGGGCTCCCTGCATGGAGCCTGCTTCTCCCTCTGCCTGTGTCTCTGCCTCTGTCTCTCTCTCTCTCTCTCTGTCTCTCATGAATAAATAAAATCTTTTAAAAAATAAAATAAAATAAAGATTTATTGGAGACAGAGAGCACAAGTGGGAGGGGCAGAAGGAGAGGGAGAGTCTTAAGCAGACTCCACGCTGACCACAGAACAAAACGAGGGGCTCAAGCTCACAACCCTGAGATCATGACCAAGGCTGAAACCAAGAGTTGGATGCATAATCAACTACGCTACCCCCATAACCCAAGTTTTAATGGAAAGATGCAATTTTGATCGTTTTTATTGGTACAAAATAAAAGTAGCTTTGTTTATATAATGTGGTAAGATATAATAGCTCTTATTAGCAGACTGAAAAAAACAATTTTAGACTTCATTTAAAATTCTGTGATGTTAAAATGTGTTTAAATTATATGCCAGAAAGCTCATGTTAACACTAAAAGCATGCTGAATCATAAGCAAGTTTTTTAAATGAATTGAAAGATACTGCCAAAACGCCCAGCAGAGAAGTGTTTAATGGACATATGAGGTGATTTTTCTTCAACTGGCAATAACCTAAGTCTAACTTGAATAGATTTATAAATTATAAGAAGGCAGAGTAGTCAAAGGAAGGTTCGTTCAGCAGCAGGATCAAATCATGCTGTAAGCCCTTAGGCAGTTTGCTCCTACAGGGCAAGCAACTTGTCTTCAAACATCTTTATATCCTCAGCATCTAGCACTGAGCACAAAGCAAGCACTGGATAAACGTCTAGTGATCTCAACTCCTAACTTTTATTTCTCTTTCTGGCTTTGCCACCATGTAAGAATCCAGACAGATCATGAGAGGATTTTCTAGCTGTCCAAATACATTAAACAGGTCAAAAAGGCTATTTCTTTATAATCTCAGAGTTGTAGGGAAAGATTTTCAATTAACGAAAAGCAGAACCATAAAGACAAAAATAAATATGATATGAAAATTTTAAACTTCTTTATATCAAAAATTATAAACAAAATGAAAATGACACTAATCTTTTTAACATTTTTATGATCTGTATAAACTAAAAGGAACACTGTCGGTCCCGACAGCCTGGGTGGCTCAGCAGTTGAACATCTGCCTTCGATCCAGGGCATGATCCTGGAGTCCCACAATCGAGTCCCACATCGGGCTCCCTGCATGGAGCCTTACTTCTCCCTCTGCCTATGCCTCTGCCCCTCTCTCTCTCTGTGTCTCTCATGAATAAATAAATAAAATCTATTTAAAAAAAACACTCTCTAAGGTAAATACTATTGAGTGATCTAGTACTTGACTGAGAAATTAAAACACCTACAAGAAGAGCAATCAGTAGTCTGGAGTGAAAGGAAGACATTTTTTCATTGTATTATATATCTTCTTATATAATGTTCAAGTTGTTTAATATGGACATTTATTACTCTTTGAAAAACATAAAAACAGTACCTACATCATAGGTTCTCATGAGAGTTTATGAGTTATAGAGACTTTTATACACATATACATATATATTTTTTTAAGGATTATTTATTCATGAGAGAGAGAGGCACAGACACAGGCAGAGGGAGAAGCAAGCTCCTCACAGGGAGCCTGATGCAGGACTCGATCCTGGATCCTGGGATCACAACCTGAACCGAAGGCAGACGCCCAACTGCTGAGCCATCCAGGCGTCCCTGTACATATATATTTAGAACTGTTAATGGATATAATGCTCCTCATAAGCAACATGTAAGTACTCAAATAGTGTACTGTATATAGTATATGCACATATATACTCAAGTACATATGTTTACAAATCAAACAAGGGAAAAAGAAAATACTCCAAAAAATGGGCAAAGAATATGAAATACTGATTCATCAAATAAATGATCAATAAATATATAGCACTTTTTCAGTTTCTCTAATAATCAAATGAAATTTTTTTTTATTTTTTTTGTTTTACTGATTTACAGAACTTAAAAGGATTAACAAAATCCACTACCAAGAGGCCAAGGGGAAACAAGCAGTCAGATATGTTGCTATTGGTTAAGAATGTTATCTGCACATGAGCATCCCATTGGCTCAATTGCACAGCAAGGAATTTAACCTAAAGAAATTTAAGACAGTTGGAAGAAGGAACAGCTTCAGTCTTCCCAATACATGGGTGACTAAAACACCAATAAGAAACCTACAATCTGGGACACCTGGGTGGCTCAGTGGTTGAGCGTCTGCCTTCGGCTTAGGTAGTGATCCTGGGGTCCTAGGATCAAGTCCCACATGGGGATCCCTGCAGTGAGCCTGCTTCTCCCTCTGCTATGTCTCTGCCTCTCTCTGTGTGTCTTTCATGAATAAATAAAATCTTTAAAAAAAACAAACATCTCTATGAATAAATAAATAAAATCTTAAAAAAAAAAGAAACAAATCTTTCTGGATTAAAAATCTACAATCTTTCTGGATTAAAAACCAAAAGATAGAGTTCAGGGCAATCAGAGCCACTAAAAAGAGAGAAAAACTCAGAAAGGAGAGAGTCTGAAGAGACTCCAGATTCTGTATATAAATTCAGATCAAATTTCTGGCTGACTCCCAAACCACTCATGGGGCTGACTCCAAGTAGCCCAGCTAAGGCTAAAAGTAATGAACTAATATTTGTGTTGCTTCCCACAACAGTTGAGTTCAGCCAACGTAACAGTTTCAAAAGTGACAGTACTCTTCAGGGGAACCTAAGAGAATTCAAACACCTTAAAATATCATTCACAATGTGTAGGATAAATTCAAAATTACTCTAATACAAAGAAAAAGCAAATCATAATCCATTCTCAAGTGGAAAATTAACAGAGATGATCCCTCAGATGTCCTAAATGCTCAAATTAAGAAAGATTTCAAAGCAGAAATAGCATCTATGCTCAAGGAAAATATTCCTGTAATGAGTGAAAAGATAGGAAATCTCAAGAAATCAAAACTATCGGGTGCCTGGGTGGTATAGTCAGTTGAGTGTCTGACTCTTGGTTTCAGCTTAGGTTATAATCCTATGGTCATGAGATCGAGCCCCACACACTGGGCTCCACACCATGCATGGAGCCTGCTTAAGATTCTTTCTCTCTCTCTCTCCCTCTTCCTCAGCCCCTCCCAATCCCTCCTTCTCTCAAAAAAAAAAAAAAAATCTGAAAATAAAAACTCATTGGATGGACTGAATGGAGAGGACAGAAGAAAGGATCAGGGAACCTGAAAACAGACCATAAGAAATTATCTAATGTGAAGAACAGAAAAAAGTAAAAGTCCACAAGGGCTTATACACACTATGTACACCAATACCTTCTTTTAAGGAAAGAAGCCCACTTTAGTTGCTATCCCTTTTAAGAGGATTTGGGGTGCAGGGAGGGAAGACAGACACAACACACTAGCCAAAACATTCATTGCATGAGTAACCATGTAGGGATGGGCACAAGGTCGGCTAAAGCCATGTCAAAGGTGACTATTGTGAGTAAATAGTGGATTGCAAAGTCCCTTTTGACTAAGAAGAGCCTGTCTATCCTGACAATAGTATAACTCCCTACTCTTCCTCTGACAGTTTATAGTTTTCAAAGAGATTTCATATGTAAGCTCTCTAATTTTGATTTTCATTACAATATCATAGAAAAGGATAGAAAACATGCCTTCTCTTTTCAAATGGATCATAAAGGAACTTCCTGAGGTGATAGGGTTACTAGAAATACTGTCTTATGCTTTTATCCCTAATCTCTGTATCCTTTCCTTCCCTTAAAATCCAAAATGGTGAATACAATTAGAATAAGATCATGAGTGGAAAAAATTCCAGTTTCTTCTTTGTTTCATCTCAAATCCTGAATCAGGGACCATCTCTCCTGAGCAATATTCTGAAGCCAGATTATAATTTAATCACTACAGTAAAAAGGAAGAATTGAATGTAACACATTTCCTTTCTTTTTAGCTTTTTTAAGAGACAGATCACAACTTAAAAGAGCATCTTAAAAGCAAAGATGTTAGTTTGAGGTTCCCCTGTCTAGTTTATCTCTAACCCTGACCTACCCTGAGGCACCAAGTCAGCCATATTCTTTGGCCTAAAAAGATGAGACAGCAGCAAATAAAAAAGGAAGGGAAGAGCATAACACACAAAGAACTTGAATCCCTCTGTTACATACACACTTGAAACTAATGTAACATTGTGGGTCAACTATACTTAAAAAAAAAAAAAAAAATTTAATGAACAGGAAAAAGACTACAAAGAGAAGGAAAGGAGGGAAAATACAAACTTTTTGGGGAGGGGAGGCAGAGGGAGAGGGAGAGAGAGAATTTCAATCAGACTCCCTGCTGAGCATGCATGGATCCCATGTGGGGCTTGATCCCATGACCTGAACTGAAACCAAATGAGCCACCTAGGTGTCCTCCCAAAAATGTCAACATTTTAAATAAGAAATTCATTTCCTTTCAGTGTAAATTAGAACTTATATTTGAATAGAACTTTAATTTTTTTCCGCATCTTCACACCTATTTATTGCCAGTCTGTCCTCTTAACCCAAGGAAAGAAGTATGGAAGGTACAAATATAATAGTACTTCATCTGGCCACAAAAAAAAAACTCAGTAGACTGTGAACCCAACTTCTTTCCAGGGTTCTTTTTTAATTTGAAGAATATAGAATAAAATATTTAAAATGTAAAATTTTTCAGTAAGTTTCCTCACCTGAAACTGACATGCACATTTCAAACCGTCCCCATCTTCTTTACAGACTCCTCCATATTTACATGACGATTCATCACAAACTCTTACATCAGACTCCCTCACATTTAATTCTGAAAAAGAAGGGAAAAAAATGTTTCATATATGTACATATATAAAAGGAAAAAAAAACTTAAAATGTGTTGATAACCTCACTCACAAGTATAATATGACATAACATACAAAAAGCAAGTCCCATAGGACACAAAATGTTCAAAATTCCCCCAAGGAGAATCTTGCAGAATAGTATGCCTAATAGTAACCCAAACTAAAATAAAACTCAAATTTTCAGGATTCCACAGAATTCTCAAAGGTAAATCTACAGAATTTTTCTACTTGGCCTGCCAAAAGTTTAAGATAGTCTTCTTACTATTGTCTTAATACCAGAGATTATTTAAAAAATAATAAATAGATTTATTTAAATCTATTCTAAATAAATATCTAAATAAATAGATTTTTTAAAAAATAATCTCTATATCCAACATGCGGCTGAAACTCATGACCCCCAGATCAAGAGCTGTGTGCTCTATGGCTGAGCCAGCCAGACACTCCCTTAGATTACTTTTCTAAGGATTAAGTTACTTTTAAGGAGAACAAATAAGGATAACTAAAAGAAATTTTAATTCTTTTGCTACCCAAATAAATTTCAGATGATCATAATTCACTCTAGACAAACTAATTATAAAAGAATTTATAAAATAAACTTGAATTTCACACAATAGAGATACATATGGAACATTTATGTGCACAGAATTTAAAAGATTAAAAATCTTACTCTTAAAATTTTTAAATGACTAATTTAATTATACTCTACCAGGGAAAGCAGAGCCAATCAACAATACTAGCATTCTGTGGTCATTTCATTCCTGCTCCAAGACCATTGGTCCTGCTCTGGATCTATCAAATTAAGCTTTCTAGAATCACACAGAATTGAGTGGAAAACACCATAAAGCAATTTTTATATCCTCCCTATTGGGAATGAGAGATACAACAACAAACAATAAACAATAAAATGATAGCAACAATAGCAAACAAAAAACAAAAGATTATTTTAAAAACTCAGCCCATTGCAGAGGTAAACAAATGAGACTGGGGACAGGAAGGCCTCAGTTGGCTTCTGACTCTGTCACCCAGTAGCTGAGGGACTCTAGGAAGAGCACAAGGTCTCCTGCAGCTGTGGCTCATGATGAGGTAGGTCTTGGCAAACAGATCTCAGAGAGCATTTCTCCAGCAGTCCCCCATCCCTGGTTATTTTCTAGTTCTAGATTTCAAAGGAGGACCCAGTGGACTGAGTCAAGAAAGTTCTGTATCTAGGGACACCTGCATGGCTCAGCAGTTGAGTGTCTGCCTTTGGCTGAGGTTGTGATCCTGGGTCCTGGGGCAGGGTCACACATCAAGCTCTCAGCAGGGAGCCTGCTTCTCCCTCTGCCTATGCCTCTGCCTCTCTCTGTGCGTCTCTCATGAATAAATTTTTAAAAAATTTTTTTAAAAAAAGAAGGTTCTGTATTTAGTCACATCTGTCCTGGTGACATTTCATTGCCTCTCTTTGCCCCATTTGTTCTCACTACTCTGCAACAGTGTCTTGGGTCTCCCACTCCTCCTAGCTGACCCTCAGAGGAACTGGCAGTCAAGTACCTAAATACCCAAGGGAGTTAAGTCAACATTACCTATTGGAAAAACCACTCTCAACCAAATAGTATACCGCAACTAGGTGTAGTATACATCTATGTAACTACAGGTTACAAATTTTTTTCTTTTCCTTAAATGAAACTTACGTGTTTGAAAAAAAAAAAAAAGACATGAGCTGAAACTTAGCAGGAAACTATTAGAGCTATTTTGTTGTTCTCACTGTTTCACAAACTATTTCAGGCACAGATGATCATCCTTTTATTCTTTCATCTTGGCCATTTGGTTATGGAGGCTCTATGCTCTTGGTTTCCCATATCTCTCAATTTTTGCTTATCTTTCTTCCCCTTGATGACTTGCATTAGCACCTGAGGCTCAATCCTAGGTGTGGGATTTGCTTTTTTTTTTTTTCTATCTACCTACATTCCTACTGGGAACTTGCACAAGGTCCAGTTCCAATTACTATCTAATATATGTACATCTTGAAACCTAAGGAAGATTAACTAAATATTAATAAAGAACTGCTCTGGGGAAAAGAATAAGAATGCATAACATCTTTGTTCAACTACAGGCTTAACCAGTTTTAGGGGCCACAGAAATAAAAATAATTGTACAACTCAAGAAATAAAATTTAGCATATTTCTCCTCCTTTTCTTTGTACCCTTAAAGTTCACACTGGGTTCCAATACAATCAGACATATAAAATAAGAATAAGTAGTTTTTATTCTGTTTATCGGCCAAGATTATGCTCTGAGTTGCTCTGAGTTACTCTGACTTGCTACTCGGGCTTGAGATTCTTTGAGGTATTATACCTATTGTATTTTAAAAGTACGATGGGATTGCAGTCTAAAACCTAAATCATCCCTGTCACTAAGATTCACACATCTCTGAAGACTGAGTCTGTTCAAAGCATCTGTTTGCATGAGGTACTAAGAAACATTCTGGGACAATAATCATCCTTACTAAAGAGAGGCAGAAAAGCTTGGCCCAATAAACAAAGCTTGAATAGGAGGAGTGGTCCCATGCACAGGTTGGTATCTATCACTTGGACTGCTCCCCTAGCCCAGCCCCAAGAGTTCATCATCAGAAGAGCTATAATGAGAAACTAAATAACAGCTTTCACTAAAAGCTTTGAAACAGCAGATATGAAGAGTTCTGCTTTGACGTCCACACAAGATATAATTGCAGGGGAGAAAAGAGGATGGGATACTTCACCAGCCCCAGCATCAGCATTATATGTAGCAGGACAGCACAAGGCCAAGGAGATAATCAGGCACAGAGATACACCTCTGCTATTTAGGGGCAGCAAACATGGCAGGAAGAAAAAGATGTGCTATGTGGTAGTGGCCAGAATACATTAGTGAGCCCACATGAAACAAACACCCTTTGGTGACTCCAAGAATAAACTTAGGGGGGAGTAATTTGGGGAGCTAGAGATCCTACATTAATAGGTAAAGGTAAAAGTCATGAAATTCTGATTGCGCTGGTTATTAGTCATGTTTTATTTTATGCCTATCCTGTTAATAAATGCATATTTTCATGCGTATGACGTGTTAAATGTGATTATTTAGTTGATCAGGAAACAATTATCTACTATATATCTATGCTAAAAAAATTGGGACACAGAAAAATATTAAATGGAGTCTACGATTCTTGCTAACATATGGAACAATTAGTGATGAATTCAATAGTCTAAAGGAGAAAATGCTGTTCTACAGGCTATGATTGCTCTAGGAATTTCAATAAGTAGGAGATAGAGATAAAAATGGATTTGAAGCAGAATATACAGTGTCAAAGATGGCAAGACTTGCACTGACATTGAAAAATTAGTAAAACTTTTTGGCTGATTATAAAACTGATAGAGGATTTTAAAAAACTAATACAGGATCACTATACAGAATTTAGAAACAGTTTTTTAAATTTTTTTATTTAAAAAAAACTATCTTTTTAAGATTTTATTTATTTACTCATGAGAGACACAGAGAGAGAAAGAGAGGCAGAGACACAGACAGAGGGAGAAACAGGCTCCATGCAGGGAGCCTGATGTGGGACTTGATCCCAGGACTCCAGGATCAAGCCCTAGGCTGAAGGCGGCACTAAACCGCTGAGCCACTGGGGCTGCCCTAGAAACAACATTTAAAAGGTAAAGAATGTTTTAGGGGCGCCTGGGTGACTCAGTCAGTTAGCATCTCCCATCAGCTCAGATCATGATCTTGAGGTTCTGGGATCTACCCCACATGGGGCTCCCTTCTCCCAGGGTGTCTGCTTCTCCCTCTGCCCCCACCCCCCCACCACTCATGCACAGGCATACATGCACTCTCTTGCTCTCTCTTAAATAAAATCTTTAAAAAGGTAAAATAAAAATAAAGGAATGTTTTCATTGCCTACAACATATAAAACTAAAAGAGAATTTTCTTATCTAGAAAAATAATAGAAGTGAAAGTAGACACAAATAAATAGTACACGTAAATATTAGTATCAGTGGTTCCCTAATCATGTCCCTTATGAAAACTGGTGTCCTAGAGTGTACCTTCATTAAAATCAAATAAGAACTTCATTTTCTCATTTGCAAGGGAAAAAAAGCCAATGGAAAGAATTTTCTCATTTTAAGAGTTTTCTTTCACATATTTCTTAAACCTTCAGTATCTGAGATTACTTCCTTGCTAGTTAACAACAAAACTAATGGTCCACAAATAAGTAAAGAATATTAATAGAAAAAATCCAAGTGTTTCATGAGAACACAAGATCACGAATCCCACAAGCTCATAAACATACATTTTAAATTGTTTTGGTACTGTGGCAGTCACAGCTAACTGCCTACCCTGGATCTATTCTTACTTCATAGACTACCTCAATTTTGTTCAGGGAAGCAAGCTAAATAATCTGTATTTCCCAGACTCCCTTGAAATGTATCACAGTTCATACATAAGCACCGTCCCTTCCTCCTTCATTCTTCCATTCTGTCCTGCCTGGAGAGTAAAAGCGTTGCCTAAGGTTGTAGTCATCTTCCATGTACAAAGATGAAAGCTACAAGCTAAAGATGGTAGACCAGGACAACAGCAAGAATATGGAAAGAGAGAATAATTATAGAATCATCACACCTATCCTGGATTTCACCCATTCAGACTTACTGTTATAAGAAATAAACAAACGTATAAATTTAAAAAGCTCTTCTTTTGTTTTGTTTGTTTGTTTGTTTTTATTTTATTTACTTATGATAGTCATACAGAGAGAGAGAGAGAAGCAGAGACACAGGCAGAGGGAGAAGCAGGCTCCATGCACCGGGAGCCCGATGTGGGATTTGATCCCGGGTCTCGAGGATCTCGCCCTGGGCCAAAGGCAGGCGCCAAACTGCTGCGCCACCCAGGGATCCCTAAATTAAAAAAGCTCTTATCATTTAAGCCACTTATTGGTCAGATCACTGATACATGTAATAAAACACAAACCTGACATATTGATTGCACACAAATTTAATTAAGATAAATACTTCTAAGCAAAAGTCTTAAATAATTTGGTGCTACATCACCCACATGATAAATTTATCAAGACCATCTGACTTCCTGATATTCTTACTTCTCTCACAAACTGAAAACCAACGCCTTAGCTCAAACTCAATACAGAAGGAATTCTATTTTGGGATCATCTTCTGAATATTATTTCTTTTCAAGTATTTAATATAGTACCAGGCATCAAGAGGGCACTGTACTACCTGTCAGTGATGATTATGATTACACAGCTGCCTTCCTGAACCCAAAATGGAAATTCAGCAAAACAGATGAGCCATTATAAAGGCCCTCAAACTTCAATTCTTCAAATAGAAATATTTTACACAAAGAAACACTCCGAACGGTGGCTCAAAACAAAAATATTTTGTTCTGGTTGCAAATGTGCCCATCATACGATTTTCTAAATGTAAAATTCATCTCAATTTTTATTAAGATCTCAAAGCTAGGAAACAATATACACAAGAGGAAGGAACTCTGGGAGGCCGGGACGGCTCAGCGGTTGAGTGCCTTTCTTTGGCCCAGGGCGTGATCCTCGAGTACCAGGATCGAGTCCCACATCAGGCTCCCTGCATGGAGCCTGCTTCTCCTTCTGTCTATGTCTGTCTGTCTGTCTGTCTCTCTCTCTCTCTTTCTCTGTGTGTGTGTTTCTCATGAATAAATAAATAAAAATCTTAAAAAAAAAAAAAAAAAAAGAGGAAGGAACTCTACTCACTGTGAACCTGAGCTGCCAAAACCCCCAACTATCAGCAGCACTAACCAGGTTCAGGCTATAGTTCAAAATGAGACCCTTTAGCCCTCCAGAATGGTACGACCTTTCTACCACCCCTCCATTAAATAGAAGGCAGTCTGTGGAATCTTGTGAGAGAGCTAACACCAGTAAAGAGCCAAAACTGAAAAAACTTTGTAAGATGTTACAATAGAACTCAGGGCTTCTCAACTTCAACACTACTGACATCTTGGGTTAGATAATTCTTTGATGCAAGGGGCCATCTTGTTCACTGGAGGACTCATAAGTATTTTAGCTCCAACCAGGAGAGTTGGTCTTGTGCTTCATCCAGCCCATGTATTTGTTATTGTAATTACACAGTTTCAACATTTCATAAGAATGAAAATAAACTGTTAGGAAAGGATCCCCGGGTGGCTCAGTGGTTTAGGGCCTGCCGTCAGCCCAGGGTGTAATCCTGGAGACCTGGGATCGAGTCCCACATCGGGCTCCCTGCATGGAATGGAGCCTGCTTCTCCCTCTGCCTGTGTCTCTGCCTCTCTCTCTGTGTGTCTCTCATGAATAAATAAATAAATAAAATCTTTTTTAAAAATAAATAAATAAAATAAACTGTTAGGAAAACAAAACTGAATGCTATAGAAAGACTTAAGGTGAGTTGCTTTTAAAGAGATGCTATTGCATTATGTATAGGCAAGAGAAAAATCTAGAATTCTGCAACCACAAGTATTTAAGTTCTTCTAAAGGGATTAAAACTAGAATTTATAACCAACGTATACTTATTCAAGAAAGGGAAAATCCCAACTATTCTCAAAGATAAATCCTGGGCCCTCTTTCAAAATAGTGTTTAATAGGGGCAACTCAGTGGCTCAGTCAGTTGAGGATCTGACTCTTGATTGTGGCTCAGGTTCTGATCTCAGGGTTTGGGATCAAGATCCTGGTTGGGCTCCATGCTGGGGGGGGGGCGGAGTCTGCTTAAGATTCTCTCTCTCCCTGTCCCTCTGCCTGCCCCCTGTTCTCTCTCTAAAAATAAAAATAAAAAAATAAAAAAACAAAAACAAAATAATATTTAATAAATCTATATTACATTTTTAAGTTCAAATAAAATGTTGCATGAATTTATAAAACATTTTTGTGACTGTCCACTTTAAAAACTTTCTTGATTAACCACTAACTACAACAATCTTCAGGCACCAAGACAAGACGGATCCTACTAGGTATAAAAATGTTCTGCCCTCAGTCATCCCACTGTACCCTCTCATCTTGCTTCATCTCTCTCAGCATTCTCATCCACTTGCACTACTTCAGTTTCCAACTGCATTAAAGCCATCTCATCTGCCATTTCCAGTCCTCAGAGCACCGCAGGGGGGGATGTCCTATAATGAATGCGAAGTACTTATCAACATGTGGGCACCTTTAGTTCATCTCTAGTTGATTCCTTATTGACTCCCCACAGGACATGTTCAAACTCTTTACCTTGTTCTTATTTCTTAAGAATAACCTCATTTCAATGGGTTTATACACATTAGATGTTAACAGTATTTCCTTTTTTGGAAAAACACACCAATCCAAACTGACCAGATCCCCCAGCTGGATGGTTTCACTCTCAAAACAAGGCAAGAATGTTCCTGACCCCGTATCCAACTGTTTATGAGAAAATTTCTCCGAGAAAAACCACAATCTCTACACTGTAAACAGTAGAAATATTTAAATATTTTAAATATCCCACACCAGAAAACGGTGTGGTACAGCCAAGGAATACTGTAGAGCTGTATATATTATGTGGTAATATGGAAATATGTTCATAAATGTCAAGTGAAAAAGCAGAAGACAAAACTATACACATGCACTATGATTATGTATAAAAAACACATATAAGAAAACCCAGCCAGAAAAAAACAAAAATGGTTAAGGGACTGTGTTTATACCAGTTGAGCAATGGATGATACTCTCTTCTTTTCAAGTTTCTATACTGGTTATATTTAACAGGGAAAAAAACTCCATGTGATTTCAAACCCAACCCCAGAATAGAGTCTGCTATTATGGACAAAGCACTAGTTTGAATGTAGAGAAGGGCCAGGTTCATATGCTAGTTCTTCACCTTTAAAATAATAACATCTTCCCTTCCTTAGATATTGTAATGGTTAGATGCGTACTAAAAAGCAACAGTGCCTAGAACAAGTAGGTATACAATAAAAATTTTCTTTCTTCCTTTCTCCAGACCAATCTAATGACACAAATCACTGAAAATACATTTCCAGGTAAAAATCAAATAATAGATTTAGTAAATGTTGACTTGAGACCAAGCAAATGAGATAAATTAGAAATTAAATTCTCATCAACTTGTTTATTAACCATACTATGATAGTTATCTTCTACCATAAAAATATAAGAGGGAAAATAAACTGTACTCAGTATTTCATGATACAAAACCAAAAGCAGTTTACATTAATATTAAAAAGTATCAATGATAGAGATGACTAAAACTCTCTAAGCTATATTTAACAAAAGAAATTTCACATATGCCACACAATTATCTGACTGGTATTTTTCATCCCATTCTACATACTACTGCCAAACCACCCTTTGTTAAGTACCATTTTGAAAGTGTCAATCCTCCACCCAACACCTACAATCATTCCCTGCTGCCTCAATTCTTAATGCCTCTGCTTCAGGCAAGGTGATGGGGAGGACAGTCTACTACAGGATCAGAAAGAAGAAAAGAACCAGATCCTGAGCCAGGTATTAAAGGTACTCTGGGCCTTTCCAGAGTCCTAATTATAGTTTCCAAACTGGAAAACTCTCTCCTCCTTTTTCTGACTAGCTTGGCAAGCCTGTGTGCTTTCCCTCTTGCAGATCCATAAACTGTTATATTTCAGTTATTAAAAAGAATGATGAAGAATCTCCATACTTCCTAATATAACACATTAAGTTTTTTTAAAAAGGTTTTTTTTAAATGTATGACACAAACTATTTTTAATGTCTATATACAAAAATCTGGAAGGTATATACATAAAAATATGAAGCACAGTTATCTCTTGGTAGAATCTGAATTTTCTTCTTTATTCTATATTTCTCTGAACTGCCTGAGTTTTATAATGAACTTGTATTACTTCTTAAATCAGATAAAATAAATATGTGCTACAGCTTGTAAGAATCCTGAAAAAATTATGTTAGGTGAATGAAGCCAGGCACAAAAGGCCACATATTGTATGATTCCATTTATATGAAATGTCAAAAATAAGTCCAAAATAAGTAAATCCATAAAGACACAAAGTCTATATGGCTGCCACCTCTGGCAGATAGGAGCAGATTAGTATTAGGGTTGACTATTAATAGATATGGAAATTCTTTTTGGGGTGGTGGAAATGTTCTATAATTATATAGTAGATAGTAGTGATGGTTACACAACATATTGAATACATTAAAAACCACTGAACTACATACTTTAAAATGGTAAACTTTACACTATATGAATTATATCTCAAAAAACATAATTTTTAAAATCAGATAAAACAATCCTATTAAAATTTTTTTAATGAAACAAAGAAAAATGAACAGGCATTATAATTTGATGTCTAAGAGGCAGGCCGCCCTAAGACAATACTGCCTAGATCAGTACCCTGGCTCTGCAATGATCAGCTCTGTGCCTCAGTAATTTAACCACTCTCTACCTCCATTCTCTCACCTGTAAAATGGGGATAATAAAAGTACCTATCTCATAATGTTGGCAGAGAATTAAATAAAGATAAGGAAAGCACTCAGCACTGCATGACACATCATAAGTGCTATACTGTTAGCTTTCCTTATTATTATTACACCAGCACTGGAGAGGCTATGGGAAATGAGCACTCAAACCAACCATCAAAGTGTAAATCAGTAGAACCTCTCACAAAATAATGTGTTGGTATATAATGAGTTTTATTCATATTTATCCTTTAACTCAATAATTCTATTTCTAGGAAATTACGATAAGGAGAGAAGAAAAAACATGTGTATGGATGCATGATTGTTAACAGCATTTTTTATAACAAAGTAGAAAACGGCCTCAGTATCCATCTGTTGGGAATTAATTAAATAAATTATTGATGAAATACTAGTAGCCATTAAAGTATATAGTAGAAACACATAAACTGATATGGAAAGACCAAAATCCACGGTGACGTAAAGAAGAGCAGGTTATAAAACTATATAGGGCTATAATCCAATTTATATTTTACAACATACACATATTTACACACATATTTTAGGATTTTTTTTTAAGATTTTATTTATTTTTTCATGAGAGGCAGAGACACAGGCAGAGAGAGAAGCGGGCTCCACACAGGGAGCCCAATGTGGGGCTCGATCCTAGGACTCCGGGATCACGCCCCAAGCCAAAGGCAGAGGCTCAGCTGCTGAACCACCCAGGCGTCCTATATTTTAGGATTTTTGCAAGTAAAATTAACACATTTTCTCCATCAAAAATTTTAAATATCAATAAATAAATCTAAACACAACAATATCACCTTCTGGTTCAATTTCTAGCCACTATTCCTTAGAATTGCAACACTAAGTAGAATAGGAGGTAGCCAGAATCCAGGAAAGTCACCCACAAAGACAAAAATCTACAAAACAAGCTACAAGTTGGCAAAGGAAAACATGAAATTATTTTAAAAGCACATTTAAAAAGGATTTCACAAAACTCTGCTGCATTAGGAAGAGTTCCAGGCTTGTAGTTCCAATTATTTGATTAGATAACGCTATGATATTGGGCAAGCACCAAATCTCTCTCCAGTTCCCTGGAGTAAAAATCTCTCACAGAATTTCAAGGAGTAAATGAGATCTTTACAAAAGAGCAATGGAAACTAACTATACAGGATACTTTTCCTCTTTAGACGAAACAACCCAAACTAAAACTACCTTTTTAAAAAAAAAAAAAAAAAAAAGATTTTATATATTTGAGAGACATCAAACAAATACTGCCTTTATAACAACAAAAAAAGGTGTGAGTTTTTCTTTTTAACCATGGAAGAGAAAAACTCAGAATATCTGCACAAAAATAAGAGAAATGGAGCTGTGGCTGAAAACATAATACCTGTCAAAGTTTCTGAAGGCAGAAGAATGTGTTAAGAACTTTAGAACCTGAAATGACTTTTCAAAAAATGATGAGACAACTGAGCCATGAAAAATACATGACACCTGTAAAAAAGAAATCTATTCAAATAGTAACAAAGGAATAACAGTAAAGCATCTAATAAACTCAAAGCAAATAGTGAGAGAATTTTAAGATTTAAACAGAATTGCAAAGTGTATGAGAAGAGAATGTATGCCAACTCCTAAATGCTCATTTATCCCATGAGAGAAGCTAATAATGGAACTAATTTTAAGAATAATGAAAATAGTTCTGTTAAAACAATGTTTCTAACAATGAATAAAGGGGGAAGGGGGGAGAAAGAGGAAGGGGATAAATGGGTTGACATTATCTCCTAATCCAGCTTAAAAGAAACTGAGAATTTAAATTCCATTAAAGAAACTACATATACAAGGGAAATAAAGGATTAAAAAAAGTGAAATAATTGGTTATAATTAAAAAAAAAAAAAAAAGACAGTAATGAGTGTTGACCAGGATATGGAGAATTAGAACATTGCTGGTGAAAATGTAAAATGGCACAACCACTTTGGATAACAGTTTGGCAGGTTCTTAAAATGTTAAATGTAAAGTTTACCATATGACCGAGTAATTCTGCTCCAGTATAAACCCAACGGAACTGAAAACATGTCCACACATAAATCTGTACATGAATGTTCAGAGAAGCGTTATTCGTAATAGCCAAAAAGAAGAAAACAACCCAAATGTCTATCAAGTGAGAAATGGATAAACAAAATGTGGTATACATATATATCCATGTATTTTAATATTACTGAAACATAAAATGGGTATGAAGCACTGACACACACTACAATATGGATGAACCTTGAAAATATGCTAAATGAAAGAAGCCAATCACAAAAGGCCACGTACTATAGGACTCCATTTATATGAAATGTCCAAAATAGACAAATATACAGCAAAAGGTACATTAGTGGCTGCCTCAAGCTGGGGGGCTGGGGTTTGGGGAGTAAATGCTGAAGACTATAAAGTTTCTTTGGAGTAGGACAAAAATGTTCTACAATTGATTGTGGTGATGGTTGTACAATCTTGTGTCTATTCTACTAAAAATACTGGATTATACACTTTAAAAAATGATGATGGAGGGTGGCACAAACATAATTACTTCATTTAGTAGAAGTGGGTGGATGCTTATAAAAAATGAATGGTCTACATCTATATTGGGAAACAAATCCTAACATTTAAAAACTAAAAGACAAACACAAATCCAGAAAGGATGGATATCATCAGGACTTCAGGAGATACTTTTGTGGAGGGTTTTTTTTTGAGAGAGAGGGAGAGAAAGAGCAAATGCATACATATGTGAGTGGGGGGTAAGATGGAGGGAGGTAAAATCCTAAGCAGGCTCCACACTCAGTGCAGAGCCTGAGATAGGGACTCCACGCCATGACCCCAAGATCATGGTCTGAGCTGAAATCAAGTGTCAGAGACAACCAACTGAGCCACCAAGGCACCCCTATTGGAGATACTTTAAATCTACTCTACAAAAATAAAAATACAACAAAAAAATGAAATAAAATTCAATGCATATATCCCAGAGTAACAAAAATATAAGAAAAACTGAAAAACCATCCAAAATAAACCTATTATCATTGTAATTGGAGGCTTCACTATTTCATTAACAGGAGATGACAAAACAAAGAAGTAAAAAGCACAGAACTGACAAAGTATAAACTATTCTCCTTGGTAGGACCCAATCTGGCAAGAAAAAAGATTTAGACAGACAGATACATACAGACAGATATAGAAAGAGACTATGATAAGGCAAATGCTACAGTCTTAACAACTGGGAAATCTGGGTATATTATTGAACTTTTCTCTAAGTTTGAAATTAATTCAAAATAAAAAATGTTAAGTAAAATTAATAGTTATATAATAGGGGACCAAGAAGCCAAGGATATAACACTTTCTTTCTTGGACTACAGGGATCTTACACAAAATTTGTTCTCCTGCTGGGATGCAGACAGACACCTAGTTTTCCTACCAAAAGCTACAAATTCTACAACAGATTTTTTTTTTAAGATTTTATTTTATTTATTCATGAGAGGCACAGAGAGAGAAAGGCAGAGACACAGGCAGAGGGAGAAGCAAGCTCCATGCAGGGAGCCCGATGTGGGACTTGATCCCGGATCTCCGGGATCATGCCCTGAGCAGAAGGCACTCAACCACTGAGCCACTCAGGTGACCCTCTACGACACATTCTTAAACCATAATGCAAAAACCACAAAACAAAATATCTGTAACATACCTACACTTACATGTTTTATAAGAATGACAAGAGGAATTTTATCTGAAATGCTCTTGTGGTAAGGAAAAAGACATATAATGATCAGTTTCCACCTAAAGAACTTGAAAGAGAAAAAAAGGGAAACTTGAAGGGGAAAAGATGTAATACTAAGATATAAAATTAATAAAGGAAAACTAGATATGATAAAAAAAACATCATCAGAGAGCTTTTCAAGGAAAACAGTATAATCAGAAGCAGGGTAGCCTTCAAATATGAAGAGGTAGAAGGTGGATTCAAGGAAAGGGTTGAAAAGGAAAAGAATAGAGTACAGTGGGAGGTGCAAGGAGCATAGGCAGGAGAGGTCTCCAGCCAGGAAGGGCTGAGCACTGCAGAAATAAGGATTTGCATCTAACTTGGTCATTGTGAATAACAGGAATGAGGGAAGAAATATATACACCAATTTGACTCTCTTCCAAACAGGCTCTCCATCTCAAATTAAAAGCAACACACTTCACACTGCCTCCTACAGCATAAGATCCAGAAGCCAAGGGAGAAAAAGATCAATGAAAGCCTAGCTAGGCAAGGATTGGCAAAGAGAAGTACTCATGCCCCACTGGACAGTTCTGGGTGACTTTTGCCATCTAGAAACAAGAGCCCGATGTTACCAATGCCTCCCAAGTTTAGAAAGAGTGATCAAACTCCAGATTTTTAAGGAAAACCTCCAGATTTTTAATGCTTAGTAACCAATGCAAATTTTTTTTTAAAGATTTTACTTATTTGAGAGAGAAGGTGAGTGAGACAGAGAGAGCATGGCGGAGGGGGGTTGGTCAGAGAGAGAAGCAGACTCCCAGCTCAGCGGGGAACCCAATGCGGGGCTCCATCCTGGGACTCCAGGATTATGACCTGAACCAAAGGCAGGTACTTAACAGACAGAGCCACCTAGGCACTCCCAATGCAAATTTTTAAAACTGTGCAGGCCAAACAAATGCTCTTAGTTCTCCCCATGTCCACAGTTGTCCTCTATCACTGTGTTCCCAGTCTCTTTTCTCCAGATCGCCTTCACCAATTCCAGCCTTTGCTTTCTAAAACCATGATGTTGCTCAAATCCTTAAAGTTTCCCTCTGTCTTCAGAGCAAGTAGCAAACCTCAGCCTTCAAGGCCTTCCACTAATGTGGCAATGTGACTCACTTGCTACTTTTATCCCCACACCCCAAATATCCCAAGAGTCTCCCTCCCTGTTTTGTTTTGGGTTTTTTTTGTTTTTTTTGTTTTGTTTTGTTTTTTAAGATTTGTCTTTTTTAATTCATGAGAGACACACAGAGAGAGGCAGAGACATAGGCAGAGGGAGACTTGATCCCAGGACCCCAGGATCACAACCTGAGCCAAAGGTAGATGCTCAACCACTGAGCCACCCAAGCACCCCTGGGCCTTTTCCATCACCATTCCCTCGGCCTAGAATACCTACACTTCCCAGCTCTCCTCAGTTTCTATGTCCATTCAGTTATTCATTCTACAGATAAATATGTAGAGGCACCTAATTTTGTGCCAGACACTATTCTAAGCACAGTCAATAGGGCAGTGAATAAAACACAAAAATCCCTGCCCTCGTGGAGGTATATAGAGGAGACAGATAATAACAAGTATAGTAGGTCACACAGGAAAAGTTGCTTTGAAACAGGAAAAAAAGCATTAAGAAAGATTAAGGTGAGAGAGGGGCAGAGAGGATGGAAGTTGGAAAAGGCTGCAATTTTAAGGCATTATTTTGAAAGTGACATTAAAGACCTGAAGGCATTGAGGAGATAAATAACTGGGAAAAGAAGGTTCGAGGCAAAAAGAAGGTTCCAGGCAAAGCAAAGCCCTCAGGCAAAAGTGTGCCTCTTGTTTCAAGTTGACATTCTACTCTGTCTATTGGGCCCAACTGAGTGCCACTTACTCAGAGACACCATTTTTCGATTCCTACAAATTAGAATTATTCATTCCCTCAACACCGTACTTATATCTTCCTTAGGGCACCTTACAGTAAAAACTTTCTTTTTAAACATGTATGAGTGACCATTGAGCAATTAATCAAGAGTCAGGTAAAGGAGGAAATAATTTTAAAATGAGACATAAGGAGCACCAGGGCAGCTCAGCCAGTTAAGCGTCTGCCTTCAGCTCAGGTCATGATCCTGGGATCTTAGGATAGAACCCCACATCAGGCTCCCTGCTCAGCAGGGTGTCTGCTTCTGCTTCTCCCTCTCCCCCCTGCTTGTGATCTCTCTCTCTCTCTCTCTCTCTCTCAAATAATAAAATTTTTAAATTAAAAAAAAAGAAACAAAATATACACATTTTGAACTTCACACATCTAAACAAACATACATTCATTTCCTGTATAGCACCAAATGCAATGCCCTCCTTTCTTAGGTAAGCTACACCTACAACCTATTAACTACAATGTCCATTTTCCTTTCCTTTAAATTAAGAGACGTAGGCACCTGGATGGCTCAGTGAGGAGAGTATTCAGGGTCCTGAGCTCAAGCTCCACATTGGGTGTAGAGATAACTAAAAGAGATACTTAAAAATACTTGCAAATTTTTCTAAGAGCAGAATCCTTTCAGAGATTTGTAAGGTTTCCCCCCAAACTGTTTCAGTTGTCTTGACCAGAATCTAATTCACTGAAAGGCAATTCTCTCTCTCTCTCTCTCTCTAACCTTTATCAAGTCTTTGCAAAGCATTTCATTAAAAGACAACTTTTTGCATTAATACTGCACCAATTTGAGTAATTTTTGTTATTTTTTACTCAAAGGATCACTTGTATAACTTTGAGAACAAACACAACTGATTCTTTATTGGTAAGCAGAGAAGTATATGATTCACAGGCAAACAAGAGCTAACTTACCAGCTTGAGCATCTGGGTGCTATGGGAATTGGTTAGTATGTTTACTAAGGGAATGTCTAATCCAAAATGCTAAAATCAAACCCAGCAAATGATCTTAATAGACGTTTTTCCAAACAAGATACGTAAAGAGCCACTAAATGCATAAAAATGTGCTCAACATCATTAGTCATTAGTTAAATGGAAATCAAAACCACACTGATACATAACTTCACACCCACTAGGATAACTATAATCAAAAAGACAAGAACAAGCGTTGGCCAGGATGTGGGGAAATCGGAACCCTCATACATTGCTGGTGAAAATGTAAAATGGTACAGCTGCTTTAGAAAACAGTTTGGGAGTTCCTCAAAATGTTATACACAGAGTTACTATGTGACTCAGAAACTATTCCTAGGTATACACCCAAGAGAACTGAAAACATATGTCCACACAAAAATGTCTACATCAATGTTCATATCAGCATATTCAAAATAGATGAAAAGTGGAAATAACCCAAATGTCCACCAACTGATGAATGGATAAACAAAATGTGGTCCATACAATGAAATACTATGCAACCATAAAAAGTACTTAAGTTCTAACACATGCTACAAGACAGATGAACCTTGAAAACATTACACTAATTGAAAGAAGCCAATCACAAAAGGCCACATGTTGCAGGATTCCATTTATATGCAATGTCCAAAAAAACAAATCCACAGACATTGAAAGTAGATTAGCAGTTGCCAGGGGTTGTGCGGAGAGAGGAACATGAAGTGACTGTTTATAAGTATAGGGTTTCTTTTTGGGGTGATGAAAATGTTCGGTCATTAGATAGTCATGACGGTTGTACAATTTTGTGAATATACTTAATTGTACACTTTTTAAAAACTCCAGTGCTGTCAGTGTTCAATAAATGCTTATTAATAGGGGGAATGTTGAGAGAAAGCCCAGATGTATTAAACAGAAATTTCTTTATATAGATTTATAAAAGGCTAACTACTTCTGTTAGAATATAAAGCCCTTGAAGGCAGCAATGGCCTCTCATTTATTTCCCTTAACATCTAGCATACTAGAGTACCCTAAGCAGGTACTCAATCAAGGTTCACAAATAAATTAATAAAGACCCACATATTACATACCAAGGATCTAGAAGTCCTGATCAAGATTCCACACAGATGTTTAAAAATTCACTTTTTAGTCCCCAAAATTCTGAATTGCCACTAATAAGACACATCTCTTAATATGAAATTCATAACATATCCATTTGTACCATCTTTACCACTCTGTCACAGTCCAAAGGACCCACTTCTAATTTCCATGACTTTTAAAACCTACTTCAAATTCTCCACCTTTATATCTATCACCAAATACCACTAATTGGTCTCTCACTATGTTTTTCCACTTCTTTAGCCACATTCCTAAGATGGAAATACTCACATAGTTAGCCTCATTTGTTCTTCTCAACCTAGAGTCAAAACGAAGCATCGTCATTATCTTCATATTACAAATGAGAAAAAAATGCCACATCTAAGGTCACCTGGTCCCTTAGGTTCAAAGTTCACCTTTCTTCACATGTAATGTGAAGTCATGTAATTCCAAGTTTTTTTCTCTTTGGATGACAGGGAACTTTCTGGTAAGTTAATTTTTTAAAAATAAGTACAAATAAGAAGATACAAAACACCAAAGCAGTAATTATAAAAGTCCAGAATGACTGGAGAACTGAGGCATGAAGACAATTAAAAAAAGCTTGTTTAGAAAAAGAAGAAATAAACAAAGGACCCAGTGCTTTGGGAAGATGTTGTAATATCAAGAGATGACAAGGACAAATACAGACCCATTCAGTTTCTTCTTTGCTTTGGTAAACATCAAGGAGCTTGATCTTGAAGAAAAGAACTCTCATAAAAGGAAGCTAACGTCTGAGGTAAGTGGCATGAAGAAAGGACAATAACAATACACAGCTAGTTCAAAAGAATCTGCATTCTGATCTAAACAAATCACAATCCGTGATACTGAAAAAACTTTAAGATCTGACTGCTGATTATCTAAGCTATCTTGACACAATGCCAGAAGACCAGAAATGTATGCTCAACTTTCAAAAAAAGGAGAAATGCCAATCCAGAAAAACATCTATGGGTAAACATGCCACGTATCCCCTGAAAAAGTCTAGAAATGGGTAAATATGTTTCTGAACATGATAAAATGTAAAAGCCAGCTGGGATCTTAATTAAGGCAGGCTATACAACATTATCTATCGGATAGGATTATTAAAACGGAAAAAGGGAGAATGATATACACATATACATAACTGATTCTAACAAGACAATCAGACAGAATCTTTAAATAATAGGCTAGTGAACAAAATGGGAAAATGTTGGACAGCAGAAGTTCAAAAATCTGTTAAACTCTACAAGGAGGATGCATAGCTGGCTGAACATCTGGTTGATTAATGTATCAACAACAACCAATTTGGAAGGAAGTCTCCAGTAAAATATCACAGAGCTGCATCCTTTTCCATGATCTAGACAACTCTGTTAAAAGGTTTTTATTCTTAATAAAAACTGATTTTTATTCTTAATAAAGCCACAGACCTGCTCTTCAGATTTGCAAAGGCCACAATACTGTGAGTGACCAAAACACAGAAAGCCTGATAGAATCAGATTCCAGAACGGTCAGAGTTGGCTGAAATGATGATCCAAAATTAAAAGTGAAAATTAACAGGGATTTTTTTAAATATTTTATTTATTTATTCATGAGAGACACAGAGAGAGAGAGAGAGGCAGAGACACAGGCAGAGGGAGAAGCAGGCTCCATGCAGGGAACCGGACACGGGACTCGATCTGGTATCTCCAGGATCACACCCTGGACTGAAGTGGGAGCTAAACCGCTGAGCCACCCTGGCTGCCCTTAAGAGGGAATTTAACTATAGGAAACAAACTGAGGGTTGCTGGAGGTGCGGTGGGTGGGGGATGAGAGCATTTCAAGTAATGAGCACTGGGTGTTATATGCAATTGATCAATCATTAAACTCTACCTCTGAAACAAATAATACAGTACATATTAATTAAATTGAATTTAAATTTTAAAAAAGTTTTAAAAAGAAAAGTAACAGGAAGTCAAGGCCAGCATTTAGATTTTGAAACTAAAATACAGGAAGGAATAATCTTCAGTTTATGTGGGAAATGCCTGGGTAATAAAAGTGACTACAAAAAAAAATCTATGTAAAATCTCAAGATGCATTAATAGATGGCCTATGCCCAGATCGGATTGCTACAATTCTTAAAAAATTACCTTTTTCCATATGAATCATTCTCAGATTTTCATTCTAGAAAGTTATAACAAGAATCTACAAATATCATTTAGTTAAAGCTCTAGCTTTAGACCCAGCTTTATTCACATGAATAGCTTTATTCACATGGATCTTAGTATTAGAAAACATTTTATTTGAGAAGCCTATTTATTTACATGGATATCAATATATCCTTGAAAGATGGCTAGATATTATCAAATCCAAGTCACTCTTTTAACAGAAGAGGAAATTAAGAAAGATTAAGTAACTTGCTCCAAACAGCCCAGCTCCTTAGCAAGGGCCTGGATCTCCAAATCAGTCCCCTTTTCCTACACCATGAGGGTTTCCAGCCCCGTGTCCTTACTTAAAAGTTGTACTTTGCACTGAAGAGTTAGAAAACATACACAGAAACATCCATCAACACACATTGTATTTTGCTAAGGACAAATTAGCTTAGCAAGAACAAATAATCACAGCACATTAGCCAGTAAAATATTTTGACATGGTGTGATCACTTACAAGTTTGAAAATAACAAATATTTGCTACAAAAAGGCACTCCAATATACAAATGGTTTTTATTCTTAACCATGAATGTGTGATTATTTATTAAAGCATTATCCCATATCCCACTTAACATTAAAAAAATAAAGTGAAAGTTATTACATGGATGGAAAAGCTTTTAATGGACATGCCATTGTTTACGGTGCTCAAAATCCTTCCCCCATCATAAAACATACCATTATGAAAATTACTAAGGATTTTAGACCTTGAAATCTAAACAGCAGGCCAAAGGTTTTCTTCACGGAGGGTAGCATCTGTGCTGAGACCCCCTTGGTCCCTCTTCACTCCCCCAGAAACAATGCCCCTTCAATAGCCCAAAGGTACAAATGTTGTCTGGCAGACAGGCCAGTGGATCCCCGGGTGGCCTTAAGTCCATCCTCCTTTCCCTTTCCCCTCCTCCTCCCTCCCCCCACCCTCCACCCCCCACCAAGCCTCCTCTCCCGCCCTCTGGGTTTAGAGAAGACAAGTGGAGAATTGAGAATTGATAAAAGGTAAGTTAGCAAGGCTGTGGCTTACGATCTCTACCATCTGCTAGGCCAGCTCTAGGAGGATGCACCCAACCCTAAATCAGACCTGGAAGCTTCTCCTTGCCCCAGGGCTCCTCTGGGACCCCTTTTGAAAGGAAGAAGGAACTTTACAGCCCAGATACCCTCATCTCCAGTCTCTTCCATTAGAGCCCCAGCAAGCTCTTTGTTTCCAAGACCTGGGGAAGGGGGGTGGGGGGAGGGGGAAGGCCTCGGAGAAGGGGAGAGGTCACTCCCTTGCTCCCATTGCTGCCAATCTCCAGGCCCTCCCGCAAAACACACAAACACGCGCACAGGGATCATGCTCTTTGAACCGGTTCCCTCTTTTCCCACACCACCTTAAACACCCAGGGTCACACCTAGCTACAGAGAGGCACTTCCTGAAATCCAATTATTAGCTTTCTTGACCCAAACCCTGCGCAGGATGACTCCCTAGAGCTCCCTCCCTCTGAATGGACACCCACGGGGTTCACTCCAGGACACCCATCCCTCCTCCTCCGTGCATGCCCCACGGGTATATCCCAGAGCCCCCCGCAGATCGCACGAAGGCACAGGGTCATTTCCTGCGCCCCAGGACTTTTCCTTGCAGACGTCCACAGACCTCGCGGTCACTCCACCCGCCCCCCCACGGCAACTCTGAACCCAAAGGACACACACACACACACACACACACGCGCGCGCAGTCAGTCGGACAGCGTCAATCCACGTCCTCTGGGCCGCCCGTTCCCTTCACCCGCACGAACAGTCCGAGACCCCAGGGTCCCGGGGTCGCTCCGGGGCCCTGAGGCTCGCCTCCCGCCCCCGCAGCAGCCCCTCGGCGTCACACACACACACGCACACACGCATGCACACACCCGGCCTCCCCGGAGCCCTCACCACACACACACACACACACACGCGCTCCCGCGTGCACACCCGCGGTCACACCAAGGGCCCCGCCGCCCCCCGCCGGGTCCCGTCCCCGCAGCCCACGGCGCCCCGGGCCGCTCCCGCGCAGACGCTCGACACACACGGCCGCACGCGCGGCCACTCCCCGGGACCCCGCCGGGCCCCGAGCCCGCAAGGCACGCGGCGCCCGGCCCCGCGCCCCCCGCCCCGCGCCCCCGAGCCCCGCGCCCCCGCGCCCCCGCGCCCCGCGCCCCGGGCCTGCCCGCGCGGCCGCCGGACGGGGAGGGAGGGAGGGAGGGGCCGCAAGGGCGGGCTCCGGCCGCTCCTACCTGAGCAGTTGATGCTCTTGCCTCTGCCGCCGGGACAGTCCCCGCCGCCGCCGCCGCCGCCGCCGCCGCCGCCCGGGGGCTGGTTGGACGCGCGGCTCCCGGGCAGAGAGAAGGCGAAGAGCAGGAGCACCGACGTGTAGCCGCAGAAGGCGAGCGGGGGCGCGGCAGGCAGCCGGAGCGGCGCCTCAGCGGCCGCGGTGCCCATGGCTGGCGCCCCTGGACGGCGGGAAGCGCAGGGAGCCGCAGGCCCGGGGCATCCAGCCGCGCGCCGGGAGCCCCGCCGCCGCCTCGGCGCCTCCTAGCAGCCCCTCGGCATCCCGGGCCCGCCCGCCGCGCCCGCCAGGCCCCGGCCCGCCGCGCTCGGGACGGAGTTGGAGGGGCGCGGGGCGCGCGCGGGGGGTGCGCGCGGGGGGTGCGCGCGGGGGTGCGGGCCCGCGTGGGGGAGCCCGAGGCGGGGGGCGCGGGCGGGCGGGAGGGCGCGCGCGCGGCGGGCGGGGGCGCGGGCGCGGGCGGCGCGGGCGGGGCGGGGCGCGGGCGGGGGCGCGGGCGGGGCGCAGCCCCTCGCTCGCCGCTCGCCTTCCCTTTGTGTCCGCGGCCGGCGCCACCGCGTCACAAAGACCCCGGCCCGCCCGGCGAGGGGCGCGTGACAGAGCCGCGGGCGGGAGGGGAGGCTGCGACCCCGCCCCGCGCACACCCCCGGCGCCCGCGTCGGCAGCCCCGCCCCCGCCCGCGGCCGGCGCCGCCTCCGGGGGAGCTATTGTTCCTGCTGCGGGGCGGGGGGCGGGGGGCGCTGCCCTGACCCACGCCTTTGCCGCCCTTTGCAAGTGGTTTTCAAGCATTGCCTCGGCCCAGCAGCGAGGCCGCGAAGGGAGGGCAGGTGGTCCATCACCCATCTCTGCTCCAGGCAAAGAAATGGAGCCGCGGAGAGGCGAAGGTGACTGGTCCAAGGTCGCACCCCAAGAATTGGACAGCACCCGAACTGGGACCCAAGTTCCAACTCCCGCTGTGCAGTTCTTAGAGATGCGGTGAGCGGCCAGGCTCCTCACCCGCACCCCTTCCCCACAAACACCTACTGAATTTAAAAGACCCTTTTAAACATCCATAGTGCCCTCTCCCACTCCCCGTAAGAGCTCATATTGCATATGCATTTGCCAATTTGCCACATGCAAGACCTGGACGAAGCTTGTCACGAGCGTTCTCCCCCAATTCTTTTTTGCAGCCCTGCAAGGGAGTTTTCATTTTCATCCCCATCCCATAGATGAGGAAGTTGGGCCCCAGAGAGGCCATGTGGTCGGCCTCCCCGTCGGTGCTCTCTCCGTCACATCTTGGTAGAGGAGACCTAGGGTAGTAAGATTATGGACTGGATTGTTCCAAGGTCCTCTGCCTTTTCCGTAGATTATGCGGCTTCTCGCCTTGGAGTTTTTTGTTTTTTTTTAATCCCGTTGAAAAATTGATAAATATGCCTCAAAATTTTTAAATGTGCGAAAAGCCACCACAAGCAAAGCCACATCAGAGAAAATATTTTCAATGTGAATAGGAGATAATATACTCAATATGAAGAATATAAATCAAGAGGAAAACGTTGACATAACAGAAAAATGAGAAGCTGACTTGTCTTTTTAACTTAAGATACAGGGATGCCTGGGTGGCTCAGGGGTTGAGACTCCGCCCTCAGCTCCGGTGGTGGTGACCCCGGGGTCCCAGGATCAAGTCCTGCATCGGGCATCCCGTAGGGAGCCTGCTTCACCCTCTGCCTCTCTCTGTGTCTCTCATGGATAAATAAATATTTTTAAAAATAAGTAACATAAAATATGACAATATATATGAAGGCATATTTAAACCCACTAGCAAAGCCAAACTGTGGAAGGAGCCTCGGTGTCCATCGAAAGATGAATGGATAAAGAAGCTGTGCTCTATGTATACAATGGAATATTACTCAGCCATTAGAAATGACAAATACCCACCATTTGCTTCGATGTGGACGGACCTGGAGGGTATTATGCTGAGTGAAGTCAATCAGAGAAGGACAATCATTATATGGTTTCACTCTACGGGCAATATAAAAACTAGCGAAAGGGATTATAGGGGAAAGGAGAGAAAATGAGTGGGAAATATCAGAGAGGGTGACAAAACATGAGAGACTCCTAACTCTGGGAAATGAACAAGGGGTACTGGAAGGGGAGGTGGATGGGGGGGTTGGGGTGACTGGGTGACAGGCGCTGAGGGGGGCACTTGGTGGGATGAGCACTGGGTGTTATGCTATATTTGTTGGCAAATTGAACTCCAATAAAAAAAAAATTTTTTTTAAAAACCCACTAGCAATAAAAGGCAGATTGAAACCACAAGGGGTTTTTTTTCCTCAACATAATTAACAATAGTTAAAAGAATTAACAAAATCTAGCGCTATTAATTTATACATCTTGGGAGGGCAATTCGAGTTTATATCAAAAACCTTTAAAATATGTTTACCCTGTATTTTTTTTAAGATTTTATTTATTCATTCATGAGAGACACAGAGAGAGAGAGGCAGAAACGCAGGCAGAGGGAGAAGCAGGCTCCATGCAGGGAGCCTGATGTGGGACTCGATCCCAGGACCCCAGGATCCCACCCTGGGCTGAAGGCAAGCGCTAAACCAATGAGCCTCCCAGGGATTCCCTGTTTATCCTTTAAATCTAGGAATTCCGGGTATCGGAATTTATCCTAAAGAAATCATTGTACAAGCACACAAATATGTATATAAGGATGTTCATTACTTTTTTATAGTAGTAAATATAAACTAAATGTCCATCTGTGGGAAATAAAGTATGGTTCCTCTTTGTATGGCGAAGTATTTTGCAATTTTATTTATGATGATAACATGGAAAAAATATTGATGAGTTGAGAAAATCCCATATTTCTAAAACATACGTGTGTGTGTACACATCCATAGGAAAGATGTCAAGAAAAATATACAGCTATATATTAACTGTGATTATCTCTGAAAGGGGGCTTATGAGTAATTGGCACTTGTCCTTTATATTTTTCTGTATTGTCTGAATTGTTTTTCAATGATAATTTTTATATTTGTAATTTAAAACTATTTTCTTCTCAATTATATCTTCAACTGGCTTTTTATGTAAATTCATATGTTAACTTTTTGTTAAGATTTGCCTCAAACCTTTAAACTGCTAGCATGGCAATTGGTAAAATGAAAATCCAGCTTCTGGCTTCTGTTTCAAGTGTGATCCCAGGTTTCTGACTGCTAAGCCACAGCTAAAGGCTCCTTCTCAGAGCATTCCTTCAACAGCTTCTCTGCTAGTCTGGACCTCTTCTTGTGCTTCTTTCCCGCCCTCTTGTCTTGGCTCTCCCACCCCCAGTATTGTGCATTTAATTTTCATTTGACTGCTAACCATAGCCTAGGCAGAAATACTAGAGGAGACAACCCTTAAATAAAACGCAAAACCCCAGTGCCCATAAATCACAAATTAATTTGCATCTACATCTTTCTCCAAATTAGGTAGGAAAAATTCAGCATAGATTTCTCAAAAGTTGTCAAGTTGAAAAGGGACTCTACTACAGAAATAGGATTTCTCCGATTTCAATCATCCAATCTCAGAGAGGAAAAAAGGTCTTAATGGTCATCTACTACAACCCCCATCACATGCTTTAATATTGGTGACCCCAAAGTGTTAGGTAGCGAGAGTATGGGACTTGCTACATGAAAATCACCCAGAGTTTTAAAAGAATGTAGATTGCTGAACACCACACCAGACATGCTGAGGGCTGGGTACTCAAGTATCCCTTATTTATATTAAAGTTCTCTAGTAACTCAGTGCACTGCCAGTTTGGAAAACACTGACCTAACCTCAATCAGTCAGTTACTGCTCTGTAACAAACAACCACAAACCCTTAGCGGTGTGCCACAATTAGCATTCATTTCTCATAGGTCTGGGGGTTGATTAATCTAGGCTAGACTTGGGTGTTGAATGGCTCTGCTTCAAGCTGCAAGTTCAGCTGGGCTTGACTCCTGTGTGCAGGTTGAGCTCTGATCTTCTCCAGTATTATGCTTTTGGGGGCCCCAGCTGGAGGGGCAGCAAGCTACCCAAGGGGAACTCTTATGGAGTTGATACTGGTGCAGGGGGGCATGCCCAACTGTGCAAGCATTTTTCATACCGCTTGTACATGTCTGCTAACATCCCACTGACTAAATCAAGTCTCATAGCTGAACCCAAAGAAAGGGGGAAGGGAACTCTATTCTTCTGGAGGTGATTGAGAGAGGGAGTGACTACAGGGTGCGTATTTTTGAACAATGAACTATCATAAATCCTATACTTGAATGCCATGATCTATTCTCCGTCAGAATGTTTTCAGTTCTAGGGTGCCTGGGTGGCTCAGTTGGTTAAACATTCTAAGCTTGATTTCTGCTTAGGGCAGGATCTCAGAGTTGTGAGGTCAGGTTCCTCACTGGGTGTGGAGCCAGCTTAAGATTCTCTCTATCCTGCTCCCTCTGCCCCTACCCTACCCTTCCCTCTCTTAAAAAAAAAAAAAAAGAATATTTTCAGATCCAAGTAACAGAAAACCAACCCAAATTAACTGAAGAAGAGATTCATTGGCTCAGATTTAAAATTAAATTTTTAAAAAGCAAAAGCTAATGCCCTCTCTTATGAGTTGGTTTTTGTCCTCAATAAGGCTTTTCTCATATTTAAAACATTGCAGTCCTTCAAGAAATCTTTATGAGCACCCACTGTGTACTAGGTACCACAGTAGCCTTGGAGGGGCACGTGATCATTCTGCCTTGCTGTCTTGGGGGGAAAGTGGGAGGACATCTGAAAATTAACAATTACAACTCAGTGTGATAAACACTAAATAGAAATGGAGCATGTGGGCAGGGGTAGGAGTAAATGGCAAATCCTACTCCACACTCCCAGGTTGGCCAAAATTCTGGCTTTTCTGGACCTCCTGCTGCAGGGTCTAGCTGCATAATGAAGCCCTAATAAATGGTAATGAGACAATTTGGGACTGACAAATTGGCCCTGGTAGGAGAGAGTCACAGCACTTGAGCTCAGTCCAGAAACACTGGAATGATTTATGATGCAGCACTGACACAAGCCTGGGATTGACCTCTGGCCCATCTTGGGAAATTAGACCCCCCTTCCTAGAGAAAAGAGTCTTTTCAAAAAATGGAAAGAGTGAGTGAAGTCACTCACTCTTCAGTCATTCATTCAGTAAGTTTGTACTGAAGGCCTACTCCTTGCTGAACACAATGGTGAGCACAACAGACCTAGTCCCTGTCCTAATGAAGTTTACAGTCAAAGATTAATCAAACAAGTATACAAATAAAAGTGAAATTGCAACAATGTTGATAAATGCTATGAAGGGAAAGGTCAGAGGTTTACCTGTTACAGTGATGCTTGCGCTAAGATTAGAAGGCTAAGTAGAAGTTGGCCAAGTGAAGAGAAAGTATTCCAGGCAGAGGGAACATCGTGAGCAAATGCCTGTGAGTAAGAAGGGTCTGAATGCCAGCCAGGGTAGTAAAGACAAAGTCAGCTTGTTTTAAATTTCATTCATTGACTCAACAAATATTTACTGAGTACCTACTGTGATGTAGGCACTGTTGTAGATGCAAAGAAACCTCAGTGAACAAAACAAAGTCCCTGCTTTTCATGGAACTTCGGGTCTAGTGAGGAGACCCCATCAGAGTAATCCTGGTGGGGGAGAATGATTGTTGGATCAGGCCACAACAACAGCAACTACAATTCACCGAAGACCTACTACATGCCACGTATTGCCAGCCACTTCATATTTACGTCACTCATCTTCCCACCCACCCTGTTGGTAGGCATTATTTCCACTTTATAAGTAGGAAACTGAGGTTTATGAGGTTAAATGACAACTCAAACTCCAAAGCTACAAATTTGGAATCACCTGACTCTGACGCCAGAGCTCCACCACATGAGCCAGTAGACAGAGCAGCAGCAGTGTCTGATACAAAACGGAGCAAAGATTGGCACCACTAAGACTGCAGCCACCACAAAGTGTGCACAAACAATCCTGAGCCCCCTGCCAGCATGTCAGGAGACTTTTGTTGGGGCTTCTTGTGATCAGGCAGGGATTACAGTAATGTGATTACATTGCTTGTAATTACAACTCTGGTTGAAAGCACTATGATTGTTACCCACATCCCCTTAATGGTCCTCAATTACGTAGATGGGCAGAAGCCAAGGAGGCAAGGGTTACAGATATCTGAGCAAAAAGTGCTATAGGGATCCAGAGAAGTAGCCTCACTCTGCCTAGAGAACAGGCTTCACCACTGTAATTCTGTCAATTTGAAAAGCATCCCACCCAAACAGTCCCCATGATTGGATAGGGAGACTGAGGAGGCATCTCTGGGTTCTCCCTGCAGGTCTTCTTGTCTTTCAATTGTTCGGTATTGCACTGAATACAGAAGTAAGATTTTTCTCCATCTTTCAGCAAATAGAAATTTTCAGCTGCAATTCAAAAATTTCTCCAAGGGTTTAACTCCTAAAGGATTGTACCAAAGAAACAGCTTCTCTGACAAAGACAATCACACATAAATGGTAGTAAGAGGTATAGCATAGTAATTAAGAGTGTAAGCTCTGGAACCAAACCATCTGGTTTTGCATCTTAACTCTGCCACCCACTAGCTCTATGACCTTGGGCAATTTACTTCTGGATGCCTCAGTTTCGTAATCTGTAATATGAAGATAAAATTTCTATTTGTTTCAAAGGGTTATTGTAAGGATAAAATGGGTTTGGATGGGTAAAATGCCTAGAGTCATGCTTAGTTTATAAGTACTCAATAAATAATTAGCTAGGAATAGTAGTGGCAAAGTAAGCACGTAATAACTGCTAACTATTATTAGTGGCAGTAGCCATTAACTGCATTTATATACTAGGCTAAGAGCGTCACATGTATTATCTAATGTAATGTTCCCAAAAATCTAATGGGGAAGGGTGCTATCATTATCCTCATTCTGTAGCTGAGAAAACTGAGATTTGGAGAGTTTAAATAATTTGCCTGTGGTTACACAGCGAGGAGGCAGCAGGACTGGTACTTGAATCAAGGTCTGTCTGACTCGAAAGCCTATGGTCTAAGACAAAACTCAAAGAGTTAAAGTCAGCAGTCAAAACAGTTCATGTGAGCTGACAGGTTGCTAGAGAGACCTGCAGGAGGGCAGCCTGCTGAGCGGCAGGAAAAGTGGTGACAAACAGCCAGGTGGGTCAAAGGGAACGACACGAGTTTACAGCCAAGAGTCTAGGAACTTGAGAATGGCATCCACTGAGCCAAGAATCATGAAAGAGAGCTAAAGCAAGAAGCTAACTACATAGAGGAATTAAGAGTGAGCCCAATGGAGTTAAATAATTATATTTTACCACTGTATATTTAAGTATGTCAGCTTGCCTCTGTATGTATACATACGTATAGAACATATGTCATTTGCCTGTGTGTGTACATATGTAATGAGTGTGTCAGCTTGCCTCTGTACATATGCAAAAGTGGCAAGCATATGTCATTTTACTCTCTGTGTACATATGTAGGGAATGAGTGAGTATATATCAGGTTGCCTCTCTGAGAGTGTGTATGTATGCATATTTGAGTGTGACAGCTGGGCTCTGTGTTTGTACATGCAGATTTACATGTATGTATCCATGCACTGTATATAGCAACTCATCTATATGTGTACATGTAAGCTTAAATTGAGTCAACCGTTTTCTAATTCTCCTTCCTTGGCTGTTAGTTGAAAATTATTTCCTACAGTCTGATGGACTCAGCATCAGGATCAATACAGTTAGACTTGGCACTTAGTCTGGGTTCCTAATTAAGGAATTTATAAAGTTGAAACAAAGACCACATTCTAAACTGTTTCTCTCAACACAGAACAATCATGATAAGACTTAGGACAGCTATGGTGGTTTCGATGGGAGTGGGAGCAAGGGTCAGGGCAGGGTATGGAGAGTGGTGACAGTAGCACCATTCATCTCATATTCATCCACAAGTGTTTAGAGATTGCCTGTTATGTGCCAGGCAACCACATTAGCCACTGAGGATGCACAAGTGAACAAGATAGGCACAGTCCCTGTCCTATAGTCCAAGAGGGAGTCAGACTTTAAACAAACAATGATAATTGTAAAAGATTTTTGCAAAGCATGTGTGAAAGCATCAGACAGGGATCCTTAACATCCCAGGGGCAGTGGGTATCAAATAAAGCTTCTCCAAAGAAGTCATATGTAAGCTAAGGCTGGAAGATTGAAGAGTTAGGAGGGAGGAGAAAGGGAAGAGTATTCCATGAAGAAAGTTCAACATGTAAAAATAAAAGAATATGGCAAGATTAGAAGCAGAGAAGCCAGCTATGCCTAAAGCTGTGGAAAGTGAGCAGGTAAATGACATAAAGAATGAGGTTGGAGACTTCAGGAAGCACAGGCCAGATCACATAGGGCCTCTCAAGCCAGAATAAGGATTCAGATTCCATCCTAAAATTATAAACAGGAAATTGCCTGCTCAGATTTGTATTTTTAAAAGAACACTTAGTTAGGGGTGCCTGGGTGGCTCAGTCAGTTAAGCATCTGCCTTTGGCTCAGGTCATGATCCCAGCATCCTGAGATCAGGTCCCACATCGGGCTCCCTGCTCAGCAAGGAGCCTGCTTCTCCCTCTCCCTCTGCCTGTTGCTCACCCTGCTGGTACACTCTCTCTCTCAAATAAATAAAATCTTTAAAAAAAATTTTTTTTAAAGATCACTTAGTTAAAGGAGTGAACCATAAGGTATGTTAATTATATCTCAGTGATGCTATTGGAAAAAAAAATCACTTGGGCTGCAATGTACAGAGTAGATTGAAAAGGTACAATGCACCCAAGGAAACTATGGGAAAGCTATTGCAGTGGTCTAGATGAGTGATGATGGTGGCTTAGACTAGGGAAGATGGTAACAAGTAAATGAATTAGATTGCGGGGGTGGGGGGGACGGTGATCAACAGAATTTGGTGACTGTCTAGATGTGGGGAGAAACTGTCAAGCCAGGGTTATCCCTTGGTTTAGTGGCATTTACTAAAATAACCATTTCTGGAGAAGAAGCAGGTTTGGAGGAAGGATGATGAGCTCAGTTGTAGGCTCACTGAGTCTGAGTGGCCAATGAGGCATCTGTATTGAGCCAGTTGGATTTTTAAGTCTGGTGTTCTTGAGAGATTTAAACCGGACATAGAAGTGTGGGTGTCATCAAAGGATAAATTAATTGAAGTCACAGAAGTGGGTGTGATGACTTAAAAGTGACTAACAATGAGAAGAGGGCCTAGGCTGAAGCCCTGAGGAACTCCAATGGAGGGAACTATGAAAGAACTGCCAGAAATTAGGAGGAAAATGGGAAGAAAACAATGTCATTGTGACCAAAAAGTGTTTCAAGAAGCAAGATGTCGTCAACTGCTCAAATGCTGCTGAAAAAGATCAAGCAAGATGAGTACTACACAGTGTCCAATGGATATATCCACTTGAAGTCATCAGCGATCCTAGCAAGAGCCTGTTAAGTGGTAAAGTGGTAAGAGTAGAATCCAGATTAGAGCATGTTGAGACATAAGTAGGAAGTGGAGACTGATCATTTAGACAGGTTGGCTATAAAGAGAAGAGAAACAAAGCTAGAAGTAACTATGGGTGGAAGAGGGACTTTTTAAGATGAGACTGTATAATATTTAAACAATGATGATGGGGCACCTGGGTGGCTCAGTCAGTTAGGCGTCCAACTCTTGGTTTCGGCTCAAGTCATGATCTCGGGGTCATGAAATCTAGTCCTGTGTCACGGTTGGGCTCACACAGAGCCTGTTTAAGATTCTCTCTCCCTCTCCCTCTGCCCCTCCCTGTCCTGTCATACTCCCACCCCCCTCAAAAAACAACAAAAAAACTAATGATGATAAAGATCCAGTGGGGTGGGGGGAGTTGAATACACAATACAGGATAAAAGATAATCAGTAGTAGGATGAGGATAATTTCAAGTAACTTAAGAAGACAGGAAAGGGTGGAATTCAAAGCATAGATGGAAGGATTACCTTGAGAGAAGACACTTTCTTTGTAATTAGAGGGAAGGTAGAGAGATGGAGGGTGACTCAAATGGGTTTGTAGATATGATATTGAGATACCAAGGAAATTCCTGGATCTTGGCTTTGATATTTTCCAGAGAGAAACAGAGATGGGGTGGTGTGGGGATGGTGGGTGGGGGGAGTGGCTAGGTCAAAAGATAGCTTAAGGTAGCTATGGCCCCACTGTGATCCCTATCAGCTCCCTCTTAGCCTTTCTACCCCAATCTTCATCACCATCATTGATGTGGGCAGTTGCATTCTACCTTGTATACAAAATTACTTTGTTTTTAAGTGATCTAAAATATGCAATATAGGGCAGCCCGGGTGGCTCAGCGGTTTAGCGCCACCTTCAGCCCAGGGCGAGATCCTGGAGACTCAGGATAGAGTCCCATGTCAGGCTCCCTGCGTGGAGCCTGCTTCTCCCTCTGCCTGTGTCTCTGCCTCTCTCTCTCTCTCTCTCTCTCTCTCTGTGTGTGTGTGTGTCTCATGAATAAATAAATAAAATCTAAAAAGAAAAAAAGAAAAACTTACGCCAATAATTAAAAATAAAATAAAATAAAATATGCAATATATGTAATAGACACCATAGCCAATACCCTGGCCCTCCCTCTTAGCCAGATTACTGCCCAAGTCCCTACTACAGAGAAATTTTGGTCAGATTTGAGAAGTGTAGTCAATGATGTTAAAGGGAAAGAAAATATGTGTTTTTCCCAGCAGAGCTCAGGAGAGATCGATCCATAGCACCAGAGGCAGAGAGCAGAGAAGCAATTTGAAGCAGGAGTGCTTAAGAGAAGGAATTTAGGGGCCCTTTCTCTCACGTGGGCATTTATTAATATTGTTGTGGGGGGAGAAACTACCCCTCTTACTACATACCTCCAGCAGAGGTAGCTCCTTAAGAAGGTTGGGACAAAGTGGACCCTTTGCTTTCTGAGTAATCAGTGTGAACTAAATTAAGATTTTTCTCAGGTCTGGCATACTTTCTTTCCATATGAATGCTGGCAAATTATCAAGACTGATTAATCATAATGTTGCAATCCCTATGAAATAACTAATCAGAGTGATGATCATTAATGGATGCTAAAACCATTGGATGGGGGAATCCCTGGTGGCTCAGCGGTTGAGTGTCTGCCTTCGGCCCAGGGCATGATCCTGGAGTCCCCGGATCGGGTCCCATGTCAGGCTCCTTGCTTCTCCCTCCACCTGTGTCTCTGCCTCTCTTTCTCTGTGTCTCTCGTGATAAATAAATAAAATCTTTTGTGTTTTTTTTTTTAGATTTTTTATTTATTTATTCATGAGAGACAGAAACACAGGCAGAGGGAGAAGCAGACTCCATGCAGGGAGTCCAATGTGGGACTTGATCCCAGGACTCCAGAATCATGCCCTGAGCCAAAGGCAGACAGACTCTCAACTGCCAAGCCTCGCAGGCATCCCAAAAAGTAACTTTATAATGGAGAGATCTAGCAGATATTGCCTTCACCAAGTGATGAAATTTAGCTCCCCCAATGGTGGGGCAGCTTTTGACCACGTGACTTCCAAAATTATGTAATGACAAGTACATGACATTATTGACATGATAGTCTTGCCAAAGAGGGCTAACCTGAATCTAATCATGAGGAAGTAAATAAATCCAGTGTATGAGGCACATTGACAAAGCCTGGACTTTACAAGAAATTTAATGTCATGAAAAACAAAAAAGGAGAGGTTTGTTCTAGATTAAATTAGACTAAAAAGACGAAAACAACCAAATGTAATAACCTTGATTGAATCTGAGAAAATCAACAGCAATAAAAAACATTCTTAAAGCAACTGGAGAAATTTGAATGTAGACTGCACATAGATGATATTATTGAATTATTATCAGTTTTCTTAGGTGTGATAATGGGATTGTGGTAATGGAGGAGCATGTTCTTATTCTTAGCACATGCATGCTGAATAGTTTAGGGGCAAAGTGTCATAATATCTGCAGCTTTCAAAGCGCTTGAAAGAGAGAAAAGCTGTTAACAATTGGTAAATCTAGGTGGAGAGTAAAAAAAGATTTTTTAAAAAACTCAATACAGTCTATTTCTTCATTACTTTTTTTTTTTTTTGCCATGACCTTGGGTAGCTTTATGCTTATAAGCATAAACTGTACTTCTTAATGTGCTAAATTAAATTAGATTGAAATCTTTAAAAGCATCATAGCAAGAAAATTGTTCTGCAAAGCTTTTTAGACATAAAAGAACTTCTAATTTGTGTAGGAGTATAAGTGAAGAATAGTACAGTGGGAGAGAGAGCCACAAAATAACAAAAGAACACTTTCCTAGGAGTCAGAAGACCTTTGGGTCCAGCACTTAACCACAGGAGATTAAATTCCATGTCAGCAGTGTGGGGCTAATGGTACTGCCTTCGTCATCCTGCTGTACAGGTACAGGAGAAACAGGATGTGAAAAAGCTTTATCACCTGGAAACGAGCATGCAAGTGAAGTGATTTTTGTTATCATGCCATGGGGACATCCTAGTAGCAGTGGTTCTGGAACTTTATGATACCTAACAAGCAAATGGGAAGCTTGTTAAAAGTATAAATTTCCAGTCCAGCCTGCAGGGATTCTGATTCAGGAGGTCTGAATTGGTCCTAGAATTTGCTTTATGAGAGGAATCCCAGGACCCTGAGATTACGACCTGAGCCAAAGTCAGGTGCTTAACCGACGGAGCCACCTAGGCATCCCCCATTTTAACCATTTTTAAGTGTACAGTTCAGGTATATGATTTTGAACAAGTCACTTAACCTCTCAAGTCTTCATTTCACTATCTTTAAAATATAGACAAGGTGCACCTGGGTGGCTTAGTCAGCTGAGCATCTGACTCTTGGTTTCAGCTCAGGTCATGATGTCACGGTCTTGAAATCAAGCCCCACGTTGGACTCCACATATATTAGGGTCTGCTTGAGAGTCTCTCTCTTCCTTTCCCTCTCCCGCCCCCACCCCGCTCACACACACTCTCTCTCTCTCTCAAATAAATCAATCTTAATTTTTTTAAAGATTTGATTTCTTCATTCACAAGAGACACAGAGAGAGAGAGAGACATAGGCAGAGGAAGAAGCAGGCTCCTCGCAGGAAGCCCAATGTGGGACTCGATCCTGGACCCTGGGATCACACCCTGAGCCAAAGGCAGACACTCAACCACTGAGCCACCCAGGCATCCCAAAGAAATAAATCTTTAAAAAAATAAAATATTCCAAAAAAATAAATAAAAATTAAAAAAATAAATAAAATATACATGATATTACCTATTCCTACAGAGTATTTTAAGAATTAAATTAGATAATATATACAAACATGCCTAGGACCACAAAAGATGTTCAACAAATGCTAACTCCCTTCCTTCTTCCTTCACTTGAATTAGGTTTCAGACCCCCCTGGTTTTATAACAGATATCATCTACTGAAATCAACTGCTAAGATTTTTTAAAACATATGCAAAAAATCTACACACTATTGTCTTAGAACAGGGCAATTGTAAAATAGAAGTATCCTATAATCTATAGAATTGGACAATTTGAAACAGCTAAAGGAAACAGTACTCAGTTATATTTTGTTGCGAAAATTATATTTTAGGAAGCAGCAAATCTTTTGTGCTCATTATTCAGAAATTCTTTAATCATCTTTTTTTTTAAGATTGTATTTATTTATTCATGAGAGACACAGGGAGAGAGAGAGAGAGGCAGAGATACAGGCAGAGGGAGAAGCAGGCTTCATGCAGGGAGCGACGTGGGACTGGATCCCATGACTCCAGGATCAGGCCCTGGGCCGAAGGCAGGCGCCAAACCGCTGAGCCACTGAGGGATCCCCCCATTATACAGAAATTCTTATTTGACTGTATTTAGATTGTTTTAGAAACAATTTAAGTACAATTATCATCCAATATCATTAGCTTCTACAAATGGGGCTTTCAACCTTGGGAGTGATCCATTTGGATGCAGTATTTGAATTCCATTTATGTGCACATTATCTGTCAAAGAGAATGCTAAATTGAAAATTTGGGTTATGTGCAGTAAATGGAAACGATTACTTTAACTTGAGAATTAGACTAATGAGAACAGGGGAAAGGAATTTAGAGATCCTCTCCTCCAACCTCCTTATTTTACAAATAAGGAAATTAATAGCATGAAAGACCTAGTAACTTGTCCTCATGACGAGTTACTCATGAGTTACCAGCAAACCTGGGAACAGAGCCCCGGTTCCAGGAGTGTGTTCTAGTGTCGTTTGACTTTGAAGAATGGGTGACACTTCAGCAGCATAGGTGATGGGAAGGGATTGTGGAGAGGCCGACAGCACTCCAGCCAGAGGGATCAATGGAAGTAATTGTACAGAGACAGGCTCTGAAACAGGGAATGTCAGAAAGGGGAGGCCGGAAGAAGAGATTAAGATGAAGTTCTGTGATGTCAGAAGAGAGTCTGGGATTCTCTTGTAACACAGAATATCAGAAAAGAGTTTTAGGGACTCCTTTAAAATTTTTTTTTAATTTTATAGTTTATACGGCTTTTCCATATTTGTATTCTCATATAATCACTATAGCAATCTTAGGAAGTAGATATTATACAGATGATAGTCTAATATTCAGGAGGTCACATTCTTTGCAAAACTAAGGGTTTTTTTTTTTAAGATTTGATTTATTTATTCATGAGAGAGGCAGAGACACAGGCAGAGGGACAAGTAGGCTCCCTTCAGGAAGCCTGTTGTGGGACTTGATCCCAGTACCCCAGGATCATGTCCTGAGGCAAAGGCAGATGCTCAACCACTGAGACACCCAGGTCTCCCTAAAAACTAAGCTTTAAACTCAGGCTCTGAATAGAAAAACTGTGTGTTATAATTTTTTTTAAGATTTTTTTGTTTTGGGGCACCTGAGTGGCTCAGTCTGTTGAATGTCTGCCTTCAGCTCAGGTCAAGATCTCAGGGTCCTAGGATCAAGCCCCAAACCTTCTTAGGAGAACTCTACTTCCCTCCCCTTGATGTTGGGCTCAACCATGTGACTTGTTTTGGCCAACGAAATATTAGCAGATTTAATGTTGAAATTTGAAATGTGCTTCTACACACAAGCTGGAGTTGTCCTCTTGTACTTCTGCTATCATAATGAGAAGAGCTTCACCTGAATGATAGTTCCTGGTCCATTAGCCTCAGGCTCAAGAATTTGAGTACATCTGCCCAGCTCCCCCCAGACTTCCCAGTGGTTGAGTGGCTGGAGTAACCACCCTCCCATCCTTCAGAAGATCTAATACTAGCCCATCCAAAGACACTCTCTGAGACTCAAGGATAATAATCTAGATCCATATGCACCTCACCAGCAGAGCACCAACCTCTGAGCTTCCTTCTTCATTACTCCGGAAGCTGAACCAGATGATGGGACAAAAAACTGAAACCTTAACTTCTATGTCTACTTACAGTATTTTCTCTGTAACAAATATTCTTTTTATCAAAAAAACCCAACTTCTTAAATAATAGGGTTTGGAATTTTTTTCCCCAACAAACCCATAAAAAGAAGACTCAAACCAGAACCCAATTAAATCTCTTGACGGTCATCAGGAGTTAAGAGAGCCCATGTTTATGGATAGAGAACGTCCTACTCTGAGCCCCTTATTTTTTTTAAAGATTTTTTAAAAGATTTTATTTATTTATTCATGAGAGCCAGAGAGGCAGAGACCTAGGCAAAGGGAGAAGCAGGCTCCTTGCAGGGAACCCAATGCATGACTCGATCCCAGGACCCCAGGATCACACCCTGAGCCAGAGGCAGATGCTCAACCATTGAGCTCCCAGGTGCTCCCCACTCTGAGCCCTTTAATGAAGGTACATGGTTAATCTTACACGCACACAACACACACACACACTCTCACACACACACTGGCAGTGCTGTAAGGGCATTTTGCAAGTAGAACTAGAGCTTCTGATCCTCATTCAGAAGTAGCAGGATCATCATTCTGTTCATTCCAATGAGTGAAAACAGTGAGAGAACCTTCATGCATAATCTGGATATCTGGATAATGTAGGACTAGACTTTTTTCCACCTAGTGATGATAAATTGCACTGTTAGGGTAATAATCAGCTTGCAAACCCAACAGTTAACAGTTGTATGGAGATTCAATAGATATGCTCTTTAAAAACCTTACTTCAAAAAAAAAAATAAAAAATAAAATAAAATAAAATAAAAACCTTACTTCAAGTGCACCTGGGTAGCTCAGGTCATGATCTCAGGGTCCTGGAATCAAGCCCCACATCGGGCTCCCTGCTCAGTGGGAGTCTGCTTCTCCCTCTCCCTCTGTTTCTTCCCCCTGTTCAGGCTCTCTCTCTGCCCCTTTCTGTCTCAAATGAATAAATAAAATCTTAAAAAAAAAAAAACCTTCATCACTCTCCTATAAATTGAATCTCATTCTAAATGCATCAAAAGGCTGTTTAAGAAAATGTCATGTTGAAATTTTTGACAAAGCAAATAATCCCACTCTTGTATCTGTTATGGAAGTTTTCTATACTGGGTGTTCCTAAACCACAGTGTACCTGCGGTACTTCCCCTATAAGGCAGCTTCTCTGCAGGAGGGCGTCCTTATCACAATGACAACAGTAATGTTAAAATGCTTTACATCACTCTTTATTTCAAAAGTGCTTTACTAACATAGACTAATCTTCACAACATTTAAGGGAGGTAGATAAGTATTACACCACTTTCACGGATGGAGAAACGGAGGCAAAGATGAGTAAATTGTGTTGAAGGGCATAATATATGGCACGATTAGGAAAAGAATATGTTGCTGTCACGGATCACTGGTGATCTTTCCCATGACTTCTGAGTCCCACCAACACCAAGGTAGCAGATGCAGCATGGAAGCAGGTTGTCCACAGTTTGGCTAGTCTAAGGCTACGCTTCACCTCGATACCAGATGTTGTTGAATGTGCTACCCTTTGGCAAGTATTTCCCTCACACACACACTCTCACCTGACTCCACCTCTAAAACAGGGGAGAGTGGGAGCTATTGTGGGTGCAGAAGGAGGGGCTGGAGGAGCAGGGCTGGGAAGGCAGAAGACAGAAAATATGAACTCATATCAAAGCAAGGGCGAGGAGGAACAGGAGGACCAGTTGGAAGCAGCCCAAGAAAGAGGAAAGCCACGGCAGCAGAGTGTCACTTCATTTGAAAAGCTCAGACATCCAGAAATGCTATTAAAAGGGTAATTCTTAGCAATGACATTACAGAACCGCTCCTTGTGGCTTTGCCAAATATAATTATCAGGTCCTTCTGACATTCCCAGAAGGCAGAGCCATTCCTTTCCCCTGCTCCAGACCAAGTGCTGATGTAATTGACCTGACACTGCAGAAGCTATTGACAACTCAAACGCACTCTGCCACCATGCCACCTCTCTTCCTTTATTCTTTCCTCTTTAAAAAAAAAAAAAAAAAGCCAATGCATTTTAAGATTCTTTGCGAAATTCATAAAACATTCCCTAAAATTTTGATGCTTAAGAGGGCAGGTTTCCATGTTTGACTTTTGTAAAGGGGCTGTGATAGGCCTACATGGGGATTACCAGCCCCTCCGCTAATGCCCCTTTACACAACATGGCATGCTAAAGAATCTTTTCTGAACTTTCTAGCACAAAACCATGATAAGAGATGGTGACATGCACTGCTAGCTGCACTGGAGGTACTGGGGGCAGAGGCAGCACAAAACAAGAGGGCTGACAAAGACCCAAAGAGGGGCTACTGTGTCGGACAGACAAGTAGAAGAGACAAAAGCCAGAGTGAAGATGGGACAATCAAAGCAGAGATGGGTGCAGGTGCTCGTGTTTGAGGCTGAGTGGCAGGCAACAGCATTAGTTCATCTCTCGACCTCTCCTGCGTTGAGTCAGAGCCAGAAATGCATTCTTTCTGCTTTCATTTCAATTGGCAGGATTATTCTTTCAGGCATCTAGCTCTAACACCTCACCCCTCCTCTCCAACAAAAGCAATCCACCGCCAAACCTGACTGCGTCCCCCTCTGCAGTGCTCTTGACATTGGTCTCCCCCAGTCTGACTAGAGCCTCCTCTAGATCCTTCTATCATCTCGTCCTAACCAGGGCCAGATCCTCCTACCTCATCTCCCAGATTCATCTTCTCTAAACTCAGTTTCACCTTCTCTTCTTCCTCCTGGCTCACAGTTTTGATCATGCTACTGCCCAATTTGGAAATCCACCATGTTCTCACTGCTTCCCAATCATGTGTCTCATCCTCTTGAATCTTCAACAGGACCTTGCATCCAGCAAAGGTTCTCCTCTTTCTGAATCTCTACCTGTCCAAATGCCAACTCTAAAGACTTAGCTCAGATGCCACCTCCTCCAGAAGGCTTCCTTCCTCCTGGAGGAGGTGGTTATTTGCTCTGAGCTACAAATGCACTTGAAGATATGCACTAATGGAGTACGTGACAGCTGTGTACAAGTCTTCCCTCCCTTACTGGGCTGTGTCTGTGATCTGGCTGGGGGGATGGTGAACTGTCTTAAATTTTGTCTGTTCCCTACAACATTTATCAAGAAATGCTTTTGCATTTCCACCTCAGTTAGGGAACTACTCAACGGTGAAATGAACATATACCTGTCCATGAATGGAGACACCAAAGTACACCATAGGCATGATCTGGCTTTCAGAATAAAACAAATCTCTGATATAACCTGGAGGGATGGGGCAGGGGCAGGCAGGTGGGACTGTTTGTTTTCTAATCAAGAGTCTGGGAACTGAGCTTCTGCTTTGCCATTTATTAGCTACTGGTCTGGTACCAGATGGTTCTTCTCTGAGCATCATTTTCTTACTTCTGCATGACCTCACAGGATTAAGGATCAAATGAGACATATCTGTGAGCTCTACACCATTGGTTCTCAATCCCAATGACGTATTATAATCTCCATTAAAGTTTTCAAAAAATGTAGAGGACCAGGCCCCAACCCAGATCAACTGAATAAGAATCTTTTGAGAATGGAACCAGGTGAGACTAATTATTTATAAAATACTATTTCTAATGCATAGCCCAAGTGGAAAACTGTTAAAAACTCATAAATATCATTAACAGTAGAGCAAGTTGCTTTAGGCTGCTGGTTTCATTATCCTTTGTTTGGTTAGGAATTAGTTCCATGTTTTTATAGTTTCATTATGTGTGAGCATTTTTTTTTGTGTTTGTGTTGTGTTCTGCAATGGTTGTTTGTGTGCTTAAGTGATAAATTCTGAGAGAGGATAATATCCAGCACAAAGCTGCACACAAAGTGTACCTAACCCAATCTGGGTAGGGGGTGGGAAATAAGTAAAATCTTCTTGGAGTCCTCTGAAACCTTACTACACAGAAGTGTGATGATCAGACAGGCAGAACTGGCATAACCTGGGAGTTTTTAAGAAATGCAAAATCTCAGGTCCCACTCCAGAAGCTGCATATTAACAAGATTTCCAGATGGATCAGTAGGTGAAGCAAAGCGACACTTCTCTCAGTTGACATCCATGTTGAGGGCCTGCTGTTCCCTGCCCTAATCCTGAAGGGGTGAGAGGGCATGGAGAGTCAAGTCCTGTCTCCCATAAATCATTTAAGCTTGGGACTTTATCCAGATGTGTCTTATCTGAAGAGTCCATTGGGTAAAAACGAAATGAAGGACACAAATCCTTACAAAAGGATCCTTCCTTTCAAAGACTAGTCTTCACAGCTTTCCTTCAAATAACTAGTTCCTTATATTAAGAGATCAGGGTAGAGAATAAACTGATATCCATTCAAGTTTTATGCAGTGCATCACTAACAAGTGTCTGTTTATCTTATTGAACTTATAGCTCCCAGGACCCAAATCCCAAAATTATGAAGGCAGGAAGCTGAGCCAATGCAAGTCGTCAATTACTGCCTGTTGACCCATGCCCTCTGGACAACCATGATGTTGGCAGTACCCATCCTGCAGACTATTATAGTCGAGGAGTTGTAGCAGATTCTGAACATTAGCTAGACCAACTTCCTTGTTGTATGAACAGGAAAGACCAGAGCCTGGATTAAAAGGAGTTACACCAGGTCACATGGTACTTTGAGGCAGGGCCAGGATCAGAATTCAGGCCCTGACTCCTAGCCTTACACTCCCTACATAGCTTCTGCCACACATTCTTTTCTTTCCCCATCACATGGCCTTGATATTTCACACTCAGAAATTGCTGACCTGCCTTGGCACGTAAGTGTCACTTTGACTGTTCCAGCTACTGCTGTGTCCAACATCCCAGAAATGTTTTCAACACTAGGCTACAGGAGAAGTTATATCACAACCCAATCCAAATATCCACTTGCCAATCCATATTTCCAAATATGTTGGTAATGGGTTCTTAAAAAGCCCAATGCTACCCATGCAATGCAAACTACAAAGCATTACTATCAGCTAGCACCATGAGCACAGTGACCGAAGGGCCTTTCCCTAGGTGGCTAGAGATTAAAAACAGGGCGCCCATGAACTCAGTAGCACAAAGTTGGGAGGACACTACAGAGGAAAATCAAAGATGAGCACAGTGGGGGGAGGCAGCACCTTTAAAAAACATACACAGTGTGACTATAAAATTGCAAGTCTTATCTTTTAATAAAACAGACATGACAGATTATAGAAATCTAATGAACGTTTCTCCCTCAAAGCAGTTACATCCTTAGTTCCAACAAACTATCACGGTTGGAGCTGCTATTTGGAACTCCTCTTTGGGGGAAAGGCCTTAAAAGGCAGTTTATGAGCCACATTAGAAAATATCCTTCCAAATGCTGGACTGTTTAAAATCAGAAAAGCCACTCAAAAAACAAAAAAACGACACTGATAAGAAAAACAAAACAAAACAAAACAAAAAACAATGAGAGAGGTGCTGTGTGCGGCTCTCAGGGAGGTTCCCTAAGGACTTCCCGCAAGTTCTGAGCAACAGCACCACCACTGCAGAAACAATGTGTGGCCTCCTGGGTCTTTGTGCTGCTTTCAATAGGAGCCCATTCATTTGGATAGAAAAGTTCTGCTGTCTATTTAAAAAAAAAAAAAAAATCAGCCACACTTCTTTATAGTCACACTTGCAATCTGATTTAAAAAAATACAACAACAACACTCGCACATGGTTCTTGTATGAATTCTAATTAAGAGACATTACATTCAGAATTATAGCACTCGTAGTGATCATTTTCAGGAGACTGGAACAGCTTCTTTGCCACTGAAGGGGTACACAGGGTGCGGCTGGCTGTTTACCTGAATGTATTCTTAAATACGCGACTACTACCGCTCTAAGTTTCCTACTTGTAGCTCTGTTACAAGTTCCTGACCGCAAGTTCACGTTCCAGGCTTTCTTTGCCCACATGGGCTGGTTACAAGGGAGCCGACCCCCGCAGTCTTAGGGTGAATTGGGAAAGGGCCGGTTAAATGAGGAGACAGGCCACTCCTTGGTGAAAGTTTGTAGCTTTCTTTCCCAATACATCTTCTTTTTATTGAGAACTTCCATTTTTATCCTGTGCTCCTCCTCTGCCATCTCACACTCCCGCTCTATCTGCTGGATTTTGGCCACATGCACCTCGTTCATTTGTATCAGCTGCAGCTGTAAGATGGACATTTGTTGATGGTGTTCTTCCTCATGCATCTTTTTTAAAGCACCTTCCTGAGAGGTTTTGCTCCTGTAGTGTTTATTGGCTGTGATTCTGACAGCTGAACACGAGGGTTCAGGTTGAGAGGTCCCTTCACACACTGGAAAATGTATGAACTCTTTCTCATCATCGCACAGTTCTCTATTTGAAACAGCAAATGATTCTGAAAAACAGTAGCAGAAAACATACACGTTCAAAGATTTTACAGGCAAAGAGTAAATCGATCCTATTTCAAATGGCAGGTCCCCCATCACAGGAAGTAGCGGAAACAGCGTCTGCATGAGCCTGCGTGTCTATGGGTACCCTTGCCATGCCTGACTTTTGAAAAACCCACAAGTCAAAACCAGTGTTCCCTTCAGAAGTAATGATAAAGAGTTTTGTCATGTCACTTCTAGAACTGTGAACTATGGGAACAGTGGCTCAAGAACTGGAGACCCTGTTATGTTGATCTAAGTTCTAAAGGGGAATGTGCACAACTCTGAGGGAGCAGAAGGCCACGGCACGAGGCCAACAGTGGGTTTTCAGATTAAGTTCTCCCTCCATCTGATCTCCCCATCTCGGGCTCTCATCCAACCATGAACACTTATTACATTCGATTTCCACAACGGTGCCACTGCTCCTTTTCCTGGTCACGGGTCTTACCCCTGGAGAGCCACCTCACGGATGTTCCTTGAAAGGCGAGTCTACATTCCCCGGCCTAACCTCCTAGCACATCATTTCTCTGCAATCTCTAACATTTGGCTGTTACCTCTAGCACTGCCATCTGGGGGGCAACATCCAGATCTCAAAGAAACTTTTCAGTGCCCCTCTTACGTAACCTCTCCCTAGCACTTAACAATCCTTGAAATGTCTTCCTTAGCTTCTGCACCATGGCTCTCTGATCAGTTTTCGACACTTCCTCTCTGATTGCTCCTTCTCAAGCCTCCTTCCAGGACTGAGACTCTTGCTGCATCCACTCCTCACCTTTAATATCCCCCTGGGGTTCCCATCTTTGGCTCTGTTTTCATTGTTCTGGCCTTCCTTTATTCAAAAATACCCTGGGCGCCCTGCAATCCTACTACAGGCTTCATATTCTTTAAAAGCCAAGCTCTTTTTCACAATTCTGCCTCTGTTCCTTCAGCTGGAAGCTGGGCTAATTATTCATCTCTCCCCTCTCTCCCCCAACCCAGGGCCCTGTCCTCCTTTAAACCTGCATTTACTCCAGACTCTCCTTTTTAAACTCTCCCCAACCCCTACTTTGTCCAGCATCTGTGAAACCCCAGATCTCTCCTTTCTCTATGAGTACTCTACTGTTAAGGCACTTACCACATCCTAGTATTACTGTGGGACCATGCTTATTCATTTCTTTTATCCTTGGGTACCAATTATTTTGCTTGGTACACAGAGGATGCCTAGTAAATATTTATTGGCTGAAGCTCTGAACACAAAGGGAGAAGAGCTTATGGATACAAAAGGCTGCCATTTTAGCTGGTGCCACATTTGCACTAGTATTTTTATAGGGCAATGACATTTTATCAATTAAGGAGTTTCAATAAGGAAGACACTAACTCCACTAACCTATGGAGTCTTCCAGCTGTGACTCCAAGGCTTTCTTGGGATGCTTTATGTTTCCAATAATGAGAATTGTCTCCTTGGAGAAAAATAATATCAATTTATTAACAGAGTTGATTATGTTATAAGTCCACTCCATTATTCCAGAAGATGGGATGCCGGGAATGTTAACGGCTGCTGGGGGAAACCTAACTCGTAATACTCTGTTAATAAAAGGGAAATGGCTCCTGTTTGGTTTATTTTACTCCAAGGGGTTACGCAACTACCATAACTGGTCCCTAATTAAGATGAAAGGAAAGGTAGATGTCTCGCTTCTGAAGGAGAAGGTTAAAAGTACTTCTGTGTCATCCAGAGATAGTGAAGATGTCTCCCTAGGAATCTTTCCCAACTCCGAGGGCTATGGCTTTAATTAGATGTCCTGCCTTCACATTCTTGCTGCCTCCTGAGCCTACCTCTGGCACGGCACTTGTTAAAACTGGTGGCTTAACTATGTCCCCCTCAGGTCTCTGCCTACTGTGAAGACAGAAACTGTCTATTGTTCGTCCTCGAGGAGAACCCACTATGGCCTGGACACTGCTGGCCATGTCCAAAAGGTATGGGAATGAACTGGTTGCAGGGGGTCACATCTCTCTCAACTCAGCACAACAGGGTATACAGGACCGTGTTCTGAATGGAGAGCCAAGGCACAGGACGAGGGAATGGGAAAGGCTTTGCCCCGAGAATAGGGTCCCTCAGATGTGAACAACTGTAAAGAGGATTACCTCACCTGCTTCCCATCTACTATGAGATCTGAAAGTGTCTTCTTTGAAGGCTGGACACATAGACATTTTGTGGGACCTCTAGCCTCTTCTTTTCTTTGATTCCATTCCAGAGGGTAGTTCTGCACAGTCCTCTAAGTCTTTAACGTTCATGCCCTCATGATGCTGCTCATCTCTCCCCATTTCTAAATTTTTATCTCAACTATTCCAGGCTTTAGGGGCCTGATGATGATGATGATGATGATGATGATGATGAAGGCAGCTACCATTTTCTGAGTAGCTAACCAGGCACAAGGCTAGTGCTTTGCAGCATCACCTCACTTAATTGTTACAACAATCTTCCAAGAGAGGTATTACAGGAAACCAAACACGGGGCAGTCCAGGTGGCTCGGCGGTTTAGTGCCGCCTATCAACCCAGGGTGTGATCCTGGAGACCCGGCATCAAGTCCCACATCAGGCTCCCTGCATCTCCCTCTGCCTGTGTCTCTGCCTCTCTCTCTCTCTCTCTCTCTCTGTGTGTGTGTGTGTGTCTCTCATGAATATATAAATAAAATCTTAAAAAAAAAAAAAGAAAAGAAAACCAAACACAATATCCAAAGTCATTTGGCTAATTGAAAGAACCAGGACTCTAATCCAGGTTTGTGTGACTCCAAAATCCAAGCTCAACTACTACAACACCCAGCTTCTTCCTGCCTCACTTGCCCAGCTGATCACTCAGGCATCTTAAAAATGCTACCTCCAAGTTGTATCTACTACAAAATGCTCTATCATTAAGAATATGAGCACACAGTTAAAATGTTGATCTCCAAATTTGTCTCTATAGAACTGTGAACACGAAGACAAGTATGGTCATGTCTGGGAGCAGAGAAAGGACTCTACTTTTAACTGTCCTTTTTTAGTTTAAATGTGTGCTAATGTATAAATTTTAAAGAAAAAACAATTCAGGCCTCTTAAGAAAACTCTGGCAGAAGCTGAAGCTTAAAACTAGAAGAGCCTGATGGAGTAGTTAATTAACTTTCACACAAATATTAGCTCCAATGAATGGAAGCTAGTGTTCAGATGGGGAGAATCTTCTCTTAATTGGAAAAAGGCTATCCTGGGAATGGCAACCTGCTGCAAACACAAACCATGCAATCTCTCTCCCAGGTAACACAAAGTCACCCGAAGTAGAAAACAACTCAATCTTGTGCAAAATGGATAGGAAGACCTGGCTGAGTCAGGTTAAGCATCTGACTCTTGATTTTAGTTCAGATTTTGCATATTTAAAATACATGCATACAAAATACCTGCTGTCAAGGACATGTGAGAGAATACACAAGCACATTGGAATGATTAGGAGGCAGAAGAAAAGAATGAACGTGGTTAATGGTGATAATAACAAGGGAATAAATGCATAAATAACACAAAAAAGGGGGGCTTTACACAGACCAATGATGTTAATGTGCCATGACTAGAACTACAACTCAGTCCCTGTACTGGAGTTCCCATCCCCAAAAGAAGAGGATTAGATTAAAAAGTGAGGGATCCCATGGTGGCTCAGCGGTTTGGCTCCTGCCTTTGGCCCAGGGCGTGGTCCTGGAGTCCCAGGATCGAGTCCCACATCAGGCTCCCTGCATGGAGCCTGCTTCTCCCTCTGCCTGTGTCTCTGCCTCTCTCTCTCTCTCTCTCTCTCTCTCTCTCTGTCTCTCATGAATAAATAAATAAATATTTAAAAAAAAAAAGATTAAAAAGTGATTAATCATGGAATTTACTAATAAATGTTTGCATTATTTAATTATAGCCTTGTGTACCTATGTTTGCATTATTCACTTATAGCTTTATAATAGAAGAATAATAACTATTATATAACAGCATATGAAACTAAATATCAGTTTTCTTAAGATAGTTGAGTACTACTTGAAAGCTTAGGTTTTTTTTTTTTTGAAAGCTTAGTTTTCTTAAATGTATTTGACATTTGGTCATCCTACTCTCCTTTCCACCTCTAGCACATTTTGTTGGCTCCCTTAGTTTGTTCTGCAAACCTGTTCCCCCACGATAACAAGAGATATGTATCACAGTCAAATGATCACATATTATAAATCTATAGGGTACAAATTGTTTCAATATATTTAAGGGGGAAAAATGCTGGGGTTTTTTGCAAATACATTCCTTAGAGTTAAAATTTAAGACTACCATGTTCAAATACAGATGCACATCTCAAGAAAGTCATGGACAAAGCTAAGAATATCCAGGGGATGGTGATCAAGATGACACAGCCGAAACCATCTCACACAAGAAACAGTTGGAGGGAGGCCTCTAGTGGAATACTGCCAGGCTCCATCCTGTTCAACAAATTTCAACAAATCTCTAATCATCTAATTCTGTAACAGGCACTACTCTGTAAGGTGTGAGAACAGTACTGTCCAATAGAACTATAATACGAGCTGCTTGTGTAATTTAAAATTTTCTCATAGCCACCTAAAAAAAGTAAAAGGAGGTGAAATTAATTTTAATAATATATTTTTATCCAATATAAAATATTATCATTTCAACGTGTAATCAAAATAAAAATTATCAGTAAGATTTTCTACTTTCTGTTCTTGGTATTAAGTCTTGATAATACAGTGTATATATGCAAGAGCATATCTCAATTCAGCCCACCCACATTTCAAGTGTTTACTAGCCTCTTGGGGCTACTGTACTAGATAGCACAGAGTTAGAGACTACAGTAAAACACACACACACACACACACACACACACACAGTCTATGTGTCAAAATACACACCACAAAATGAAAGCCATATCCTAATGCAAGTTTTCAACTTTTTCCCCACCAAGCCCCAGAAGGGATAAATGACAATTATAGCTTTCTTCTTCTTTCTTGAAAATAAGTTGAAATACAAAATGAGGTAACCTCAAGGCTGTTTTAATGGATAAAGAGAATTCCAGTACCTTATCTACTAGTGTTAACAGATTACTTTGGACACACTTCCCAACTGACAAAGCACCACGGTTCTCCACTGACCTCCAGATGTGACCTAGAAACAGGAATAGTCAGCATAGGCTGTACTTTGATCGTCACCAGCAAAAAGAGAAGTCTCCCATGTCATATAGGTACAAACATTCAATTTAAAAACAATCTTTTTTACAAGTGTGAATCTCTAGAAATGTCACTACAGAAGGACACTGAGAATTCATATTTGTTCCCTTCTCACTGGAAATTTATAAATTGTGTTTATGAGTAAATGAATGACATCATTTCCTCTGAAAAGAAAGAAAAAAGTTTTTGGAATGAACTTTCCAGATCCTACTCTAGAATTTGAAAGTGGGGAAATACGACTGTCCCCTTAGAATAACGCTATGAAGTCAATACACAATAATTAAGATCAAAGATTTGCAACATTAAGTGAAAGCAGTCTATACCAGCATCTTCTTCAGCAACATCTCTCAGGGAACTAAACAATTTGAAAAGCAGCCGGGCTGATTCACCTGCCTCTCTCCCTCAGCACCACTCCCTTCACTGCCTGCCGAGAGTGAATGGCTCTGAGGCCAGGAGACAGACACTGTCAATTAGCAGTGCATTCCATCCACAATAAATGCTAACAAGGAGAGGTAAGAGAGAAAGTTGGCAGTGTCCACCCAAACACTATCTGCTGGGGGGTACCCTGGCTTGGGAACTCAAGAATCAAAACTCACACAGGGTTTCTGCACTGGAAAACAATATGTGATGTTCATGACACTATGGCTGTCCAAATGGCTCCCTGGACTTAATCTTGGTCAAACGATCAGCAAACAAATTTTTAATTATCCCCAGGATGATCTGCCTATAGTGGGAAAAAATGTGCTAACTAAAAACATGTATTCAATTCACTTGGTTACCATCTTTTTCACTCCACATGGAAAATATTCTTAGTTTTAGACAGTTTCTTGTGACTTATAATTAACCACTCCCTCAGAACTCAGTCTAGTCTGGGAACGCTAATAAGTGAATTTCTCATCCTGCAAGCCAAAGATCATAGTTTTCCTAGGCCAGTGCTTGCTAGGTCCTGGGAGCAGCCCTCTGGCCTCCCTAGGAATATTTCTCTGCTTTACAGTGTGTCTTCTGCAAACTTTAAATAAAATCTTTAAGAATAAATAAATTAATAAAACTCCGTCTCTTGATTTTGGCTCAGGTCATAATCTCAGGGTTCTGGGATCCTAGGGAAGGAGATGCCTGCTCAGCACAGAGTCTCCTTCCCCTCTCCCTCTGCTTGTGTGTGCTCTCTGTCAAATAAATAAATAAAATCTTTAAAAAAAATAAGATTGAATAAATATAAATTCTCAAAGAAATTTTCTTTAATATGGATGACGTAGGCTGAGATAAGCAACTGAGGTACTTTATTAATAGCTGTATTAATAGAGCCCTTTATTTTTCCTTATTCTTCATAATAAAGATGAGAGAGACCCTAGAACAAGGATATCAACAGGTCCTCTTGTTTTGTTTTGTTAATATTTTATTTATTTATTCATGAGAGACACACACACACAGAGAGAGAGAGGCAGAGACACAAGCAGGGGGAGAAGCAGGCTCCATGCAGGGAGCCCAAAGCTGGACTTCATCCCAGGTCCCCAGGATCACACCCTGTGCCAAAGGCAGGGTGAGCCACCCCAGGGATCCTGGTCCTCTTGTTTTTATGTTCTATGCAATCTGGAGATTTTGAATTGGGAAAAATCAAGTTTGACATGAAAAGTTTCTCTTTAACAAACTCCCTCGAAATTAAAGATCTTAAAACTAAAACGTCAAGCAGGCACCCAGAGAGACCACGCCTGCTGGAAGCCATACCTTGGGCTGCGTTGTCCGGGTGGTACTCGGGCTCCTCTTCTGGAGGGCTCTGCAGGAAGTAGAGCTGCTCCGGCAGCATGCTGGTGATCTTCTCCTTCCCCAGGACGTGCGTGCTCAGGAGAGGGCTGACGCTCCGTTTCACCTTCTCTCTCCTCTCATGGGCCATAATCTTTTTGGTCCGAGCCTTGATGTTCTCCCAGCACTTCTTCAGCTGTTTGAAATCCCGCAGTGACACACTTGGCTGAGAGTTGTATTCATGGGCAAGCGCCTGCCAGGTACGCTGCTTGAGTGCAATAGTTCGCGCATCACTTTTCTTACATTCCAGCACATATTTGTACTTTTCTACCAAAGCAAGCAGGATGCTCTTTTCCAACTCCGAGAAGTATTTGGCAGGTTTTATAATTTCGTTGTTTTGCATTTTCCACTATATTTTTCCTGGCTGTTAGCTATCCTGTAAAAGGAAGTTTGAAACAATAATTACTAACTCCAGCAATGAAAATGTCTGCAAGCCACTTAAGCTGAATCCCGGGCTTGATCCCGTTGCCTGAGATACAGTACTTTCTCTCCCATTAATAGTGAATTAGGATAGTCTCAGGAAAACATTCAGAAGGTCACTACGAGTGGGGCTTTACTTCAAAGAAGGTTTTCAAGTAGGTCCTTAATTGTGGGTCTTGGCCATTCTGTGATATCTTGTCTGTAACAGCAAAAAAAGAAAAGTGAACATCTAGGGATACTCTTAATTTGTTCATTTATTTCTGCTCAGTGTGGGGGAACTGATCATTCCCCCACCTTCATAATGTTAGGCAGCTTTTCAACTAAACAACTTTCTCAAAGTTTTGTCACAGCTGAAGTCAAGAAAAGCCACAGTGTAACCAAATAGAATGGGTAACATAAACACTGAGATTTCGGAATCATCAGGAAATCACCCCAAAAGACTCGACATTTCCATCACTATGTCTGTGATCTTAGATAGGGGCATGCTCCTAAAGAAACTGCAGTTTCTTCATCTTTAAAATGAGGGCTTGGAGTCTGTGATCCCTTAAGGTCTGAGGGTCACTTTTAAGTATACAGTCCGATATAAATAATTCATATAATTTCAGAGGTGAAAGGGCCAGCAGCTCTTTTTTCAATTGAGGGAACCAAGGGCCAGCAAATAGATTGCTCAAAATCACAAAGATGGTGCCTTGGGAAATCACGAACCTGGATTGTCCTAATAATCTGGCATTCTTTTTTTTTTTTAACACACCAAATATTCATTTTTATTATGGATATTCCTTTAAAGTCTTTGTTCAGATACTATAATAACAGTTATCAATTGTATATTATTTATAACTTTTGAAATACTTTATATCTCTATTATCTTTTAAGAATAAGTTACATATCTTTTTATACATTTAGTTTAAAAATATATATTAAGGGCTCCTGGGTGGCTCACACAATTGAGCATCCAACACTTGATTTCCACTCAGGTCGTGATCTCAGCATCATGAGATCAGGCCCCAAGTTGGGTTTCCTGCTCAGTGGGGAGTGTGCTTGGGATTCTCTCTCCCTTTCCCTCTGCCCACCCCCTCTCTGAAATAAATAAATAAATCTTAAAAAAAGAAAACTATATATTTAATACATATTAATTTGATAGCTATATACATAATGAAATGATTACTACAGTCAAGCTAATTAACATATCATCTCCTCACATAGTTACCTTTTTTCTTTTTTAAGCAATCTCTATACCCCACCTGGGGCTTGAATTTACAACCCCAAGATCAAAAGTCGCATGCTCTACTGACAACAAGCCAAGCAGGTGCCCCAACAGAGTTACCATCTTTGTGTGTGCCCTAAGAGCACCTGGAACCTACTATCTCAGCATATCTCCAGTATTTAATACAGTATTACATAGACTTGTTCATCCCACATACCTGCAACTTTGTACCTTTTGTTGATTCTCATTTCCCCCACCCCTAACCTCAGTCCCAGTAACTTGTGTTCTATAATCTACTGCTAGGAGTTAAATAGTCTAGTATTTTTTTTTAAGAATTTATTTATTTGAGAGAGAAAGAGAGGAGAGAGAGCACTCATGGGAAGGGAGAGGCAGAGGGAGAAGCCGACTCTCTGCTAAGCAGGGAGCCAAGACGGGACTCTATCTCAGGACCCTGAGATCATGACTCGAGCTAAAGGCAGATACTTAACCAACTGAGCCACCCAGGCGCCCCAGTCTAGTATTCTTAGTATCATTTCACAACTATGTCTTGGGTTCTCACCTTGGGTGATTCCAAACTACAAGTAGCCATGACTCCCATAGGTCATCTTATCATCCCCCCCAGTACCGAACCAGCATTCGTTCATGCAAAAGATGCTTAGTAAATGTCTTATTCCCCTGAACCTAGGTGTGTTTTGTCAACCCACACATTTGTGACATATCTTCATCACAGGAAGTTTCCTACACAATTAATCACTCAAATATCTTCTAGTAAGAATGTCGCTAAGCAACACTGAATACAGCAATTGAGTGTTGTATGTTTCCCTCTGTGGGAAGGACCAACACACCTCAGTCTTTATATTTTCCAAGCCTCTGATTTTTTGGAATAACAGGCAAGCATCAAGATTCTTGATGATGCAGTCATCAGATGATAATGTAGTCCATTTAAAACTGATCAAAAGAATTAGGAACCAACTTGAAAGGAATGAAACATCTGAAAATCAACAAAGGTGACAGGTACACAAAGATTCATTAAATTATTCTCTCCATCTCCGTGTATGTTTATGTTTGAAAAAGTTCTGCAATAAGAAGTTATTGGAAAAAAGGCTGTGACTTTTAAATAAATGGTATACTAATTTAAAATTACATGATTACAAGCCAGCTATTCACACACTATGCTTGGAGAGGGGTTACTATAGTTGTGAAGAGCTAAAATCTGTGAGACCTGAAGGGACCAGGCCATATCAGAGAGCCTTGCAATTGAGGCCAAGGAAAAAGAGCTTTACATGAAGGCAACAGAACCCAATTAGGTTCTCTCGTGATGTACCACCTCATCCCCAAAGTTAAGGTCAGAAAGACTAATCACTAGTGTGATTAGTGCCTCCACGTACGAGGTACCCTGCCCCATATTCACTGTGGGCATATCAGCATCAGAGATCAAGAGATTTAGATACATGTCAAGGCAATTTGACCTTCAGGTCTTGGACAAAGCTAAACAAGGAGAAATTTACCTTTGGGAATGTGTCTCTGTATCCCTTAATTCCCAGGCCTGTATTTCAATCATGTTGGTCTAATGTCCCTACAATAACCCAATCCAGGCCCCTTCCTCCTCAAAGGTCCAAAATTTTTTGCCTTCATCAATATTCCTATTCCCTATTAACCAACATACCCCAAACAGAAATCTATTAGCACATATCCACTACAATACAGCTCTTCTGTATTATCTCTAGCTGCCAAGATATCTATGCCCAACTACATGTTCTTAAACTACACAGCTCCCAGAGCAGATTTTGATCCCTCATCCCAGCTCTTCTGCACCAGATGTCAATATGCCTACCTGCCCTTACACCCTCACTCTTTTGAAGAATCATTGCTATAAAGATAGAGAAATCTAAAAGAGAGAGAGAGAGAGAGAAATCTGATTAACAAATGAAAGGAATTGTTCCCTACACTTTTCTATTATAGGTAATGCTATCTTATTTATATGTACTTATTTATATACTTTTTCTTTCTACATAGATTTTTTTCTAACTTTAAAGATTTTGTTTATTTATTTGACAGAGAGAGACAGCACAAGTAGGCAGAGCAGCAGGCAGAGGGAGAAGCAGATCCCCCGCTGAGCAGACAGCGGACATGGGACTCCATCCCAGGACCCCAGATCATGACCTGAGACAAAGGCAGATACTCAACTGACTGAGCACCAACCCCCCCGCACCCCGGTGCCCCTCTAACTTTTCTTCTTCAAGATAGATTCCTAGAAGAGGAATAGTCGCCACAAAAGATGAAAACACTGAAGACTTCTGTTCCATCACCATCTGTCCTCCAGAAATGGTACACCGATTCACATTCCTACTAATAACACATGAGCACTTCTGCTTCCCCACTTCATTTACTGGTGCCCTTAACACTTTTTTTTACTCTATGCCAACCATGGAGCTGAAAAATGTCAGTTCACTGTTTAATGAAACATAAATTCCTGCTCTCAGGCAAATAAGTCACACTCTGAAAAAAAGTCTCTGTGATACTTGATGGAGCTCAAATTACATGGAATTAATTTCAAGCAATTAAATGACTCTACCTCATAATGTATGCAGAACCACTAGCTGCCACTAGGTGGTGGTGAGTTCGTGGGGAGTCTATTGACCTGTGTGACCAATTGAGTCTCAGTAGCAGATAACCTATACTGAGTACTTAATGTGGGTTAGACGTTATAGTAAAGGCTTAATATGCACTATATCACTTAATCCTCCCAAAAATAGCCCCTGAGACCACCATTTGTTAGACACAGTATTTTCTGTTAAAAAAAAAAAAAAAACTTTATTAAAGTACCGGAAGAAATTATACAACTGCTCTCAAAAGCAAATACTCAGAATTACCAACACCTGGGGACCATTAATAGCCTATTAACTAAACTGTTATTTAATCACTAGCTAAGTAAATCCAGAGTTACCAATTTACTTTGCTTAATTTTGTAGAACAGCAGGCCTCCCTGGGCCATGTGGTTGCATTCTGCAGGGCTGTAAAGGAATTCTGGTATGAGCCAATGTACCCCTAGAGGTCCCCTATGGATTCCCATCAGCCTCATGAGGGAAGCTGTTTATTCCCACTAACCAATTCCATTTCCCAGGTCAGAAAAGTGAGGTTCAGTCACCTGCCTGTGGCCACACAAAAAGTAAGTGGCAGAACCAGGATTCAAACCCAGATCCAATGCCCTCACTGTTCTCCATCTTTCAGACCTGATGACTGCTTGGGTCCCCGCTCAAATTACATGTCAATGAGCAATCTAACGGTCAGCAGGGAAAGTTCCCAGGGCAGAGCTACTCCTCGGGAGGAGCTGTTCATGCTTCTGTCCATCTCCTTTTGGTGGCTCTTCGTCCCCCATCCCCCCATCACCTGGGCCTTCATGTCTCAAAGCTAAGGCCCACAGCCACCCCACCCCAAGGTGAACCAGAACTCTAACCAGAACTCTGAAATAATTTCTGCTGTTGATCTGATGAGAACGAATCCGTAGAGACAGGGAGCTTTAAAATGGTCCACGCCTCAGGGGAACACTGACATTCTGCTTGAGCACCTGACAGTCCTAAGAAAACAAATACTTCTCAAAGTAAGATATCTCCAGGCAAAGCTTGTTAAAAGAAACTTCGAGGACAGAAAGCATATTCTAGCTTAAAACTACTCAGCGAGGTCCATAACTGGTTACAGATGACAACAAAACAAGCCTTTCCGGCTGCATCAGCTTTTATTAGCAAAAAGACGGGCCTTCCCCATCCCTCAACTCTCTGCTCAATACAGATCATCGTTTTGTGTTCTTTTTTTTAAGATTTTTAAATTTATTTACTCATGAGAGACCGAGAGAGAGAGAGAGAGAGAGAGAGAGAGGGAGAGACATAAGCAGAGGAAGAAGCAGGCTCCTTGCAGGCAGCCTGAAGTAGGACTTGATGCCAGGACCCGGGGATCATGACCTGAGCCGAAGGCAGACGTTCAACCACTGAACCACTCAGATGCCCAATACAGATCATTTTTTGCCATTCTGCAAGATGATACAGCTCCTGGTCCTTATGCATGGTTGTACTTCAACTGGCAGCCCAAGGGACCCTCATTCATTAAACATTTAATGAGTGAATACATTTTGATATAGGCATAAAACTGCCTATCATGCACACAATGAGTGTCACACATGAAACTGTTCATCAAAAGCTGCATTAAAGTAAAAATGGTCAGGGCACCTGGGTGGCTCAGTGGTTGAGTGTCTGCCTTTGGCTCAGGTCGTGAACCCAGGGTCATAGGTCCAGTCCCCGAGCCAGCTTCTCTCCCTCTGCCTGTGTCTCTGCCTCTCTCTGTGTCTCTCATGAATAAATAAATAAAAATCTTTTAAAATATAAATTTTTTTAATTTTAAAATTTAAAAAAATAAAGTAAAAATCGTCCAAAAAATGGCAAACAAAAACTCCCCTTGTGCCAGGCGAAGACTTGCAGACAGGACTAAATAAAAGAGCATGAATCCAATACCAAACAAGAACAGAGGAAACGGCACAATTCCCCAAACACGAACACTGACTAAAGCACCAGAAGATTGTAATAAGTACATTTAATATGACTTTAAAACAAAGACTCATCTGTTATGGGCTGAATGCTTATACACCCCCAAAATTCTTTTTTTTTTTTTTTTTTTTAGATTCTATTTATTCATGATAGAGAGAGAGGCAGAGACGACACAGGCAGAGGGAGAAGCAGGCTCCATGCAGGGAGCCCATTGTGGGACTCAATCCTGGGTCTCTAGGATCAGGCCCTGGACTAAAGGCGGCTCTAAACCGCTGAGCCACCTGGGCTGCCCTACTCCCAAAACTCTTAGGTGGAAGTCCTGCCCCCAGGATGACTGTACCTAGAGACTAAGTAATTAAGGTTAAGGAAGATGATAAAGGTGGGACCCTGATTCAAGGGGATTTACTGTCCTTATAAGAGACATCAGAGACAACATTCCCTTTCCCTCCTTCCCTCCCTCCTTCCTCCCCTCTCCCAGGCTTCCTATCTTCCCCAGGGCTCACAAAGAGGTCACATGAGCACACTGGGCACCAGCAGCCCACAAGCCCAGAGAAGCAGCTTCACTTGGAAGGAAACTTACCTCATTGGCACCACCTTGATCGTGGACTCCCCAGCCTCCGGAACTGTGAGGAATACGTTTCTGATGTTCAGGCCACCTAGTCTGCCGTATTTTATTATGACAGTCCAAGCTAACACACCATCTAATGACATTTCAAGTCCCCCAAGAGTCAATCTAAGCCCTAAAATTTGAGCAAAGACTAGAGAAACTTGGCCAGATTTTACTTCTATTGCCTTTCATGGAAAAGGGAAGGGAGCTCTTTGAAGTCAATACTCAGAATAGGAAGCGTGACTGGAGATTGGTAGTGCTGAGATCTGGGACAGGTGTCAGGACCTTTTAAACTTTAATGAATGACTGCTCGTGAAGTGAAGTGAACCAAGACACTGAGTGCATAAAACCTGGCCTCGAATCCTGACTTCACCCCTCACCGAGCTGTGTGACTTCGACCAAGTCAGTTCATCTCCAGCGTTTCATCTGTAACACAGGGCTAAAACCCCCGACTCTACCTCATTCCATCTGCACAACCACTCTGCAACGAGTATAATGAAGCAGCACAGACTAAAGCTTCAATAAATCTCGGTTCTTTCCCCTCCCCCCCACCTGGCCCATATTAAACTGCTTCCAAAAATAGAAGAGTGGGCTATATACAAGACACTCAGATACTTACTGGTTCTCTTACCGCATAGACATAGGATTCAACAAATGTGTCCTGAACACCTGCCAAAGGCTCTGTAGTATCCTAAACTATGTGGGAGGCACAAAAGCAAGCCAGACCCTCTGGCCTAGAAAGCGAGTTGGCCTGCACAAACTGATAACAAAAAGAGAAGCACATGGAAACAGATACTACGAAAGAGGACAAAGCCCCTTGGGCAGTCAGAGGAGGGAAGAGGTTCATTTGCATTCTTCATGAACAAGAGGATATCTGAGCTAGATCTTTAAGAATGTAGAGGATAAAAAAAAAGAATGTAGAGGATATGAACACAGAGAGTTGAAGGAGACCATTCAAATAGATAATCAATAAGGCCCTACACTCTGAGTGGTGGTGATGATGCTAATGGAAAGGAGAAGGTGCGCACCAGAGACTTCAAAGCGAGAAATCTGTGTGCATGTCTCTACACTAGGGTTGGGGGGGATCAAGAGGAAGCAGTGGATCCAGGAGCATCCACTCTGTGCAGGCACAGAGAGAGGGGGTATTCCTTAAGATCGAGGAGGTCACAATCCAACGAAGACCTAACCCAGTATAGCATATTGCAGGGCAGGCTGGTGACAAGGCAGAGTGACAAGCACGGTGAAAGAAATGTGCTCAGGGATACTACTCCGGGATTGGGAGGATCTCGATTAAGAACCTTAATTCCTATTAGAATAGACTGGAATTAGAATTAGCACGGCAGCAAAGGAAGACCATGATTTGGGAAAGAAAGAAAGAATGCACGGCGGTGTATGAGTGAGCGCAAGGAAACGTGGCACCCATTCCCCGAAGGCGGGCCTGGCAACACATTATGGGTGATCATTTGTTCTGAAGAGATGAAAGGTTATTTCTTATCCTGGCCTGTTGACTTCTCCCTGACTCAGCATCCCCAAAACAACCTTGTTCTCAAGGCAACGCTGATCCTAGCATGGTGAAAGTCCAATCCTCCCACAGATGAGGAAACTGGGGCTCAGAGCAAAATCAGGGGCTCCCTGGGATTCCAGCAACAAAGGAGGACCTAAAAGCAAAGCTTCCTCATTTGCTTTCAACATCTCCCCTTTGGAACCCTCTCACAGTCAAGATGCCCTCTTGCGAGGTGTCCTCAAGCCCTCTCCACTATCCCGGCTGGGAACCCCAAGGGCCCTGCTCTCAACTCTGATGTTAAATCTCTGACATTAGGCAAGTTCCCCTTCCCTCCGTGACTGTCGATTTCTCATCTCTAAATTATAAAGCTAAAGTGGGTGTTCTCTAAAGCCCCATCCAGCACTGGGAATTCATAGTAACTCTGCGGCTGTGATGGTTTTTCTGCAACCTAATTTCCACAGATCTCTGCCAAATACGCAGAGATGGTATCTTCTGATAATTTATGAAGCTGGTGGCCCTACTGGCCAATGAAAGAGAACGCTGCAACAGAATAAAGGGATCTCAGCACTTTAGACCATGTAAGGCCCACACACAGCTTTAACCTATAGGTTAAGTAGTTCCCCGTGAAATGTCTAAAGCAGGTGATCGCATCTCATCATTACTGCAGCCCCAGCAAATTGAAGAGGACCTGGTACACAGAAGGCACTTGATAAATATTTGTGGAACATATGTTGAAACTAACCTGCTTTCCATTTGCATTTTTTACTAATTATATCTAGTTGTTCTACTATCTAAAACTTCTCCTTTGACAAAGATTTTATAACAGAAATGGCTTCCTGGCTTCTTCTTGTAAATGCTATTGAATTGTTTGCCAAAAATTTTTAAAAGATTTTATTTATTTATTTATTGGATAGAGCGAGAGAGTGAGCAGGAGGGGGACAGAGAGAGAGACAGACAGAGAGAGAGAGACTCTGGAGCAGACTGCACTGAGCACAGAGCCCGACTCTGGGCTCGATCCCACAACCTCAAGATCATGACCTGAGCTAAAACCAAGAGTCAGAGGCTTAACAACAAGCCACCCAGGCACCCCCATATACCAAATTTTTAAGAGCCACACTATGACAATGACGGCTTCATGATTTCACTTTATCCAGAGGGAAGAGTTATCAGACATTACTGTGCCTGTGCCCACCTTACTGTATACCTGCCCTCGCAAGTTCAAACCTGACCACCCAGGATGGCCACTCACCTGTGCCCTCTCCATCATCTCTCCTTCCCTCAGAGGGCTTTGCAGTCTTAAACCTTGAGATGAACTTGCTTCCTCCAATGCTCTCCCTCCTCTCTCCCTTCACCACCCACCCCAGGCGGCCTTGTAACTTGGAAGTGTTTATTTTTACCATCTGTGTCTGAGTGTGACTGTGAGCAGAACCAGCCTTGTGTTTAAGGCAAGAGCTCCCACCTCCTGTCCTTCCACCCTCACGCTTTCCTCTATAGACCAGATGAAGGTTCTTAAAAGTTCCCACCGCTTCTTCCCTTCGCCCATGGCTCCATCCTAAACCATCTCCCCACCCCAAGCTCCCCGAAAATTCCCTTGGTATCATTTTTATTAAAGTATCCTCTATAGAAAGTGCTTTCATAATAAAGTTCCCTCTCCAGCCCACTTCTTGCCTGTGAGCCCTCCTCCCCTCCCACTGCTGCAGAACAAGCTGGGGTGCTCCCTCCGATCTCTGGGCCAGGGGTCCCACGTATTTACCTCTTCTGCAGTGCTCAGAATTACTCTGAACCTCAATCTATCTGTATTCTCAAGTGCTGCCACTGTCTGAGGGTGAATTCCTGAGGCTGGGAACTACGTTTTATTTGTATTTTTAGCACACAGCAGATTTTCAGTGTTTGTTCAAAAGATAGCAAGGGTGTCAGGGAGATCCTCTCTCCCCGGCCCCATTCTCCTCAGCAGCACACACATCCCCACTTGTCCACCAGCAACCGTGTCCAACTGCCCATAGTGGGCACCTCAGAGATCTCCAATTCTTTTTTTTGTTTTTTTTTTTTGAGATTTATTTATTCATTTGAGAGAGAGTAGGGAGGGAGGGGCAGAGGGAGAGAATTTCAGACTCCTGCTGAGTGCAGAGCCCAAGGGGGAGGGCTCAGTCCCACAACCCTGAGATCATGACCTGAGCCACCAAGAGTTGGCTGCTTAACCAACTGAGCCACCCAGGTGCCCCAAAATCTCCAACTCTTCACAGCCAAAAGCAAACAAATTATTCCCCTATTTCCAAACCTCCTGATTTCTGATGATTTCTGAAAACTCAGAAATTAATTGGCCTCACAAGCAGAAAACTCAGCAGGCACTTCCATCACTGGTAACCAATCACTAAGACCTCCTACTTTTTACTTCAGTATTTATTACTCCCTCTCTCATCCTTAATTGCCTTATATTTCTGATATCAGGCCCTGGTATCCCAAAATGATCTCCCAACTTCCAGCTTCTCTTTCACACAGCTACCAGAGGGTTCTTCCTAAAACATAGTGATCATGTCCCTGTTCTGTGTGTAATCCTCTTAGGTCTCCCTCATCCTCAATAATATAGTTCAAACTCTGCCATAGCATTCAAGGCCTTTCCAGATCGGTGCCCCCTCCACCCCATCCCAATTCCTCTTTCCATATATTTTTCACCCCAGCAGACCAAATTCACCATCATGGCCTTGAACCTGCTGTGTTCTCATGACTCTGATGACTCTGTATACAGGGCTTCCTCTGGCTGGAATCCTTAACTCCAAGGTCTGCCAAATGCTCACTTTCTTTCTTTTTTCTTTAATGATTTTATTTTTAAGTAATCTCTATACCCAACATGGGGCTCGAACCCACAACCCCAAGGTCAAGAGTCACATGTGCCACCCCTCCCCAAAGGGCTCATTTTCATACCTCAAGATCCAACTCTTAGGACATTTTTATGATGACTCCTCAACTAATGCCTGAGCTGTTTGTTTACAATAGCTTCCTTCTAAAACGAGTTTGAGGTAGCTTACAAAGCATGCACACACTGTTAACTAGACTTTTTTTTTTTTTTAAAGAGAGAGAATATCAGGGCAAAGGTAAAGCAAGGATAAAAAAAGAAGCTATGAGGTGGTGTAGCATTCAAAATCTCCATCATAATGTCTCAGATTCTTCTTGTTAGAGGTAATTTGGCCTTGAATTTTCTATCCAGAATGAATTAGTTACTCCTCTGTGAGCTCCCTGCCAGTTGTATACAACTATACTATGGTACTTCCTATATTTTTTGTAATTTGTTCTTTGTGTCTGTCTCCTTCACTGGACTGGGAAATTCATAAGGGAATACATCATTTCTGACTCATCTCTGTATCCCCAGCAGGAAGCATATGACTCAGCAGACAAGTGGTGCTCAGCAGACATTTGTTGAATGAATGTCACCATGGACAGGGAAGAAGGTACTAGTGTTGGTTGAGCTCCTTAACAGACGTCTGAAATAACATTATTTTATATTCATGAAACATTACACAGCTGAGAAATGGCAGAGCCAGGACTGGAACCCCAAACTGTCGATCTCTCCAAAGCAACTGCTCTTTCTGCTATGCACGCAAGGCTCTCTACCCTCACCACCAGTATGTGCCCAAAGACCCCTCCTGCAAGGTCTGGTTTTAAAAGAACCCTTCTCCAAGAAGCCCTTCCTACTTACTCAGGAGAAAAGTCAGCCTGAATCCAGCCCAGACCTTCCACAAACACTCAAGTAAGGAATAGCCACAAATTGGGTGAGGAAAGGGTGCATAATATTCTGCAGATGGTGTTGGGAGGTCCTCAGCTCCCCTTTCCAGTCCCTTTCCCCAGGGTACAGTCCCTAGGCCCTTCCTGCCTTTCTCTGGCTTCTTCAGGGTTGAAAGCCTTCCAAACTAAACCCCCAAATAATCTCCTCATGCCCATGGCTCCTCTAAACAAGTGAACTGTGTTCAAAACACACTCCTTCACTGCACCAGTCAGACCTTTGTATCTTAAGAGTCTTACCAACCTTTAGGGTCCATGAGCACCCCAATCTCCTTAACACCTGAAAAGAATTTCAAGGGGATTCCCGGGTGGCTCAGCAGTTTAGCACCTGCCTTCGGCCCAGGGTGTGATCCTGGAGACCCGGGATTGAGTCCCACATCGGGCTCCCTGCATGGAGCCTGCTTCTCTCTCTCTCTCTCTCTCTCACTCTCTCTCATGAATAAATAAATAAAATCTTAAAAAAAAAAAAAGAATTTCAGGAATCACAAGAAGGGTCTACAACGTTTTGGGGAGACCAATCTTCTGACTCTCAACCCATACAAATATTTTTGGGGTGGCTTGGGAGTAAGAAAAGACAACCTGTGATCTCATCCCCGCATCCCTCTCCCCTCCCCCAGGCAGGGTGCCTGGTCTCTAAGGACAGGATGGAATCCCGGTCCAGAATACTCCTGGGGTGGTGAACCCTGATCCCTTCCCTCAACATTTTCTTCCAGAGCTCCAGAAGTCTTCCTTGTCTCCCCCTCTCCAGGTCCTCCCCTCCTTTCTCTCCACGGTCCCCAACTCCCACAACAGCCCTCAATCTTAACTCGGGGGAACTACGGTTTTGAATTTCATATTCAACAATTTCCTTGGTAACACAACAGCCTCCCATCCGACAGGCTAAAATCCACAGTCCCGGCCCCGGTATTTTCCTACTCCCCCCCCCCCCTTTTAACTGTGACAAACAGACATCCCTGCACCCCGAAACCCCTCTCCTGCACCGCAGGAACATTTGTAACGTCAAATGTTACCACATCTAAGAACCGACCTATCTCCTGGATCGGAAGAGGGGGGAGGCTAACTAAATCCTTCCCTGTTTCCTACTCCTAAATAAAGATTATTCGGGCCATTCCCGGTAGCTACTACCTGAGAGCGCCGGGGTGATGATCTCGGGAACTCACGCCAACTGTCTAGTGCCCGGGGCCTGGTGCCCAGAAAGTGCTCGGAATGCAGCTCTAGGATCAGCGATGTGCATTTTCTCTCACAATAGTACCAGGGGGTGGTGCTGCACGGGGCACTTCCCCGCCACAGCCCCCGCCCCCGGCAGCCGCGGAGGGCCCAGCTCGGGGTGAGGCAGCTCTCCCAAGGTCAGGCGGGCGCCGGCGTGATGCTCGGCGCGGCCTCCGACCCGGCGGCCCTCGCACCGCAGCCTCGCACGGGGCCCCGGGGTCTCAGGCACAAGTAAGCAGAAGCGCCCAGCACAGCGCCCGGCCACGGCGGGGCCCCCGGGCTGGGGGGACCCGGGCGCCGCGGGGGCGCCGACCCCTCCCCGGCGGCTCCCGGGGCCCCGGAGCCCCCGCCCCCCGCCCCGGGTGCGCCGCCGACTCGCCCGAGGTCCGCGCCCCGGGGCTTTGTACGGCGCAGGCCGGCCTGCGGGGCAGGGGTCGCGGCGGCTCGGCCCGCACGCCCCCCGCGCGCCCCGCGCCCCCCGCGCCCCCGGCCCCGGCCCCGCGGCGGGGGAGCCTCCTACCTGCAGCGGCGGCGCGGCGGCCGCGGCGACGGGGGAGGGGCCGGCGGGGCGCGGGCGCGGGCGGCCTCGGCTCCTGTCGCGGGCGGGGCGGCCGGGCGGGCCGCGGGCTCCCAGCGCCGGGCGGCGGCGGCGGCGGCGGCTGCGCGCCCCCGGCCGCTCAGGCCCCAACGCGCGCGCCGCGGCCACAAAGCCCGGGAGCCGCCGCCCCCTCGCGGGCCGCCCGCGGGCTGCGGGTCCGGCGGCGCCGAGCAGGGCGGGCGCGCAGCCCCCCACCGCGGCCCCCTCCCCCGCGGCCCCCCTCCCCGAGGCCCCCCGCCCCGCGGCCCCCGCCCCCCGGCGCCGGCGGCGCCCCCCTTCCCGCCCGGCCGCGGAGCTCCCCGAGGCCCCGGCTCGCCGCCTCGGCTGCGGGAACGACAAAGGACGCCCTCGCCACCGGGGGTCGGCGGCGGTGGGCGCGGGTCGGCTCCGGCCGGTGCCGCGTCTGCACGGGGCGCCCTCTGCTTTCGGGGTTCCCTGCCGCTCGGAAGCGCCGGCTCGCGTGCTGGCGTCTCCACGGAGTTGTCTTGTTTGTTTGTTTGTTTGTGGTTGTTTTGTTTGGTTTTACATTTACGGGATGCGTGTGCCCTAGGCTCGCGCCCCGAGGGCAGGCGGGCAGGCGCTGTGCCCCCCGGAGCCCAGCGCCCGGCTCCCGCGGTGCCGCCTTCCGTGGAGCGTCCTGCGGGGGTCGGTGCGCCCGTTACCGCGCCTCCCACCGGGACCGTGGCTGCGGGGATTCCCAGCTCCCAAGGGCCGCAGGGCCGGTTGGACTTTGTGTTGTGATTAAGCTGAAGTTCACATTGCATAAGACTGACCCCTTTAGAATGAATGATTCGGTGGCATTTATTACAACGCTGAGCAACCAGCATCTTTAGTTCTGAGACATTTTCATCTCCCCAAAAGGAAAACTGGTGGCATGAGGCAGTGGCTCCCCATTCCCTCCTCCCCCCACCCCCCACCCCACCCCCCGCAACCGCTATCAACCACCAATCTATTTTCTGTCTCTTTGGATTTACCTATTTTGGACATTTTATATATATATATATATAGTGTATATATGTATATATATGTGTGTATATATATAACCTATTCTGGACATTTTATATATATATATAAAATTATATATATATATATATATATATATATATATATATATATGGAATCACAATATGTGGCCTTCTATGTCTGGCTTCTTTCACTTAGCTTGATATTTTTAGGTTCATCCCCTCTTGCAGCATGTATCGATCAGTACTTCATTCCTTTTTACCACTGGGTAATATTCCATTGTCTGTATACCAAGGTTTGTTTATACCTTCATCCTTGGTGGATATTTGCGTTATTTCCAACCTTGGTGAATAGTGCTGTCCTTAACATGCCTGGGAATGTATTTGTATGAGTATCGCTTTTCAGTTCTCCCAGACATATACCCAGGGCTGAGCATCCTGTGGTCGTTCTGTGTTTACCTGCCAAAAAGGAACTGCCAAAAAGCTTTTCCTCGTCGCTGAATGATTCTCCAGTCCCACCAGCAAGGTACGAGGATTCCATATTCTCCACACCACCACTAACATGCACTATTTGGGTTTTTTTGTTGTTGTTGTTACAGATTTGAGGCTATGGATGTTCTCCCAGCTCCCATCACCTCTAGCCCTAGAACAGAGGCTGAGCCAGGCCCTTTGACTACAAAGAAATACCCAAATGCTTCCCAGGACCAGAAGCGCCAATAAAAATAAAGACACTTACTGTAACTAAGAGTTTTAACTGTTTATCACCTTAACAAAGATAAACAGGTCCACAGAACCTGGAGACTTGAGACCATCCTGAGGGAGTTGCTATTGACAAACTCTGTGAAAATCACCTCAGTGGAACCCAAGGCAATAAGCCATCACTACCCTAGTGCCATGTAAGACATTCATGCATATTTCCTTCTTAAATGAGGCTGTTGTCCAGGGGAAACTATTGGTGTGTGAAAATAGAAAGCCACTTGAGATTAGAAATGTGATCGATAGGTGGGACAGTATGGGGAAAGCAGTGGATTTAACAGATGTCTGAATCCTGACTTTGCTGCCTATATCTTCGTGAACTGAATTAAATTCCTTGAACCTCAGTGTTCACATTCTAAGGTAGGAATAATAGTACCTACCTGGCAGGGTAGATTAACTGGCTAGTCTTCAGTAAATGATCAATATCATTATTGTTATTTTTATTTATTTAAAATAATGATGATTGACATGTGCCACACACACCAAAATGCTGCTTAGGAAACACAGAAAACCCATATTTAATCACGAGTCTCCTCCTTGAATCAAGAGAGTAAACAATCTCCAAAACTAACATGACCGGGGTATCTACTCAGACCTGTAACATGGTCACTACCCCCTCAGCTCTCTCCTTGTTCCTAACTTAGCTCTCCATGTTCCTTGCCCTTGAACCAGCTTCTTAACCGGTCTGAACCTTCTCTGGAAAGTAGAGTAGCAATACCTATTTAATAGGGTTGTTTGATGATTCAGTAACATGTTATATTTGTAAAGAGCTTAGCACAGTGCAAGCTTCATTAAAAAATACTCAAAAATGTTAACTATTATTTCGTTATTAATAATAAAGTTGTTCTGACTTCTCTGTAGAAAATGTTACAGGGGCACCTGGGTGGCTCAGTCAGTTAAGCATCTACCTTTGGCTCAGGTCATGATCCCAGGGTCCTGGGATCCCAGGGTCCTGGAACATTTTGGGCTCCCTGCTCAGAGAAGAGTACTTCTTCCTCTGCCCTTCCCTCCTGCTCGTGATCTTTCTCTCTCTCTCTCTCTCAAATAAATAAATAAATAAATAAATAAATAAATAAATAAATAAAATCTTCTTTAAAAATGTGAACAAGAGAGTGGAGACCACACAGAGTTTAATAATAGGAAGCCATAGAGAAAACACATTCATGTGACTTATCCCTTCCCCATGCTTGTCGCAGGCAATTCATCCCCGCGTTGGAGATGCACGATGCATTGCATTCTGATTGCTTGTTGAGAACAACTCTGAAAATGATCTACCTTTTGCTCAGATCCAGTCTCACCAAGCAGTCTTGACACAGGAGTTGGTTTCTGTCAAAAGTTTTCTTACGGGAGGAAAAATAGACTGATCATCCAACCTGAACACTCCAGCGTCCTAAGAAAATACAGTTATCTTTGCAAACTAATATTCTGGTGTTTGGTTTATTCATGTGACTGTTAACGATTTTGACCGGCCATATCCAGTCTCCCTAAAATTTAATTAAGTATAGACATAGAGACAACTTTTATCTGGCTTTTGGGTGGCAAGGAATAGATTCATTCAAGTGTGCTAAAGAAAAAGATGTTCATTGAATTGTAGGTGAATTGGAAGACAGGAACCTGAGTTGAGCAGGTTAAGTTGAGTTAAGTTCCTCACAGGAACTTAAAAGCCAATAAGAACCCATTTTTTTCTCTTGTTTGAGGTGTGTCTTTATTTTTTTTTAAAGATATGATTTATTTATTCATGAGAGACACAGAGAGAGAGTCAGAGACGTAGACAGAGGGAGAAGCAGGCTCCCTGAGGGGAGCCCGATGTGAGACTCAATCCCAGCACCCCGGGATCATGACCTGAGCCAAAGGCAGATGCTCAACCACTGAGCCACCCAGGCATGTCGAGGTGTGTCTTTCGGTGTCTCTGCCTCTCTGACTTTCTCTTGCCTCTAAGTGCCCTCTCTTTATCCTGTTCCACCCTTGTCTCCCTCTGTACCTGTGCTCCTTCTCCCATATCTCCCAGGCTGCTCTCTCTGCTTGCTCACCTGCACTTAACGATCATGGCTACCCAGGCCTATGGTAGAAACCTCCTCCTTGTCTCTTGGCTCATATTTACCCATGCAAAAAAATGTGATTGGCCCATCTCATCATTTCATGCAGGAAACAGGAAACAAGGAAACAAGCTGGTAGCTTATGAATTGACTGTTTTGGGACTAGAAGTCCACTTCTGACTCAATCAGCAGTTATGGGATACAAAGGGAGGTATCATCCAGGACAAAAATCATCACCCAGCATGGCAGGAACTGAGAGTGAGAGTATCTGTGGGAAGCTAGAATGGATGGGTAGATGCACTGAAATCATACTTTCTGAACCAAATATCAGGATAAATTGTATTAAAAGTATTTGTAGTCCACTTCCTGATGGTAGAGGTAGCCTGGGAGTCATATAGTTCAGATGCTGAACTATCAAAACTTCTGAAGCATTTTGATAGCTAATGAAAAAAATGGACCAAGATTCTGAAATTGAGACTTTTCTGGAAAATCTTCATCACTGTAAGTTGGTGAATGATTTTATAAAGCAGAATACATATACCACAGAATTGTTGAGAGGAGTAAATTATATATATATATAAATATTATGTATATATATATACTCACTTTAGTAGTTCCCATGTAATCCAAACTGTTGTTCTCACATAGAGAAAGACTGATCTGTGGTGACCCCCACTAAGGTACAACTACCCTGTCTGACTGCTAGTCAATCCGTCTCTTTGCACATTTCTCTTTAAATACAGTACCAAGCACAGATGAACCAGGAAGATAGTTTTTAGGAAGTTCAGGGATCTCTCCCAGGATCTTACCACTGAGTTGATTTTCTATCTGAACATCTCCTTCCCTGGGTTGGAGAAAGGTAAGCTATTCTTCAACGGCCAGGCATATTCAAATATCTCTCGTAAGATATGGGCATTGAGAAAAACTAAAATGCCTCCATCTGTAGGATCCAGCTGTCCAGGGAAGGAATGAGGGGCAAGGAGTGTGGAGCACTGAACAAGAGACTACAGGTAGAAATATTAAGAACAAAAGCCAGTGTTGGTGGAACAACCTAGAGGAGTGTCAGGTCAGAAGGGGGGAGGGGGGGAACGGGCCAGAGTGAAATCCAGACTGCCTGAAAATTCCAGGACTTATAGAACTCAAATGCCAATATTCTACATTTTCCTCAGACCCACCTTGTCTATCTTTATTTATTTGTTTGTTTGTTTAGAGAGAAAGAGAGAACACAGAGGGGAGGGAGAGAGTGAATCTTATGCAGGCTTGAGGCTCAGCACAGAGCCCGTGACTCTTAGTTCATGACCTGAGCCAAAATCAAGAGATGGATGCTTAGGGTGCCTGGGTGTCTCAGTCAGTTAAGCATCTGCCTTCGGCTCAGGTCATGATCCTGGAATCTTGGGATCGAGCCCCGAGTCAGGCTGCCTGATCAGTGGGGAGCTGCTTCTCCATCTCCCTGTGAATCTCCCCCGTTCGTGCTCTCTCACTCTCTCTCTCTTTCAAATGAATAAATAAAACATCTAAAAAAATGAAAAAGAGTTGGATGCTTTACTTACTGGGTCACCCAGGTGCCTCCCACCTTGTCTATTTTTAAATGGCTGGAATTGCAAGCTACTGGTCACTGGAATTGCTGGTGCCACAGCAATTTGATGTTGACGTTGAAGTGATTTTTGGTGAACATATTACTGGTACTTAGGTGTATTAGTTACTTATCGCTGTATAACAAATTACTCCAAAATTTGGAGGCTTAAACCAACAAACATTTATTATCTCACGGATTTTCTGGATCATGAAGCAGCTCAGCTAAACAGTTATGCCTTGGGGTCTCTTCTAAGGTTTCAGTCAAAATGTCAGCTTGGGCAAGAGGCAGGCTCCAGTGTTCTTTGTAGACCCAAATTTGTCCTCACAGGTGCTCATTTGTCCTTGATCTCACCTACGTCCATGCTCAACACTAGACTCCGGGCAACAGCAGCCTGCACACACTGTTCCACCAGCTGCCACAATTGCACCAGGTCTAGTCTAACCCCTTGATAATGTCTAAAACACTGAAGCAAGCCTGCTTTACTTTTCATAAAACTGCTCAACACTGCTGTGTATTTCTAGGTCTGCTCAGCCACTAATAGACTGTGAAACCTTGAGAGAGAGGTTTAGTGCCTGAAAAATAAAGTGTTTTTTTTTAAGATTGATTGATTGATTGATTGATTGATTGATTTATGTGAGAGAGAGAGGGAGACCACTCATGCGCACAAGCTGGAGGAGCAGAGGGAGAGGGAGAGAGAGAATCCCAAGCAGACTCTGTGCTGAGCACAAAGCTTGACTCAGGGCTTGACCTGGGGCTCTATCCCAGGACCCTAAGATCAGGATCTGAGTCAAAACCAACCGTACCCCCAGGCACCCAGAAGGAAGAGTTTGGTTTGGTTTGTAAAGGCTTGATGGCCTTTACAGTGTTGGTTACCACTCCTCTCTTCCTTTCATTATCCAGGGTTTTTTTAAATTTTATTTATTTATTCATGAGAGGCACACACACACACACACACACACACACACACACACACAGAGGCAGAGACACAGGCAGAGGGAGAAGCAGACTCCATGCAGGAAGCCCAATGTGGGACTCGATCCCAGGACTCCAGGATCCTGCCCTGGGTTGAAGGCAGCGCTAAACCGTTGAGCCACCCGGGCTGTCCCCATTATCCAGTTTTTAGCACAACAATTCCAGTTCTAGGTATCTCTTCTAGAAAATATTCTCCATGGTTACAAAGAGGCACACTCATTGCATTTTTTGTGATAGAACATAAAGGAAGGCAGGAGGGAGGGAGGGAGGCAAAGAGAGAGAGAGAGAGAGAAAGAGAGAGAGAGAGGAAGAACAAGGAGGAGGAGAGGAGGAGAAGGAGGAGGAAAGAAGAGAATAAAGGGAAAAGGAAATTTTGGAAACAACCTAAGAGTCCATCAAAAGGGGAATTCTTCAGCAGACTATGATTTTTAAAAAAAGATTTTTATTTCTTTATTTGAGAGAGAGAGAGAGAGAGCACAAGCAGGGGTGGGGAGGCAGAGGGAGAGGGAGAAGCAAACTCCCAGCTGAGCAGGGAGCCCGAAGTGGGGCTCCATTCCAGGACTCTGAGATGATGACCTGGGGCAAAGGCAGACACTTAACCGACTGAGCTACCCAGGTGCCCCATTAAACTATGATTCTGGGAGTACCTGGGTAGCTCAGTGATTGAGGATCTGCCTTTGGCTCAGGTCATGATCCTGAGGTCCAGGGATCAAGTCCCACAACAGGCTCCCAGTGGGGAACCTGCTTCTCCCTTTTTTTTTTTAAAGAGTTTTATTTATTTATTCATGAGAGACACACAGAGAGAGACAGAGACACAGGCAGAGGGAGAAGCAGGCTCCCTTTAGGAGCCCGATGGAGGACTCAATCCCGGAACTCCAGTTTCATGTCCTGAGCTGAAGGTAGATGCTCAACCGCTGAGCCACCAAGGCGTCCCCAATGACTTTTTTTTTTTTTTTTTTTTGGTAAGATTGACAAAGCATTCTATTGATGTGGGTTTTGTTTGGTTATTTTTGCTTTTGTTTGGTTTTGCCTAGCTATTTTGACTCCACAATTTTAAACTGGTGAGTATTTTAGTCTTGGGCATATTCTCACCCAGGGCATTGTGATCTAAGGACATTTTGATCCATTTTGATGCAACTAAAAGTTAGCTTGTTCTTACTTCTACAGCAAATGAGTAGTTAGTACTACAGGCAAAGCTTAAAAAGCAGTAGACTGATAGAAGATGACAAGGAAATGTTACTCCTCTGGACCATCCGAAAGGAATTGCTTACAGTATTCTCAGAAATTACCTAATAATTAGTATAAACTATCAGTATTTTATCCAATTCATAATAAATATTTCTGGTGAAAATAATGCAAAATTAAATTGACAGTGGCTAAAATTGCACATTGCAAATGTCAGATCTGCTAACATTGACTTGGAAAAACAGGACTTAGAAATATTGATCACAAACTAGAACTCAAAATGGCAGAAAAGCTAATCAATTAAATAGAAAAATTTCAGGGGTACCTGAGTGGCTCAGTCAGTTAAGCATCTACCTTTGACTCTGGTCATGATCTCAGGGTCCTGAATGGAGCCTCACATCAGGCTCCCTGCTTAGTGGGAGCTACTTCTCCCCCTCCTCCCTACTCGTGCTCTCAGTTGCTATCTCTGTCTCTCTAATAAATAAATAAATAAATAAATAAATAAATAAATAAATAAATAAATAAATAAAGTCTTTTTTTTAAGAAAAATTTCATAAAGGAATTATCTTAATTATTCTATTAATTATAATTTCAATAAGATAAAAATGTAAAAATTGGACAAGTTAAAAAATTTGATGACAGAGTCATTAAAACAAGGAATATATAAGAAATTTTCACAGCCAAGAGGAGCATAAGGGGACATGACAACTAAGTATAATGTGCTGTGTGGATGAGACCCTGGAACCTAATGTGGATGAGACATTAGGCAAAAAAACAAGGAAATCTGAATAAAGTATGAGCTTTTGTTTGTTGTTGATTTTTAGATTTTATTTATTTATTCTTGAGAGACACAGAGAGGCAGAGACATAGGCAGAGGGAGAAGCAGGCTCCCTGTGGGGAGCCCAATGCAGGACTCGATCCCAGGACCCCGGGATCACTACCTGAGCAAGAGGCAGACACTCAAACACTGAGCCACCCAGGTGCTCCTGAGCTTTTGTTAATAATAACATATATTTCACTTCTCCACTCCAAACTAGACATAGGGGAAAGAAATGTTGACTTCAGGATAGAGAACTGATTGGGCTAAAAAAAAATTATGATGATGATGGTGGTGGTGGTGGTGATGATGGTAGTGATGATGGTGATGTATGAATACTGGTTCATCCACTGTGACAAAGTGCTAATATGAGAGGTTAATAGTAGGAGACACTGGGTGTGGGGTTACGTGAACACTGTACTATCTTAGTTTAGAATGACCTTACGTTTCTAGAAGTATTAGGGATTTTATGGGATGTCCTTCAGTTTCTCTCAATATTAGATGGGGGTTATTGATTCAGGGTAGGGCAATAATTATTAGAATTTTTAATTATGAAATTCTAGGTATCTAGAGAAATACTACTTGCACATATGGAAAAAGGGCATGGACAAGGGTTTACTGGACCATTATTTGAAAGAAGAGTTAAAGCATCTATTGATAGGGAAATGATTAAATAAACTGTGGAATAGCCATAGCCATAGCCTAGAATACCAAAATTCTAGGTATGATGACTTCAGGAAGTCATCAATTATAGGCATCATTATTTTATGTATCACTAAGAAAAATGCTTCTTTTTTTTTTTTAGAAAAATGCTTCTAATTAAACTATGACACAAAGCTTTCTTATCACTTATAATTTTTATTTCATACTTATTCAAAAAGCCAACTGAGACTTAAGTCATGAGGTTTTTTTTATTCCATACCATCCTTGCACATGCATTAAAAGGGAAGTATTCATGAAATAAATTAAGGCATGTCTAAATCTTCTCAGAGTCTGAACCTCCTGAATCATGTTTAGACTCAGAATCATCAATATTCCATGCTGCTAACTTCCATTCTGCAAGTTTTGAAGCATATCCAGCAGGCAATGACAGCTACATCACTAATGCTGCCTCGCCGACAGCGATTGTAAGGTGCATACCAATGTTTAAGATCATAAAATGTGAATGAAAAAGTGTGCCTCAGAATAGTGAAACAAGGGTAACAGGCAGTAGCTAAATGAGCCGAGGAAGTGTCATATATGCCACATGCAAAGTTCTAATTCGTGTTACTAAGGAAAAATAGGTAGTTGCAAAAAATACATACAGCATGTGCTCATCATTTATGGAAAAAGGGAAAGAAACCTCTATATTCCTGTAGCAGACACTGAAAAGTTGGTTGCCCAAAAGACATTCACAACTTGTTTTTACTGTGCCAGTCTACACTTTAGATACTTGAAAGGTAAATTACTTTTCTAGACTCTGTTGTTGATAAAGGGGTCATATGATACATCTCTGGCCAATGAATTGTACGCAGATGTTCTGTGGGCTTCACAAGAAGATGACTTCACAAGGAGATGACTTTTGTCCTCTCCTGTCTAGTGTGTGGAAACATTCTTAAAGGAGCAGCAATCACCTTGTGACCATGAGGACAAAAACGAAATGCTTTTGTGGATGGTGGAAATGAAAAAGCAAGCCTGGGCTGATGGTATCACAGGCTGCCCTGCACTGTTGGCTTTGCGCTGCCAGCCCCTGAGCTTCCTTCTGAATGACACTAATGAATTGCTTTCTTTTGTTGGGTATTCAGTTGGCTGAATAAAGTTCTAACTACTACAAGTCATACATGTGTAAAGATAGTTTTAAAATATCTGAACAAAGTGTACACCAAACTGATAAGATGGGAATAGAATTGGGAGGGGATATTAGGAGGCTTTAACTTTATTTTTACTTTCTGAATTTCTTACAACATATAGGTAATGCATTATTACCTACGGAACTAAAAAAATATTTTTTTGTAAGATTGATGTCAAATGGAGGGCACTTGGCTGGCTCAGGTGATAGAGCATGCAACTCTTAATCTCAGGGTTGTGAGTTCATGTACCACATTGGGTGTAGAGCTTACTTTTAAAAACTAAATTTAATTTAATAACCAAAACCAACCAAACAAAAAGATTGATGTCAAATGGAAAGAGACTTGCTAACAAGAAAGGAGGATACAATGAGCCAGCACCTCAGGCTAAGATATTTTTCCAAAAGACTTAAGTCCAGAAAGACAAAAAGTTTTTCCACCGAGGTATCAGTTTACTACTATCCATTCAAAATGGTTAGTCTGGGTTGATTTATTTGTTCTCACTGCAGACTGCTTCCTAATGGACACCATTTCTTTTTCTAAATGCTCACAAATTACCTGTGATGTGACCCATCCTGGGTTTGTATTGGGGCTCAGTAATTCAAGATTATTAGATCCCATTTTTCAAGATCGACTCTTTTCTCCTTTTTAAAATCAGTATACTTTCCAGTCTTGAATTTCTTGTTACTTTTTACATACTGTGATATTTTTCAAGGATTACCAGCATAACGGTTGCATACAAAAGATCCTGGCACAAAAAACAAAAACAAAAACAAAAACAAAAAACAAACAAAAAAAACCACGGTATGACAAATATTATGCTATTAATCATGGTAATGATAATAACAGCCGTTATCACTTATTCAGCGCTGTCTCATTTACTTATTTATTTTGTATATTTTTTTATTGGAGTTCGATTTGCCAACTCGGCACTGCCTCATTTAATCTTCATAAAAGCCCAGTGCAGTCCATGACTATTTTCAGCTCCATTTTATACAGGCAGACACTGAAGCTTAGGCAGCTAACTTGCCTTAGGCCACAGAGTCACAGCGAGTCACAACGGATTGGAACCTGCAAAGCACCAGGTCTTGACCACTAAATTTAATTGCAAAAAAGGCAAAAACAGGGCATCCCGGGTGGCTCAGCGGTTTAGTGCCGCCTTCAGCCCAGAGTGTGATCCTGGAGACCCGGGATCGAGTCCCACGTCGGGCTCCCTGCATGGAGCCTGCTTCTCCCTCTGCCTGTGTCTCTGCCTCTCTCTCTCTCTCTCTCTCATGAATAAATAAACAATATCTTAAAAAAAAAAAAAAGGCAAAAACGGTGAGCGGTAAAACGCCTCGTCTTGTCCATTCAGGTCTCCAAGAGGCTCTCTTTGAGTACCCACCAACGCCCTCTAAAGGGCCCCACCTTCCCCAACCCCTGGGAGCCAGAGCCCACTCCCTTCCGCTCCTCTCCGCATTTTCCGTATCACCGCAGTCTAAGCCCTGCAAGCCCCGCCCCCTCCAGCCGGTGGCGCCTCCTGCGCAAGCGCACTGTGGCCCGCCCCGGCCCGCGGCTCCGCGCATCCCCGAGCGCCCGGGACAGGTGCGGAGGAGCGCGCGGGGCGCGGCCGCGCCCGGGGGTGGGCGGCCCGGGTACCTGCGGGTGGCGCGGAATGAATGGCGGGGAGTAGGGTCCTAGCGGGGAAGGAACCGCAAGAAGTTTCCACTGCACGAGAGTTTTTATCATCCATCCATTTATTCCAGAAATATGTTAGTGACTACTGTGTGGAGGAACCCCTCGAGCATGACGACTGCCCTCCCTGGGCTCCCGTACTGACTGATGGAACATGCGAGAGGGACGGACTAGCAGATAGGAGACATGTTCCTTGAAACCTCCTCCCCCCCCCAGCATTCGTGCATGAGAATACCTAATGCAGCAGGAGGAAATAGGGACCTAAGTCAGGGTTCCCTTCCCGGCCACATCTACTAGGGGAGTGGCACCCAGGTCGCCTCTACACTTGCCATTCCATCCTTTTCTATTCTCCAGAGCGCTTGTACTGATCCCATGTACACCGACCAGTCTTGCTTTCCAGAAGCTTACACTGTAGTGGGCTTAGAACACTCCGCCTCAATATAAGAGAGGAAAAGGCTGCGCTCAGCAGAGGGGCAAACAGCTGGGGAGGGTTTGTAGAAGATAATTAATCCTCATACTGGTCCCCAGCGTTATCACTGCAGTTCAAAGTAACTAGGTAGTGACAGGCATGACGTATTCAAAATCCCTGAGAAGTGAGGGGCTTCCCTCAGGAAGCTCACAATCCTAAAAAATAAAAGAATGGAAACAGTAGCCTGTGCTGTTAACTAGGAGAAAGCTAAATAATAGGAAAAGTATTAATTGTGTTTTGCCTGCTTATTTGTATTTTTGCGAAAAGCTATTTTTATTGCAGTTCTATTTCCTCCAAAGTTGTGTAGTTTCTCAAATCTGCAGCAACCTAAGCCATTTTTGCAGAAGTTCCTATTTCCTCATTGTCTCCTTGGTGTCACTCCTCTGCCCTCCCTCCCAGTTCTTCCCATGCCTATCACCTTCTAATAATTAACAAATACTAAATTGTAGAAATATTTTCTGTTCCCATTGTTCACCTTCTAAACCATTTTCCTTTATTTCCAGAATATATAGGCTTTAACGCATGAAAAGAAACAGCGAAATCTTTTTTTTTTTACTCTATTGACTATTTTATTTGCTTATTACTATCTTTTTTATTTTTTAGTGAGCTCTACCCTCAATGTGGGGCTCAAACTCATGACCCCAAGAGCAAGAGTCACATAATCTACTGACTGAGCCAGCCAGGAGTCCCTGGTGACTATTTTATCATTTCCCAGTTCTATCCATTTAGTCTTACAATCAAGAAATCTAAACTTCCTTGACACTGTCCTCACTTTCACACCACCATATCCCATATATACTGAGTCTTCTCAGTTTTACGTCCCCCATATTTCTCAAACTTTTTGTCTCACCTTAGTCCAGCTCTTGCCTGGATTATGGCTATTCTCACCTCCATTTCATTTTTTTTTTAGATTTTATTTATTTATTCATGAGAGATGGGAGGGGGGCAGAGACACAGGAGGAGGGAGAAGCAGGCTCCATGCAGGGAGCCCGATGTGGGATTCGATCCTGGGACTCCAGGATTACGCGCTGGGCCGAAGGCAGGCACTAAACTGCTGAGGCACCCAGGGATCCCCTCTTTTTTTTTTCAGATTTTATTTATTTATTCATGGGGGGGGCAGAGACTCCATTTCATTTTTGCCTCCCAGCCAATCCATTATCTCCTGAGGGATTTTCTAAATACACAAATCTAATTTGTCATTCAATGCTAATTAACCTGTCAATGGCTTACTTTTTTTTCCTTAAAAGGAAAAAAAAAAAAAAAACAGAATCCTTAATGGAAGCTACAATGTGGTCCTTCCAAAATCGTCTTTGACTCCATTCTCCCCTTTCGTCTGTTTCATCCACTGTCCTTTCTTTAAAAAAAAAAAAAAAAATTGTTTATTGACTTGACAGAGAGCCTGCAGGAGTTGAGGAAGGGGCAAAGGTAGAGAATCCCACGGTGACTCCTCATTGAGTACAGAGCCCGACTCCGGGGCTCAATCCCACAATCCTGAGACCACGTCCTAAACCAAAATCGAGTCAGTTGCTCAACCAACTGAGCCACCCAGATGCCTCTCATCTACTGTCTTTTCAATTCCTTAAACCTGCTCTCCTACTTCAAGGACTTCATATAAGCCATTCCCTCTGTTGAGTGTTTTTTTTCTTACCCATTAATTTTTTAAAGTTTCTTTTAATTTTCTAACTTCGTTGAGGAATAATTGACAAATATATATTTAATGTGTACAATATGATGATTTAATATACATATACATTGTGGAATGATTACCAAGATAAAGATAAAATCCATCAGTTCACAAAGTTAACTCTTTTGTACACACTATTTCTGTGTGTGTGGTGAGAATGCTTAAGATCTACTCCTGGCAACTTTCAAGCATATAATACTATATTATTAGCAACAGTCACCATGCTTGCTGCATTAGATCCTCAGAATTTAGTCTTCTTTTAACTGAAAATTATACCCTTTGACCTATATTTCCCCATTTCCTCCTCCCCCTCCCTTCCCCAGCCTCTGGCATAACCACCATTCTCCTCTCTGATTCTATGAAACTGAATTTTTCCCCTAGATTCCACACATGAGTGACACCATACCTATTTGTCTTTTTCTGCCTGGTTTATTTTACTTAGCATAATGCCTCAGGTTCATCTATGTTGTTGCTCATGAAAAGAATTTCTTCTTTTATGGCTAAAAAGTATTTCACTTGATATGTATATTATGAGAGATAGATATATCTCATATTTTTATATATTTCATATATATTTACATATAGCTCTCACACATCTTTCATTACATATCACTTATTACTACATATTGTCACATATTTCATTTACTTGTATATGAGATATAAATGGATGTAGATCTGTATAGATATATATTTCCTTTTCCATTAATCCATCAATAGACATTAAGGTTGTTTCCATATTTGGCTACAGTGAATAATATTGAATTGAACATGGGAATGCATATACCCCTTTGAGGGACTGATTTTATTTCCTTTGGATATATCCAGAAGTGGCATGTTTGGGTCATATAGTAGTTTTATTGTTAATATTTTGAGGAGTCTCAAAAAGAAAATTTGTTTTGAGGAGTCTCCATACTGTTTTCCATGATGGCTATATCAATTTGCATTCCCATTAACAGAGTATAAGAATTTCTTTTTCTCTTGGGATGCCTGGGTGGCTCAGCGGTTGAGTGTCTGCCTTTGGCTCAGGGCATGATCCCAGGTTCTAGGATTGAGTCCTGCATTGGGCTCCCTACAGGGAGCCTGCTTCTCCCTCTGCCTATGTCTCTGCCTCTCTCTGTGTGTCTCTCATGAATAAATAAATAAAACCTTTAAAAAAAAAGAATTACTTTTTCTCCACCCCCTTGCCAACATTTGTTATCACTTGTCTTTTATTTTTTTTATTTTTTTTAAGATTTCTTTATTTATTCATTCAGAGAGAGCGAAGAGAGAGGCAGAGACACAGGCAGAGGGAGAAGCACGCTCCCTGCAGGAAGCCTGATGTGGGACTCCATCCTGGGTCTCCAGGATCACACCCCGGGCTGCAGGCAGGGCTAAACCGCTGCGCCACCAGGGCTGCCCTCACTTGTCTTTTAATAACAGCCGTCCTAACAGCTGTGAGGTGACATCTCATTGTGTGTTTTTTTCAAAAGATTTATTTATTTATTTATTTATTTATTTATTTATTTATTTATTTATTTATTTATTTATTTGATGGGAGAGGGGCAGAGAAAGAGAATCTTCAAGTAGACTTGCCTGCAGATCAGGAGGGCTCAACTCGTGTCCCTGAGATCATGACCTGAGCTGAAACCAAGAGTCAGAAGCTTAACCAACTGAGCCACCCAGGCATCCTTCATTGTGGTTTTGATTTGCATTTCCCTGATGATTAGTGATGTTGAGCACCTTTCCATATACCTATTGGCCATTTCAATGTCTTCATTGGACTCATCACACTCTTGACACCTTCACATCCTTTAGCTCTCAGATTCAACATAACTTCTTAACCTCTGTCTCCCAGACTCCCAATATCCCATTACAGAGATATTTCCATTTACCCCTCCAGATGCATCTTCCACTTTTTCAACCATGCTTTGTACCCAAGGAGTCCACCCCGCGGGGACCACACCAAAGTCTCCCTGGCCCTCTTCTGATGGGGTAGAACAATCTGACTGGAGAGCACAGGTAGGAGTTCAGAGCCAGGTAGGATGTCTTGCCATTTATCCCTCTGAACTTTCCTTCAGGATTGCTGCAGGCTGTCTGTTCCCTTAACCAAATGCCTACTATATTTCTTATGCCTACTACAGCTTAGCTCAGGCAGGGGTCTCCACCAAGCTTTCGTTGTTTATAGATTCCAGTAACTGCCCACTCCTCCCTCCTCATGCCCAATGTGTCACATACTGCATTATTACTTGGGATCTCCCTAATCCCTACCTACTCCTTTCTGAATAGATCTTGTGTTAAAGACTCCTCAAATTACTCTCTTGAAATGTGCCATCTGTTACCCTCAGGGACCCTGATTGAGACAGTGCCCCAGGGAATTCTTCATGTAACTAAAATTTACATCACTGGTGTCAAGACTTTTTCTTATAGCCTATGACAATGGATTCTCTAATCACTTATAGTTATAAAAATTGAGTGATGCTTGATTATTGAAAAATTATGTTTTTAAAAACTAGAAATGGGCTCCTGGTGGCTGTCAGTTAAGCATCTGACTCTTGATTTCAGCTCAGATCATGATATCAGGGTTGTGAGATTGAGCCCTGCATTGGGCTCGGTGCTGGACATAGAGCCTAGTTGGGATTCTCTCTCTCCCTTTGCTTCTTCTGGCATGTGCACTCTCTCTTCTGGCTCTCAAAAAAAAAAAAAAAAAAAAAAAGGGGGGAAGGAAGAAAGAAAGAATATAAAATATATGTTGAATTTGATCTCAATTTTATAAAACAAAATAAATTAAAAACAAATGTGTATATTAAAAGATTCAACATGTAATGCTCCAAAATGGTGATAATTGATTTTAAAGTGACAGGATTATTTTTTTGTTATAAATTCTATGTTTCTATGTTTTCCTTGTTTTTGGCAATAATGCTATGTTATTATTACAATGAAAAATATATATAAATGTTATTTTAAAACATTTTTACTTGATCATATTATACAGATTATAAAAATTACTAACTAAAGTATAAGTTAAATAAGACAGTGAATTTATATGACCTAGGACATTACTTGGCACAAAGTAGACATTCAATATGTCAATAATAATTTTTTGTTACAAATCAAAGTATGTTACAAAACATACTTTACCTAAAGAAACAAAATACAGAGAATAGAAATTAGCCTTTTCTGGATGACTCAGGAATATTAATTATTATAATTATACTTTAATAACATGATGCTCTGAGCTCAGTTGAATCCTATCACTTAACATACAAGAAAATCTGTAAAATGGAATTATCCCTAGAGAGAGTAAGTGACTTCCCTGAGGTCATATACAGCTAATTAGTGCTCTCGGCTCACCTTTTCTCTCTAAAGACTTTCTCCAAAGATATCCTTCCTTCTCTCTGGAGAAATACTTCTTTTCCTGTATTTGTCACTACCTACAACTTAGTTAATTCAATTATAGACTTTTTCATTAAGTAATTAAGTCTATTTCTATCTTTATCATAGTACATTATGTACGATTTTTTTCTTCTCTCTCCTTGCCTCAGTTCTATTTTAATTCTAGAAATGGAACTAACCAGGTAAAATCAGTACTAGTGAGGGGCAGATACAGTGAAAGGAAATTAAAAAGTTTCTGAGTTACATTAAATAAAGAATGAATACTATCAACTCTTACAGCCCCTTAACATGTCATGTATTCCTCTTCAGAAAACACACAATGTTCTTTCTCCAACTCTTTATCCTAATAGTACTTTAGTGAGGTATAACTTACGTATTCAAAGATGAACAAGTCTAGGGGCACTTGGGTGGCTCATTCGGTTAAGCGGCCAACTCTTGGTTTCTGCTCAGGTTGTGACCTCAGGGTCATGAGATCAAGCCCTGCATGGGACCCCACACAAGGCTCTGTGCTCCATGTGGAGAGCTTGAGATTCTCTGTGCCTCTCCCTTGGCCCCTCCCTCTTGTGCTTTCTCTCTCTCTCAAATAAATAAATAAATAAATCTTTAAAAAAAATAAAAGAGGAAGAAGTTTAGTGTAAAGTTTAATGAATTTTGACAAATATGTACACTTACACAACCATTGTCTGTTAAAAAAATGTCCTTTGCCTCAGAATATTCCTTCATGCCTCCTTCCTTTCATCCTATGCCCTGCAGCCTCCATCCTCTGCCCATGGCACAATACAACCACTATTCTGATTTCATTGCTTGGTTTTGTCTATTCTTGAACTTTTTATAAATGGAATCATACAGTGTGTACTATATATATATCAGTTGTTCATTTCTTTAATACTACTGTGTGGTACACTCCTGTACTGGTACACCACAAATTCTTTATCTATTCTGTTGATGAACAGCTGAGTTGTTTCCAGTTTAGACTACTATGAATAAAACTGCTATGAATATTTCTGCACAAGTTTTTGGAGGCATGTGCACTCATGTCTTCTGGGTATGTGCCTAGAAGTGGAACTCCTCTATGGTGGAAATTGCTCTATCATGGGGGACATTTTACTTTATAAGAAACTACTGAAAGGAAGAAAAATTTCTTCCTCCACCCCTTAGTCTTCTAGCTAGACTAAGAATTAAATTTATGTGAGATAGATTAACAAGGGAATAAAGCCAAATTTTTATTAGATGAGGACAAAGACCCAATAATGAAATTGAGACCCAGAGAAATGACCACATCAGGCAGTTTTTATACTTTTTAGACAAAGAAATAATAAATCATGGGGAATTGACTGGACAAAGAAAATTCAGTTAGCTTTGGGAGCTACAATTACTTAAAAAGTAAAAAGCATTGCTTAAAGCCTTCTCTGCTTTAAATTTCCCGTCTCTGATAATAAGGGTGTGGCTTTACCTCCTAGTACAGTGTGGGTCATTTTTCACAGGGGAGATTTATTTCTTGCTTTCAGGGAGACAGAGCAGGGTCTGAGTGTTTTCACACAAGCTGTCTCTTAAGTAACTTTTATTTAAAATAATCAATATGTCAAAGTGGTACATTTTGAGGCAACCTGAACCTGTCTTTGTTATTTTTTTTATAATAAATGTATTTTTTATTGGTGTTCAATTTACCAACATGCAGAATAACACCCAGTGCTCATCCCGTCAAGTGCCCCCCTCAGTGCCCGTCACCCATTCACCCCCACCCCCCACCCTCCTCCCCTTCCACCACCCCTAGTTCGTTTCCCAGAGTTAGGAGTCTTTATGTTCTGTCTCCCTTTCTGATATTTCCCACACATTTCTTCTCCCTTCCCTTATATTCCCTTTCACTATTATTTATATTCCCCAAATGAATGAGAACATACAATGTTTGTCCTTCTCCGACTGACTGACTTCACTCAGCATAATACCCTCCAGTTCCATCCACGTTGAAGCAAATGGTGGGTATTTGTCGTTTCTAATGGCTGAGGAATATTCCATTGTATACATAAACCACATCTTCTTTATCCATTCATCTTTCGATGGACACCGAGGCTCCTTCCACGATGGACACCGAGGCTCCTTCCACAATTTGGCTATTGTCTGAACCTATCTTTGACCTTTACATGATGAAAGAGTATTTATTTATTTATTTATTTATTTATTTATTTAGAAAAAGTTTTCTAAAGTGGTTATCGTATTTTATATTTTCTCCCATTACCCCACACCTGTCCCCATACTTTAACCATTCTTTTAAATTGTAGCCATTTTGGTGAGTATGTGGGTATATTGAACTATGAGATTTTAATTTGTTGAGCACCTTTTCATAAGTTTAGTAGTCATTCAGAAATCTTCTGTGAGGCTCTGCCTCAAGAAGTCATCACCTAGGGCACCTGGGTGGCTCAGTGGTTGACCATCTGCCCTTGGCTCAGGTCATAATCCTAGAGTCCTGGGATTGAGTCCCGCATCGGGCTCCCCACAGGGAGCCTGCTTCTCCCTCTGCCTATGTCTCTGCCTCTCTCTCTCTCTCTCTCTCTCTGTATGTGTCTCTCATGAATAAATAAATAAAATCTTTTTTTAAAAAAATCAACCAAGTTTGTGCTACAGAAGGCTGTACTATGTTATTAAAACCTAATTAACTAAAGATGATATTCAGATTATTGATCTTCCCAGCCAGGGAGGGTGGGGGAGTAGGCCCCACCCATACCCCAGAGGAACCAAGAATGCTGTTGTATGAGAGGGAGGAAGGCAGCATTTTGTAAGGTTGTACTTTCCAGTGAAAGCTCCAGGGACCGTCACAGGGAAACGGGGACCAGTTCTGGATCAGATGTGTTTCTGAGGCAGGATCAAAAGTGCAAAAAACCAGGAATTGGATGCTATTTGTTGACAGAATATCCTGGTTAGCTGTGGAGAGGACACTGCAAAATGACCAGACATGGAATGGAACCAAACAATGGAAAAGAACAGTAAGAAACATCCCATAATATGAACTCACAAGCTAAAGTTCAATGTATAAATGGAAGAGGCACTCCTAAGGAAACAGATTATAGAGGGGGGAAAAAAGGTTATGATTCTCAAAGAAGCAAATAAGGAACATCCATAGAAAAGAACAGAATCAAGCAGCCCGGGTGGCTCAGCGGTTTAGTGCCACCTTTGGCCCAGGGCCTGATCCTGGAGACCCAGGATCGAGTCCCATGTCAGGCTCCCTGCATGGAGCCTGCTTCTCCCTTTGCCTGTGTATCTGCCTCTCTCTCTCTCTCTCTCTTTGTGTCTGTCTCTCTCTGTGTCTCTCATGAATAAATAAATAAAATCTTAAAGAAAAAAAAAGAACAAAATCATAAAACACTACTACTGGAAAGGAAAGCCATAGTGGAATAAAAATCTCAGCAAACTAGATAAAGTTTAGAATGAATACCATCTATTATTAAAGATTGATTTATTTATTTTAGAGAGAGAGAATGTGTGTGAGTGGGGAGAGGGGCTTAGGAAGAGGGAGAAAGAGAAAGAGAGGAATCCCAAGCAGATTCCCCAGTGAGCTCCCAGCCCAACATGGGGCTCCATCCCATGCCCCCAAGGTCATGACCTGAGCTAGATTAGGAGTCTGACACTTAATTGACTGAGCCACTCAGGTGCCCCTAGAATGAATACTATTTAAAAAATAAAAAGACTTGAGAAAAGCACTGACAAATTCATCCAGGAGCACCACAGAGATGAAAAGATTGTTTTGAAAACAAGAAAATGCAGTTAAGAAACATGGAGGATAATTTGAGACATTACAAAATATTTAAAAGTGGATGAGTGATTATGTGTATTGTGGGAATTATGTGTCAATAAAGCTGTTTTAAGATCTATCTACATCTTAGATACATTGGAGTTCCAGGAGAGAATGGTGGGAAGAGAGGCGAAAAGAGAGCTGATAACTTTCTAGAACTGAATAAAGTTCTTAAGTTCTCAGAGAGAAAGCCCTAGGTACAATAATGAATCTGTAAAACTGTAAAGAATAAGAAAAACTTAACTACAAAACAGAAGTATGAAGTGTACATAAAGTCCTCCTTCACCTATCCCCGTAGTATCATTTCTCTCTCCACAAATCATCCCTATTTTTTAAATTTTTATTTATTTTTTTAAGCAATCTCCACACCCAACATGGGGCTCAAATTCATAACCCTGAAATCAAGAATCACATACTCTACCCACTGAGCCAGGCAGGCGCCCCTAATCACCCTATTAACAAGGTTGGTTTATCAATGTACAAGCATTTACATCCTCTAATATGACTTTAATATTCCTTTAATGACAATCACTTAGTTTTTTTCCCTATGTTTTGCTTCTACAAGTGTGGCACACACAAAACATCCTTTCCATATATCCTTATGAATATTATTGTTTTATAGATTTCTAGATTTTGGATTCTGATTTAAGGCATATGGACACTTAAATCACTTAAATTTTGTAGACTACTATCTACCTTCCCTTCCAAAAATCTCCACCAGTTTACACCTCTTCCTCTTTTTTTTTTTTTTTTTTTTTACAGAGGGAGAGTGGGGAGGGGCAGAGAATCATCTTAAGCAGGCTTCACACCTAGTGCAGAGCCAGAGGCAGGGCTGACTTGGGGCTTGATCCCACACCCCTGAAAATCATGATATGAGCCAAAATCAAGAGTGGGACATTCAACCAACTGAGCCACCCAGGTGCCCCACACTTCCATTATCAGAGTATCTGAGTGCTTTTTTGTCCACTTCTTGTCAATACTGAGTGTTACCAAGTTAAAAAAAAAAAAGTCTGCATGGAAACTAAAAATGGTGACTCATTATTTTATATAGATTTTTCTAATTTCTAGTAAGAAAGGCAACATTTCATAGGCTTAATGATCATTTGAATTTCTTTTTCAAGCCCATTTTTTGGTTAGAGAGAGAGAGAGAGAGTGTGTGTGTGTGTGTGTGTGTGTGCTGAAATAATCTGGTGCTTGTCGTTTATCTGTCATATCTTTTTACCATATCAAATCTTGAAATTTTAATAAAATCTAATGGTCAATCTTTTCCTTATGGATTTCAGATTTAGTGATTTTCCCGCAAAGGCCTCTGCATGCCCACGAAAATATTTATTTTTTCTTTCTAAGTTTTTTTTTTTTTAACATCTAGATGTTAGGTTGGGATATGAATACAACTTTGATTTTCAAATCCATAGTCAATCATTCCAACATCATTTATTAAATCATATTTTTCTTCATTGACTTGAAATGTCATGTTCAACATATACTACTTGCATATATATGATATATATATCATATCATATATATATATAAATTCTGGTACACATGCATATCAGAGTATTTGTGTATGTGTATGCATATGTAGAGATCTCAGATCTCTTACTACAGGATAATAATTTTAGTATATGTGCTGCCGAAGCAAGCACCAGGATAATAATAACAAATGGTTCCAACTCTTACCATCTGAAATCCATCATTATTTTTACTCTAAGGCCAGTTAGCAATTAAGTACAGCAAAGAGACCAAGGTTGGTCTGTTTCTGAGACACTAGGATTCTCTCCAACAAGTGATTTTGGCTGGAAGACTTTCTGTTGGCCTTGGTGAAACTTTCTCTTTTTTTCAGCCTTTTTTAAAAAAAAGATGTTATTTATTTATCCATGAAAGACACAGAGGAGAGAGAGAGGCAGAGACACAGGCAGAGGGAGAAGCAGGCTCCATGCAGGGAGCCTGATGTGGGACTCGATCCCGGGACTCCAGGATCACGCCCCAGGCCATAGGCAGGCGCTAAACCACTGAGCCACCCACGGATTCCCTTTTTCAGCTTTATTGACGTAAAATTGACAAATATAATTGTAGTATACTTAGAGTGTACAATGTGATGATTTGATACGTGTATACTTTATGAAAAGATTTCCATCATTGCCTTAATTAACACATTCATCACCTCAAATATTTACCTTTTGTGTGTGTGTAAGAATGTAGTTTCCACTCTCAACAAATTTAATTCCTATAAGATAGTATTATCAACTATAGATACCACTTTATCTCGTAACTCATAGTTTGTACCCTATTTCCCCCACCCCCGACTCTAGTAGTTCTACTCTCTGAAACTTCCTTAGAACTGCATGGAGGCTAAGACCTTCCTTCTTTCTCTCACTCCCAGGAGCATCTGTACTGTGGTCTATGCATTCCCAGCCCCCTCCACTTGCTCTCCATTTTTCCTCACAGGTATTTCCCCTCAGAGTTGTGAGAGATATCACCCATTTTGATTCTCAGAGGATCTGTATTAATACAATGTATTTGGGTCTCTTTTGTTCCACTGATCTATATCTATTCTAGGTCTGATACTACAGAATTTTAATACTATAGATTTCTGGTGTATCTTGAAATTCAGTTAAGTCCCCTACATTGTTTTGTCAGAATATTTTTGGATATTCTTGCACATATACTTCCATCTGAGTTTGTTTCATGAAGTCTTTTTCCTTTTATTTATTTATTTTTTAATATTTTTTATTTATTTATGGTAGTCACAGAGAGAGAGAGAGAGAGAGAGAGAGAGAGAGGCAGAGACATAGGCAGAGGGAGAAGCAGGCTCCATGCACCAGGAGCCCGACGTGGGACTCGATCCCGGGTCTCCAGGATCGCGCCCTGGGCCAAAGGCAGGCGCTAAACCGCTGCGCCACCCAGGGATCCCTTTCCTTTTAATTAATGTATGTGCAGAATGACAAAATGATATGTGAAAAGTAAGTTTCTCTCCCACCTCTGACCCTCAGTTCCAGAGGTTCTCTTCTCAGAGAAAATCACCTTTACTACATTCTTCTGTATCATTCCAGAAGCATCCCAAGTATACACTAGTGTGTGTGTATATGTATATACCCATATACATAAAAATACATACACATCCTTTCCTTCTTGGCGCTTATTGTAGCATAAGATTGTTGTTCACTTAACAATAGGTCTTGGAGAATTTTACTTTATTTTAATTTTTTTAAAGATTGTATTTATTTATTCATGAGAGAGAGAGAGAGAGAGGCAGAGACACAGACAGAGGGAGAAGCAGGCTCCATGCACCGGGAGCCCGACGTGGGATTCGATCTCGGGTCTCCAGGATCGCGCCCTGGGCCAAAGGCAGGCGCCAGACCGCTGCGCCACCCAGGGATCCCTCAAAAGAACTTTAGAATCATCTTGTCAAGTTCATTTTTTTTTAAATCTCATTGGGATTGAAATGTATAGATTTAATTTAGGCACAAGTAATATCACTTTATTTGGGTTTCCCCAACCAGGCCACATAGAATGTCTTTCTTTACATTTAGTTAGTTAGACAAACTTCTACATCCTTGGTCAAGTTTATTAGTTTTTATAAATACAAATCTTGCATTTTTGTTTTGATTTTTTTCCTAAGAGTTTTTTTTTGTTTGTTTGGTTTTTATTGATATTGTAAATGGGAGTTTCCTTTTATATAACATTTGCTCATTATTTTTTGCTGATTTGCAGGAAACTCTTGATTTTTATGTGCAACTCCTATACCTGGTCTTTTTCCTAATTTTCCTTATTAGTTCTAATAGGTTCTCAGTTGGTTTTCTTAGGTTAATACCATTCTAGATAGAACAGCATGTGTGAAGACCAGGGGGAGAAAGAGAGCTTCATTTGATAAATTTTTAAAAGTTCAGAAAGACTGGGACCAGCAGGAACAAAGCGGCAATGAGACACACACAATTGTGTGATTATGACATTTTGTTGAAGTTGGTGGTAGAGGCAGTAGCAAATGGGTGTTGTTGGCAGTTGTCTGCTTTTTAGTTGAAGATACAAAAGCTACATGGATTGGAGAGATAAAGCAGTTATGATAAAAGTGCAGATTGCTACCTCAGGTCTTTAAAGAGGGAATGAAGAACAGCAGAGGCTGATTGGAAGCTAGGAGTCCTAGTTCTAGCTCACGTGACTGGGAATGACTCGTGTTCTTTCTGAGTCTCAATCTGCAGGATAATAGTAGTGTACCAGGAGATTTCTCAGTTCCTTTTGAATTCTGGCAATGTAAAATCCTATACCTCAGTATTCAGGCTCTCTGCAGAAGTGACTTCTCTTGTATCCACAGTCTATCTAGACCTCAGGAGAGAGGAAGATATCTCCAGGTTCCATGTAGGGATAGACTCATCCAAGTGCTTTTACTTAAATGACCTGCAGTGTTCTGGCTCCCCAGCTGAGGGAGCTAACTTAGTCTGGAGATTGGTATAAACAAGGCTAAAGGCTAGGATTGGGAAGTGTAGGGGATTTGGCAAGAGGGTCACCGGGCCTGGTCACCTAGCTTGCTAACTCTTAAGAATTCTGCTTTTCAAGACCTGGAAATTGTGCCAGAGTGAGTTTCTAAGTTTTCAGAGTCTGATTTTGGCCTTGCTTCTCAGGTGTTGAGGCACTCACCCAATATGTTTTATTGGCTCTTGTCTGCATAAGAAGTTTACATTGGGGTGTAAGGTCCCCTTCTCCATCCTCCACATGCAGCACTTCCCCTGAGGTGGATCGGGCACGCAGGAAATACTTGGCAAGTAGTTGTCACAGGATGAATGATGTTATTGCAATACCTAAAGAAAGGGGATAAATGAATGAAAGGATATATAAAAACATGAAGATCCCAAATACTCTATTCTCAACTGCCTGGTGCTTTCTAAAAGATATCAAAATAATAATTGTCCTTTAAAGACAAGAATTTCTCAGATTCAAGAATAAAGCTAGTTAAACACACCTTTAGGCTGAAGCTATCTTTTACTTGTTTGTTCATATTTTTGTACATTTGCTTAATTTTCTATTTGGTTATCATTGTTAAGTCACATGCAGTCATAAGAAATAATGAAGAGCGGGACACTTGGGTGGCTCAGCGTTTAGGTTCAGGGTGTGATCCCGTGGTCCTGGGAAGTCCCACACCGGGCTTCCTGCATGGAGCCTGTTCCTCCCTCTGCCTACGTCTCTGCCTATCTCTGTGTCTCTCATGAATAAATAAATAAAAGAAAAAGAAATAATGAAGAGAGATCCTATATATCCTTCACTCAATGTCCCACAATGGTATCATCCTCCATAACCATAGTACAACATCACAACCAGGAAATTGGCATGGGTAATAATCCACCCATCTCATTCAGATTTCACCAATTTAACGTGCAGTCATGTATGTGTGTTTAGTTCTATGTAACTTTACTACATATATCCATTTGTGTGACTAGGCAACAGTCAGGAGACAAAAGAGTATTATCACAAGGATCCCTGCTGCTAATCTGCTATGGCCACAGCTCCCTTCCTCTGATCTCCCTCCTTGCAAAAAACACTCATCTCTTGTCCATCTCTAGAATTTTTTTTTCAGTTTTAGAATATTATATGAATGGAATCCTATGTTGTTTAACCTTCTGAGATTTTATTCCTTACTCATCATAATTCCCTTAAGATCCATCTCAGTTCTTGTGTGGATCAATGGTCTTATTTCTGTTGTTGAGAAGTATTCCATGGTATGGATATACGACAGTTTGTTTAACCATTCACCCATTTAAGTACATTTGGGTTGCTTCCAATTTGGGGCTATTACAAATAAAGCTACTATGAACATACTTACACAGGCTTTTACATGAACATCATTTTTTTAAGATTATTTATTTATTTATTTTATTTATTTATTTTTTTCATGAGAGACACAGAGAGAGGCAGAGACATAGGCAGAGGGAGAAGCAGGCTCCTCACAGGGAGCCCAATGTGGGACTCGATCTCCAGACCTGGGATCACACCCTGAGCTAAAGGCAGGTGATCAACCACTGAGCCACCCAGGTGTCCCCACACATAGTTTTAATTTCTCTGGAAATCTTACCTGGTTTTTGAATTATATGATAACCAGAACTAAATTAAGAGGAGAGCTGGTACAGTTGCCTAAGATAGAAATCTATAAAGTGTGCTAAAAAATTTTTCTGTAGAGTTTTGAGGGAAAAACAATTATACTTATCCAAACTCCCCTTAGGAAGAACACTATATTTAGATGGTATCTTTGATAAGGCCTTCAGCACCTTTCTAAGGAGAATGCTCCAGTTGTTTGAAGGCCTTTTATTTTGCTGAAGGCAAAGGATACAAGCCCCCAAACACAATAGTCAGAGAGACAAACAAAATCAGCAATAGAAGTTTGTTAAGCAAAGATACAGAGAAAGCTCTTAGAAATGAGAGGGGCTCGGACAGGGTTGCCATAGAAGGCTTTTTGATTGGCCTTTTAATGGGAACCTAACCAGGGAGCCCAAGGCCTTGAGATTTCTTTGTGCTGTCACAAGTGATTGACATATGGCTGTTTTGGGGTCTGGTGAATTTCTGGGATTGTCTGGTAACCATCAAACAGGATCCTAACACTTTAGAGCTAGCTAGCTAGCTATTTATTTATTTATTTATTTATTTATTTATTTATTTATTTATTTTTCTGTTTTTACTGTCTTATCTCTGTTTCCTTGGGATGGGTAGGAGCCTGACTCTGGACCATTTGGTGTCCTTGAGACTTATGGGAGCCCACAGATTTATAGGAGCCTGACTCTGGGCCTTTCCCTTATCTTTCCCTGCCTAGCCCCATCTTCTCCTAACTCATTCCTACATCAGTACTGTGCTCTATAGGTTGGATCTTACTCCCTAGCCAATGGTGAACTTATGAAAAGACTAAGTGAACTCCACCTCCACTAGCAGCGTGCATGTCAAACATTAATATTAAGCGTTCACAATCATAACCACTAGCAAACATTTATTAGGTCTTGCTATGTATATAAGATTCAGAACCAAGTTTCAGAACATTTACATATGTTTGGGGGGATGACAGGAAAACTGAGAGGTAAATATTATGTGAAGTGAAAATTAGAAGAACAGAAAAAGCAATGGCACAGAAGTCAAAGGAGGAAGAGAACCCTATAAGCTGAAGTCGCTGAAGAAAGTTTTCTTGAAGAATTATGGTTTCAACACAATTTTGAAGGATGGATAAGTCTTAAGTGTAGAATAGAAGATGAGACAAATTCTGGGAACAGAGGTTAACAAAGTGGAAAATCACATTACGGCACCAAAGAAAGAATTAGTAAGAGATAAGTTAGTTGAATAGGTGGATTGAAACCAATCTAAATTATTTTGTAGACATCTGGAAACAAATATTTTAAAACAATTTTTAAAGAGAATACTGGATTTGGGTGCCTGGGTGGCTCAATGGGTTGAATGTCTGCCTTTGGCTTGGGTCATGATCCCAGGGTCCTGGGATTGAGTCCCATTTTGGGCTCCCTGCTCAGTGGGGAGCCTGTTTCTCCCTTTCCCTCTGACTTTCCTTTTCATGCTCTACCTTGCTCTCTTGCTCATGCACGTGCATGAGCTCTTTCTCTCTCTCTCTCTCTCTCTCAAATGAATAAATAAAAAATCTTAAAAAAAACCACACTAGAACACACTAGATTCTACAAAGTGGTGTTTAATATGAACTTAATTCAATATTGCTTGAATTAGCAATTCAAGTCTCTCACCCAGAGAGACTGTAGATTGGTGGCAGAGAGAAGAGTGTGACCTGAATAATGAATAAGCAATTCATTAAGGAAGTGTGATTGGCCAAACTATCAATTAGGAGTGGGATTTTGTGTTATTCTGCCATGTAACAGAAGACACAAGTAATGGTGGCTTAAATAACATTGTATAGAAGATGAGCTAGTTCAGAGATTTTAAGGCCTAGGTCTTTTAGTTCTCTTAGTTAACATTCCCATGTGCTATGAAGTGTAACATGTCCTCTCCAAAGTCATACAGCAAAGACCTAGCACCCAATTTGACTACAGATATAGGAGGTTTAAGAGATAATTAATATTCAATGAAGCCATTAGGGTGGGTCCTGATAGGACTGTGGCCTTATAAGAAAAAGAAGAGGGAGGCACCTGGGTGGCTCAGTGGTTAAGCATCTGCCTTTGGCTCAGGAGGTGATCCCAGAGTCCTGGGATGGAGTCCCAAATTGGTTTCCCTGCAGAGAGCCTGCTTCTCCCTTTGCCTATGTCTCTGCCTCTCTCTCTGTCTCTCATGAATGAGTAAATAAAATCTTTAAAAAAAAATAAGAGGATGGAGAGATCTTTATTTCTCTTTGCTATGTGAGGACACAGTGACAAAGTAACTACATCTTCAACTTGAGATGAGCATGCTCACCAGAAAACGACCATGTTGGTACACTGATCTTGGACCTCCAGCCTCTAGAACCATGAGAAAATAAAATTCTGTTGTTTAGGCCAAGCAGTCTATGGTCTTTTGTTGTGGCAGCCCTAGCTAATACACTATGCTTGTTCCCAGTCGAATTCCCATGGTTTGTTGCAAATGGCTGCTGCAGCTCCAGCTATCATGTCTATATTTTAGACAAAAAAAGAGGGGAAGGGACATACCAGCTGAGTCTGAAGGCCTTTAAAGATGCTTTTCTCGAAGCTCCACTCAATGACATACATTTAGATCTTACTGCCCAGAATTGTGATATACAACCACCCTTACTGCCAAGAAGGCTGGGAAATGTACTTTTTTAGCTAGACATATCACTGTATCTAGTAAAATTGGGATTTTTGTTAGTGAGGAAGAAAAAGAGAATAGATGGATACTGTGTAGGCAACTAGCTATCTCTGAAATAGCCAACAAATATATGGGGAGAAAAGCACAATTTTGATAAATTCAAATTAAACCAACAATGAAATATTATTTTTTTATTCACTAATGTAGAAAGGATTTTATTTATTTTATTTTATTTTTGTATATTTTTTTATTGGAGCTCAATTTGCTAACGTATAGTGTAACACCCAGTGCTCATCCTGTCAAGTGCTGCTCTCAGTGCCCATCACCCAGTCACCCCATCCCCCTGCCCACCTCCCCTTCCACCACCCCTTGTTCGTTTCCCAGAGTTAGGAGTCTCTCATGTTCTGTCATCCTCTCTGATATTTCCCACTCATTTTCTGTCCTTTCCCCTTTATTCCCTTTCACTATTTTTTATATTCCCAGAATGAATGAAACCATGTTTGTCCTCCGATTGACTTCACTCAGCATAATCCCCTCCAGTTCCATCCACGTTGAAGCAAATGGTGGGTATTCATCGTTTCTAATGGCTGAGTAATATTCCATTGTATACATAGACCACAGCTTTTTTATCCATTCATCTTTCAATGTACATGGAAAGGATTTTTAAAAGTTTGTACCTAGTGTTGGCAAGGGCACAGAAATTTGCCCTGCTGGTAGAAGGACAAATATATTCAACATTACCAGGTAGATCTTGAAATATGCATATCCTTTGGCCCATTAATTTCTATTTCCAGAAATGTATCCAAAATTAGTCCAAATCTGAAGAGAGATTTTTTTTCAAAGAAGATATGCAAATTTCCAATAAGCACTCAAAAAGATGCTTAACATCATTAGTGATCAGGGAAATGCAAATCAAAACTGCAATGAGATACCACTTCGTACCCACTAGGGTAGCTATGATAAAGGTGACAGATGATAACAAATGTGACTAAGGATGTGGAAAAATTGGAAATTTCAAACACTCCTGCTGGGAATGTAAAATTATTCAGTGTCTTTGGGAAATAGTTTGGCAATGCCTCAAAAAGCTAAACATAGAGTTACCATCTGATCTAGCATTCTACTCACAGGTATGTTCCCAAGAGAAATGAAAACCTATTTCCACACAAAAACTTGTACATAAATGCTCATAGCAGCATTTCCATACTAACCAAAAGTGTAAAAAATCTATATCCATCAACTCATGAATGGATAAACAAAGTAGATATTATCTATATGATGGAATATTATCAGCCATAAAAAGGAATTAAGTTCTGATACATGCTACAACACAGATGAACCTAGAAGCCAGTCACAAAAGACCACATATTATATAAATGGAATTATATAATATATTATATAAATGTCAATTCCATTTACATGCAATGTCCAGAATAGACAACTGTATAGAGACAGAAAGTAGATTAGTGGGTGCCTAGGGCTGGGGGAATGGGAAATTTAAGGGTCATAAATAAAGGATATAGGGTTTCTCTTGGGGGTATGGAAATGTCTGAAGTTGATTATGTGATGATTGTAAAACTATCTGATCATTCTAAAAACCACTGGATTTTTACACTTTAAATGAGTGGATTATATTGTGTGTAAATTACATCTCACTACAGCTGGAAGAAGGAGGAGGAGGAGGAGAAGGATGAAAAAAGGAGAGGAGAGGAAAGAGGTCTCCGAAACGCATCCAGACCCAACACGACTAAGCCCACGACAAAAAGAAAATAGAAGAGAGAAGAAGAAACAGACCAAAATCCGAAGAAATATCTTTTAAAAAGAGAAAGACAATTCATTAAATTTTAGCCACATTTGATACAAATATCCCTAAAGTCATGTTTTCTCATCTGTACTCGATGAACTTTCTTATGTATAATTTGGCTTCAAATTTCTTCTATGTCAGCTAGAGTCTTACTATTTTTAGTGATAATACTTTCATTCCTGTGAGTCTAGTGTACAGCGTACTTGCTGGAAGCACTGAGTTTGAATCCCACCTTACACTCTAAGACTCAATTCCCTTGGCTGCTACATGGTTCTGACTACAGAATAACTAAACTCTTTTTTGGTGTGTGAATTTGTGCTGGCTTCAGTTTCAGGGATGTTCCTTTCCTAAACTTCTTTCTAATTTATGGAACTGTACTACCTTGAGCACCACTACAGCCATCACTGGGAGTATATTAAAAAAATCATTTGGTGGGGCACCTGGCTGGCTCAGTCAGAAGAACATATGAGTCTTGATCTCAGAGTTGTGAGTTCCAGCCCCATGTTAGGTGTAGAAATTACTTTAAAATAAAATCTTCAGGAACACCTGGGTGGCTCAGTGGTTGAGCATCTGCCTTCAGTTCAGGGCATGGTCCTGGAGTCCTGGGATCAAGTCCTGCTTTGGTCTCCTTGCATGGAGCCTGCTTCTCCCTCTGCCTGTGTCTCTGCCTCTCTCTCTGTCTGTCTGTCTGTCTCTCATGAATAAATAAATAAAATATAAAAAAATAAAATAAAATATTTGAAGGGGCACCTGGGTGGTTCAGTGATTGAGCCTGTGGCTCAGGTCATGATCCCAGGGTCCTGGGATTTTTTGAGGCTCATATCGGGCTCCCTACTGGGAGCCTGTTTCTCCCTCTGCCTATGTCTCTGCTGCTCTCTGTGTCTCTCATGAATAAATAAATAAAATCTTTAAAAAATAATAAAATAACATCTTTTAAAACTTTGTGGTTTGGAAAAGGACTGGAAAAGGAAACAGCAAAGATGTTCCAAAACTGGAGATTGGGCCCGAGATATAAGAGCAAGAGGTTCAAGGAATCACAGATGCTGGAGGGGTCAGAGCTCAGGCAGTTGTCATAGCAGTAGTCAGCACTGAACAATTGGTGATGCTAATGTAGGTGTTGCTAGATGGCTTTTATAGGTGAAGAATCCTTGTGTTGGCGGTTATGAAAACCTTGGAGTAAGAAAGACTGTGCTTAAATTAAGCAATTTCAGAGCCCAAGAAAGGCAAGGGTGTTGATGCATAGCTCTTGTGGAGAGAGAGCTCATGGAATCAAAGATTCATATAAAACATGTTTTACTACATATTTGGGGTAAGTCCATTCTTGCTTCACTTGACAAAAGGAACACTGAAAGGAGTGATAAAAAAAATCTCATATTATGTGATTGTTTTAGAATAGAAACTAAAACTGGAATCTGTTTCTCATCTTAGCCATTTTCCCCATGCCATGACCTGTCTTTCTTTGCCAATTTCTGGTCCCTCTCTGCACCAGGAATGACTTCCTTCCACAATGAATTAGTGGGACTGGCTCCTAAATGTCAGTCATTCCTCTCGCACCCTCACAGGGCAGATCCAAGGATTCTGTAAGACCCCCGTGTAGAAGAAGGATATAAATAGACCATTTGAATGTAGACCAGATCTTCAACAGGGCTGGCTGTGGACGAAATTGCTATGTTTCTGAATGCAGTACTGGGTAGAATTTTAGGATATCCTCTTTGGTTAAGGGTTGAGTGTGTTCTGTGTTGTTGAGGAAACGTGATATTTAGCAGAGGCTGAGGCTAGCTAGTTGTTTATCAAACTGAAAGGATTAACAGCACACCAATGTAGTATGAAAATTACTTTAAACTGGAAACATCTGAAAAAAAAAAAACAACTAGAAACATCTGAACAATTAGCAGCCACAGAAAGAAACATCTAAACTTAAGCAGGGCCTCCCCAAAATACAGCTGCCATTGACCCTCCTCGAAGAGTTTCCCACTTGGAAGAAGACTGATGCTTAGCACAAGGAAGTGTGAATTCAGCTGTCTATAAGCATTAAAAAAAAAAAAAAAAAGCAATAGAATCTTCCATACTTTCCTCATTAGAGCCCTAAATTACCCTCCTCTTTTTTTTTTTTTTTAAGATCTCTACACCCAACGTGGTGCTAGAACCCATAACCCCTAGATCAAGAGTCACAAGCTCCACTGAGTCAGACACCTCTACCCTCCTTTTTAAGTTGGCATATAAAACTTTACCTTTGATTATTCAGGGAGTTACCCACTACTAAGTACTCCTGCAAGTAAGCAATAGACTTTTCTCTGGTTTTTCTACTGTTAGTTGGTTTGCACCCCTGCCCCTGCCAATCGACCGGTCAGACATAAATTGATAGTGAGGATTTCCTCCCAACAAAACTCAATTCCTTACTTATCTAGACACGATGAACTATATTTTCTTTCTTTTTTTTTTTTTTTATGATAGTCACAGAGAGAGAGAGAGAGAGGCAGAGACACAGGCAGAGGGAGAAGCAGGCTCCATGCACCGGGAGCCCGATGTGGGATTCGATCCCGGGTCTCCAGGATCGCGCCCTGGGCCAAAGGCAGGCGCCAGACCGCTGCGCCACCCAGGGATCCCCTGAACTATTTTTTCTGTATTACTCCTGTAGCTGTGGCCATGTGATGGAGTTCTAGCCATAGAACATGGGTTTTGAGAAAATACTTAAAAATAAATTTCCTGGGTCACCTGGGTGGCTCAGTCAGTTAAGCATCTGCCATCAGCTCATGATCTTGGGATCCTGGGATCTAGCCCAGGATCATTGGGCTCCCTGCTCAGCAGGGAGTCTGCTTCCTCCTCTGTCCCCTTCTACTCATGCTTGCTCTCTCTCAAATAAATAAATAATCTTAAAAAAAAATAGGGGCACCTGGGTGGCTCAGGTTTGCGTATCTGCCTTTGGCTCAGATTGTGATCTGGGGTCCTGGGATCAAGTTCGCATCAGGCTCCCCGTGGGGATGTCTCTGCCTATGTCTTTGTCTCTCTCTGTGTCTCTCATGAATAAATAAAATCTTAAATAAAATAAAATAAAATAAAATAATTAATTTTTTGCCAACCCAGAAAACATCTCCATAAAGGTAGACAAGAAAAAAAAAGTTTTATTATTGAATATGTATTAAACAATAGTGTGATACACATCACAGGTAAGGGTAAAAGAGAGCAAAATCAAAAAGAAATCTCATCCTTTTATGTATGCAAGTTGTGTTCACTTTCAGCAGCACATATACTAAAAATATGTATGCATGTTAATTGTCCTTATCCAAAGGGAAAATGAAATTTCTCATATCTTTTCAACAACTTGGATGTCACTAATTGGAGCCAAGCATCTAGGCTAGAACAGGTAGTCAAGATGTCATGCTCCTTTAGGTTTGTATTGAAAAGTGGCAAAAAGAAAGTGGTTCCTGAAATGCAAAACTAACAAGGGGCTCACTTAGCTTTAAAAATAAAGATATATATCTCCCTCCAAGAGAAGGGAAAGCATTCACAGTTTCAAGTTTTCTAGAGGAAATGCTTAAGAAAAGGGAGATGGGAAAAGTTCTCTTTCCCTTTTGGCACCAGGAAAAATTTTAATTTTTTTAAGACTTTATTTTCAATCTATTGACCTTTACATGAGCGGAGGTGATGTGCATCTCCTCCGAGCTTGGTCCATGAAAATGTCCCACAGGTGATTCCCCATAACCTCTCTTTCTAGCATCTTGATATAGAGGAGCTCAGATGCCATATTTAAACAGCTTTTGCAGTTGTGTGATGCTGGTATATGTAATATTTGCTGTTTAGAATAGGTTAAAAATGCACATGGACAAAATGTTAAATATTAAAGGACATCATAGTCAACATGTTGGTGCCCACCCAGGTTCTTTGCACGGCCAGCACACCCATTCGCAGCTGCTCAATATTGGCTGCTAAAGCTCACAGCTGCAACCTTCTCCAGAGAATTGCTTTTGGCCAAATGGGAACTGCTTCCCTGGGGTGATCACCTCCCAGCCCTAGGTGCAACCCACAGCCAGTCATTGATCCTATGCCATTGATCCTATGCCAGGGTGCAAAAGGCTGGCTCCTTTGCCTCAAGGTGGGACCAACAGTTTGTGGCAATTTGTGCTCCTACTTCCACGGTGTGAACAGGTAGAGAAAACATGCTTGCTTAGCTACTTCTTCAGCTTTATCCTGCTTTCTTCACTCCCTTTCTCCTGGAAGCATTCAATAAACTGCCTGCATGTTATTTCCTGTGTCCGTGTCTGCTTCCAGGGAATTTGACCTCAAGGAGTAATACAGCTGACCCTTGTTCAACACAAGTTTGAACTGTAAGGTCTACTTGTATGTAGATTTTTTTTTTGTACAGCACAGTATTGTAAACATATTTTCTCTTCCTTATATTTTTTCTTTTTTAAAAATTTTTGTTTATTTACTTGAGAGAAAGAGCACAAGTGGGAGGGGCAGAAGGAGAGGGAGAGTCTCAAGCAGACTCCACCCTGAGTGCAGAGCTGGATATGGGTCTCGATCTCATGACCCTGAGATCACGACCTGAGCTGAAATCAAGAGTCGGATGCTTAAACAACTGAGCCACCTAGGAGCCCCTCTTCTTTATAATCTTCTTAACATTTTCTTTTCCCTAGCTTACTTTTATTATGAGAATACAGTATTTAATACATGTAACACACAAAATATGTGTTAGTTGTTTATGTTATCAGTAAGACTTTTGGTCTGCAGTAGGCTGTTTCTGAGAATCAAATTTTTTTTTTTTTTTTTTTTTTTTTTTTTTTTGAGAATCAAAAGTTATATGCAGATTTCTGACTGGGGGTATCAGTGCCTCCAATCCCCTCATTGTTCAACGGTCAATTGTACAGTTAAATGGGGTGGTCAGTAACAGAAGCACTGATCTCTCAACTGGCTTTGGACTTGTAAATTTTCTCTAAGATACATTGTGAAAAAAAGGAAAAAGACTGGAATGTAACATACAATTGTGTTGTATGAAACTGCTTGTTTTAGTGTACTGCTAGACACCGTGTACAGGTTTCTTCTTGTGCAACACCTATCAAGTATGTTGTGTTAAAAAAAAAAAAAAAGTAAAAAAAATAAAAAAGAAAATAAAAAAAAAAGAAAAAAAAAAGTATGTTGTGTTAAGAAGGATTCTGAGGCCTAACCTGGGCCTCAGCACTAGTAAAAGAGTGCTGATTGATATTTTTGCTTTAGGCAAGAGATAATGGTGTTCAAAAGGAGATGCTGAGGGATAATTTTGGTGCAGTTTTGCTATAAAAACAAATCCTCTCTTTTTAAACATGATTACAGTTTCAGTCTTATTTTTGGTGTCAAACTGAATGTAGTAAATTCCTCAGTAATTCAGTTTCAAAACAAGTATGTGAGTGCTATTTGAAGGGCACGTTACTGTACTGATTAGGAACACAGGCCCAGAGGCAAATGGCCTGGGATGCAATTCTGAATCTCCTACTTAGAAACTATGTAACTGAAAGAGACCTTTGACTACCTGCCTCTATTTTGACCTCAATCTGTGACATGGGATCGTGAAGCCCAATGGTCAATACAGAATTCTTGAGATGTTTTACATTCTTGAGACTTTTTACAGTGCAAAACATGTTTTTATTTTAGCATGGGTGGCAGGACCCATGAGCAGAAAGAGCTGCATTGTGATTGTGAGGAGTGACTGATTATACAGGGTTTTCTATGTTTTTGGTTTTTTTAAGATTTTATTTATTTATTCATGACAGAGAGAGAGAGAGAGAGATTGATTGATTGATTGAGAGAAAGGCAGAGACACAGGCCGAGGGAGAAGCAGGCTCCATGCAGGGAGCCTGACGCGGGACTCGATCCTGGGTCTCCAGGATCACGCCTTGGGGCCGAAGGCAGCGCTAAACCTCTGGGCCACCAGGGCTGCCTATCTTTTTTTTTTTTTTTTTTTTTAATATTTTATTTCTTTATTTGAAAGAGAGGGAGTACAAGAGGGAAGGGTCCAAGAGGGGGAAGGTCAGAGAGGGCAGGGTCAGGGGGAGAAGCCAACTCCCCACTGAACAGGCGCCTGATGGAGGATCATGACCTGAGCTGAAGGCAGACTTTTAACCAACTTAACCACCCAGGAACCCCCTAAGGTTTTCTTTTAATTTTTTAAAAAAGATTTTATTAATTTATTCCTGAGAGACTCAGAGAGAGGCAGAGACATAGGCAGAGGGAGAAGCAGGCTCGATCCCAGGACCCCAGGATCACAACCTGAGCCAAAGGCAGCTGCTCAACCACTGAGCCACCCATGTGCCCTGCTCCGCCCCCCTCAACACTCATTCAGAGTTTTCTATCCTGTGAAGGTTAAGGTGATGTTAGGGCTCCAGGAAACTGAGTCTGGAGGTCTATTATTAAGATTGTGTTTTTCTTGTAAATCATTAAGACAGTTAAAACTATCATGGAGTTTCATGTCCTACATGACTGTGATCTTTATCAGTTGACCCATTTGTGTTTCCCCTGCCTTTGTTCTTAGGCAGTCACTAGTGTCTGAGGAGGTTGGTACATGTCCCACCTTAAGTGGAGAAGGGTGTTGTGCTCAGCTTGCCTTTTGCTCTCTCGTGGGTCTGTACTTTCTGATTAAGCTCTTTTCAGCTTATCTCTTAACTCAAGCAAAAGACCCTTCCAGCAAAGGATCCTAGAATGGAAACCAAAACTACCCCTCAACTACCCCCTGGGGACTGCCTTGAGCCAGCAAGCCCCTATGTGACTGACCCTAGACACTGATCCACCTGACCTTTCCTGCCCACCTGCATGTATCCACCAACTGTTGTCCCACATTCTCCTTATGTGAACCTAGAAGTATTTTCAACACTTCCCAAGTCTTTGAGATGTTAGTCCAGTGCCTTCCGAATGTTGGCCTCAGGAAGATTAATATCATTTTTGTTTTACCACCACTCATCCCTCTGCCTTTAGGATTTTGTCAGCTGCAAGCCTGGCCTGTTTGGGACCCCCAGAACTAGGCACTCCTGCACCCCTGAGTCCCAGTCACAGAACTGACCGAGTTACTTAACCTCAGTTTGAGTCTGTGAAACTACAATGCTAATAGCTTCCTCATAAAATTTTTATGAGAATTAAATAAGTTGATTCATGTAAAGCTCTAAAACAGTGGCAGGTACATATTAAGTAATCAATAACTGTAAGCTACTATTTTACTTTTTTTTTAAAGCAATCTCTATACTCAGAGTGGGGCTTGAGCTCATGACCCTGAGATCAAGTGTCAGATGTCCTACTGATTGAGCCAGCCAGGTGCCTTCCACCTTTTATTATTTTCAGTTAATGATTTCAAAGTAGTGCAGGCTTCATCAATGAGTGATTATTCTTTACTTAAAATATGTGTGTTAATCACATAGCTGGTTATTCATGATAATTTTAAAAATATTTTATAGGGATGCCTGGGGAGGCTCAGCGGTTGAGCATTTGCCTTCAGCTCAGGGCATGATCCCGGGGGCCAGGATCGAGTCCAGCATCAGACTCCCGCGAGGAGCCTGATTCTCCTTCAGCTTATGTCTGTGCCTCTCTCTCTGTGTCTTTCATGAATAAATAAAATCTTAAAAAAATATAGAAGCACCTGGGTGCCACAGTCAGTTGAGAGCCCAACTCTTGGTTTCGGTTCAGGTCCTGATCTTGGGGTTGTGAGATTGAGCCCTGCGTAGAGCTCTGTGCTTAGTGCAGAGTCTGCTTGGGACTGTCTCTTGCTTGCCCTCCCCCTTTCCGCCATCCTGCCCACACTCTCTTTCTCAAATAAAAAAAATCTTTATTTTTAACATTTTATTTATTTATTCATGAGAAACACAGGGAAAGAGAGAGAGGCAGAGGGAGAAGCAGGCTCCATGCAGGGAGCCTGATGTGGGACTCCATCCTAGGACTCCAGGATCACACCCTGGGCCAAAGGCAGGCACTAAACCACTGAGTCAGGTGACTCAGTCCCCCAAATAAAATAAATCTTAAAAAAATATATATGTAGGGGCACCTGGGTTGGCTCTTAATTTTACCTTAGGTCATGATCTGTGTCCTGGGATCAAACCCCACATGAGGCTCTCTGCTCAGTGGGGAGTCTGCTTAAGGATTTTCTCTCTCCCTCTCCCCTTCCCCTGCTATGGAGGCTTGTGTGCGTGTATTACCTCTCTAAAAATAAATGAATAAATCTTTAAAAAAATTTTAAAAATATTTCGTATACTAGAATTATAATTTCTAGGCAATAGAATACAACTACTTAAGCTTTTAAAGGAATAAACTGTTCAGTAAGACTGGTGATTGTCCTTATTATCTATGATTGGTCAGGTTAAGGTTGGGGAACGTGACTACTTCTGCCAGGTAAAAGTATTAATCCATTTAAGGGAAGGCAGTGAAAGAGCAGGTCAAAATGAAAGATCTAAAATTGAAAATGGAAGCTCTTAGAAATATTGATTAATGGAACTTTTTAACAAGTTTCTTTTTCACTTTGGAGGTTACTTAGAATGTTGATTTATGTAATTCACTATTTTTGGCTGCCATTTGAACAATATGTATTCATCAGAAAATATTTCTGAAATGCCTTGAGATCAGGTATTGGTAAATGTTTTGTGAAGATCAAAAACATATGATTTGAGATAGATACACTCTGTCCATCGCATGAAAATGTTTTTTGTACAACACGCAAAAAACTGGAAATAAGAGTGATAATGTAAAAACACTGTAATGTAGTTGAGTTAACTGTAATGAGTTAAGTGAAAAATGAAACTGTAATTCCCAGGAGAAACCAGGAAGAACTGGGATGCTTCTGTCTCAGACTTGTGCTAATGTTCCTAATATTAGTTGGAGGAGGGAAGTACTGGAAAATTATTGCAGGAATAGTTTACATTTAGTAGTGGTTGTTTTTCAAACTATGATTTAAATTCCATTATGGTGAATATTTTAATTGTACCTCCGCTCTTGCAAAGAAAGGGCTACATTTGCATTAGCATAGCCCAGACAACACTTAATTAGCACAGAAATTTCATTGAAAGGCAATATTCTTAATTTATTAACATATTTGCCACAGCATTCTGCAATGAAATAATTAAACAAATTTCAAATAAGTGTTAATAGATAATTTTATTGTGCTGGGAGGGTAGTGATTTCAAGAAACCGTCACAAAAAAGTCTAGTTCTATAAAGTACCATTTATTTTTATGTACACCATAATTGACTTAAAAAGGAATATAAATGCCTTTTTCCTTAACTGAAGATAGTCTAGTCTTTTCTATTGATTGAGTTGATTATAACAAGATCTGTAAAGTTGTAGTAGCTAGTCAAACATTACAAGATTAATGAGTAAATTTAAGCTTAATTTCCCTTAATTCACATACAGGGAACAGATAAAAATTCCTGTACCAAACAAGGAAATACGCATTATAATCTTAAGGCTAAGAGTTACTTAACAAATAACTCTTGATATTAAAGTTGGCTCCCACATCGGGTTTGGCAAATCATCACTCTTGGAAATGTCAATTTCCTTCCTTTTGTCTTCTTTCCTCTTTCTTATATTGAATTTTTCTTATTAAATATCCTATGATGTTGGCTTATCTTTAGATAAGAAATAAAACTTCAGCCATCATTGAGCACATCTATGGTTATCAGCCAGTCTTCCACCCCTCTTGGATGACCCAGGCTGAAGGGAACACAAGTTAATGTCCAGGAAAAGAGGAACCTAAACTATTGAGTAATAGGTGCAGATAATCATCTCCAGCAAATTTATCTCTGGCAAAAGTCAAGGGATCTAAAGCCTTCCCCCTGCTCCAGTTTAATATAATTTTATTATTCACACTAGTTGATTATGTAAGAAAGGAAGAGAAAATGTAACAAAATTTTATTTTTGAATTACATCTTTTGTGTTTACTGTGATCTTGAATAACAACTGAGCAGACCTTAGAAGAATGCCGTAGACTAGAGAATGTAAGAATCCAGAGCTTGCAGTTGATACTTTCATTAATTTTTCTTTTTAATCATTTTATTAGTAGTTCACAATGAAAGCTTTGAGTCTCCAAAATTTGCTTAATTTAAAATGTAATTAAACATTTACTATTTATAGAAAAGAGAAGAAAATAGAAGTGTCTATTCAGAAGGGGCTTATAATCTGAATTCATGCAAAAACATGAAAAAAAATCAGTTGTTTATCCAAAAGATCAAAGTGATTAAATACAAAATAAATGGATACATTTATTGCTCTTTGTTGAAAATGCAACCTAATCTGGAATTCTAAACTGCCATTTTTAGTGACTTTTCATTGAAGTTCCTCCTGTGTGATAGGTGCCATGCTTGTTAATAAACTTTCTCTTGTTAATTTTTTTATTGCAGTCCCAGCTAAAAACCTAAAATAGTTAAAGTTTTGCCTCTATTACAAGAGGAACTGCCCAATTCTTTCTCTTTCCCCATTTCATCCTCACAATGACCCAATAAAATAGGCTATAATATCATCCAAATTATGTAAGATGAGGAAATTAAAGTATAAAAATAAGAAATAACTTGCCCCAAATCACATAACTTTCAAATTGTGGTGCAGCACATTTTACATGGTAGCTTGCCACCAGGACTGCTCTCACTCAGATCCTGCCTCTCCAGATACAGCTTAATGAGAGAGAGGAATAGTATCTATGCTCTCATATTTTATGTATGATAATAGTATATATTTCATTCTTATGTACAAATGGAAAGAGTTGGCCTAAATAGATGATCCTATGAATTTGCCACTTGATACCCCCTGCTCTTCCTAAATTTCCTGGTTATTTTTCAAAGCTTTGGATGCTAAGGTGTGTGTTTTCATTCTGGATCATGAAAATGATTCCAAAGTAGAAAGTCAGGACTGAAGAACAGCTGTTGTGGTAGTTGACAATATGGTTAGGTGACAGTACACTTCGGTGACAATATTCTTAGGTCTTCCCTCAGCATAACATCACATCTGATCACTGCTTTACAAAGAAAGTAGCGGCTGTATAAATAAGAAACATCTGTGAATCATTTGCTAAACAAGTTAGCTTTCTTATTTTTTAATTATTAGTCCCTATAATCATATTTCATGCAAAAAGAATAAATGGTCTAGGGACACCTGGGTGGCTCAGTAGTTGAGCATCTGCCTTTGGCTCAGGGAGTGATTCTGGGATCCTGAGATAGAGTCCTGCATCAGGTTCCCCAGAAGGAGCCTGCTTCTCCCTCTGCCTCTCTCTCCCTCTCTCTGTGTATCTCATGAATAAATAAATAAAATCTTAAAAAAAAAAAAAAGAAGTGGCATAGAAAAGAAAAAACATGAATTTGAAATATTTTTTCCAATTTTAGGATACAACTGATACAAATATAAGTGTGCATTTGAGTGTATGACTATATGTGTATTTATTTAAACAGATTTACAAAAACAAAAAACAAAACATTTTACTCAAAGATTCTCTTTGTCCTTTCTTGACTTTGTGACGACAAATGAGAACATTTCTGTTTTCTATAATCTGAGGTCCACACTGAAAACAATCAAATTTTAGAATTTAGATTTAGTGGTAGAAAATTTAAAAACCTATTAAGATTCATAAATGATAAAGATTATATTCTCACTAGTCCTCAACAGTTCTTAGAGTATCATGTTTATCTCACAATAAAATCAATCTGTTTTGCCTGATTATTTGAAGATAAGCTTTTAAATTCCCAATCTTGATTTTATACAATTGTATAATTAATGGTGATGATCACATTATAGAGACAGAGGCATATGTGTGTGGGAGGTGGTAGAGATGGGGAGGCCCAAAAAGAAATTATAAGTAAAAGAAATAAAATTCCATTTTTTTGGTGTTAAATTACAAAAATGATATATCCTGATTTCAAAGAGGGATATGTCACTTAAAAAAAAAAAAAAGACTTCTTGGATTGTAAGACAGAAGGTAAATTGAGGGCAGCCCTGGTGGCTCAGTGGTTTAGCGCTGCCTTCAGCCCAGGGTGTGATCCTGGAGACCGGGGATCAAGTCCCATGTTGGGCTCCCTGCATGGAGCCTGCTTCTCCCTCTGCCTGTGTCTCTGACTCTCTCTCTCTGTGTCTGTCATGAATAAATAAATAAAAAGTCTTGAAAAAAAAAAAGAAGTTAAATTGAATTTATTTTCATAGCTAACAAAAAAAAATGTTAATCAGAAAAGGAATTGATTGTTTTTTTAAACAAAGGAAAAGGGAAATTCCCATAAATTTTGCTGTGTTCATTGGACACTGCTGGGGGAAGAAGCTTATTGCAACACTTCAGAAATTCCTTCCCTGGGGACAAATCCAGCCCCAGTTTGAAAGTGGGTTCACCAAGATCTCCTACTAGCAATCATTCAGTTAACTTACTCCCTTTGTTCCATTTCCCTATTCACTACTCAACCTCGTGATCATAGTTTTTCTTTCTTCCCACGGAAGTGTGCTCATTGGGAGAGAATGTACTGGCATGTTAACTCCAGCATCATAGTCTCTGTAGCAGGTGTATTTTTTTTTTTTTTTTTTTTTTTTTTTTTTATAAATCCAAACATTAACACTAGGTCTTTATGCACTAGCCCCCTTGAGCTGGTTAATCTAAACCTGCCTAAGATAACCTTTCAGTATTCAGGGGATAAGAGGGAGACTCTGCAGACACTTTCGTGAAGTTATCAAGGTAATGGTGAAAATTACCAGCATTTTCCCCGCAAAGAACTCTGTGTCATTGAGCACAGTTTTCTTTCAGAAACATCAACACAGTTGCCACTCATCTCAAGAATCTACTGAGGTGGGGAAGAGGGGGGCAGCCCGGGTGGCTCAGCGATTTGGCGCTGCCTTCAGCCCGGGACGTGAACCTGGAGACCCGGGATCGAGTCCCGCATTGGGCTCCCTAAGTGGAGCCTGCTTCTCCCTCTGCCTGAGTCTCTGTGTCTCTCATGAATAAATAAATAAATAAATAAATAAATAAATGAAAGAATCTACTGAGGGGGGTGGCTGAGTGGTTCAGTTAAGCATCTGCTTTTTTTTTTTTTTTTTTGGTTTTGGTTTTTTTGTTTTTGTTTTTTGTTTTTTTGTGGTTTATTTATTTATTTTACTGAAAGCAGTGCTACACCGCTGAGCCACCTGGGCTGCCCAAGCATCTGCTTTTGGCTCAGGTCATGATTCCAGGGTCCTGATTCCAGGGTCCTTGGATGAAGCCCCACATCAGGCCTCCTCCTCAGCTGGGAGCCTGATTCTCCCTCTTCCTCTGCCTGCATGCCCCCCCTCCTCTGCTTGTGCTCTCTCTCTCTCTGTCAAATAAATAAATAAAATCTTAAAAAAAAAGAAAAAGAAAAAAAAGGAACCCACTGAGGTATTGTGAAATAATTATTGAGGGCTTTTCTCTCCTAGGAAAAAGAAAAGATTGACATTTGTTCATTTACAGAATCAAATTAACAGGAACACAAATAGTTGTGTTCTGCTGTTATAAAATACCTTTCTAGGGGCAGCCCGTGTGGCTCAGCGGTTTAGCGCCACCTTCAGCCCAGGGCCTGATCCTGGAGACCAGGAGACCAGGGATTGAGTCCCACGTCGGGCTCCCTGCATGGAGCCTGCTTCTCTCCTCTGCCTGTGTCTCTGCCTCTCTCTCTGTGTCTCTTATTAATAAATAAATAAAACCTTAAAAAATAAAAATAAAATACCTTTCTATCTTGCAGATGGAATGATCTTTAATGATGAAAAGGAAAGCATTATCTCTAAAATAGTTTTAAGAATTAGATGAAGACAGAACTGATGAAATATTCAAACTCCTAAATTAAGTTTATTTCTTTGTGGGTTATCAAAAAAAAAAAAAAACAAAATATCAGTTATTTGGGAAGTAATTTTTTGAAAACCATTGAAGTATTTTGAAATGAAGAGATGAGAAATACCTAAATAAAACTATTTTTGCAATTGCTATATAGAAAATTTTTAAAATTATTGTAAATATGCCTAAAGTTAATATAAAAACCTAAGTCTTCTATAATAAATGGTATTCTGTGTGAGAACCTACACTAGCTTTGTTCTTTGGAGAAAAAGTAAATTTGCTAAAATTATTTGGAAATGCAATGCTAATTTCAGGTAAAATGAAAGAGGTAATGGTGTTAACTAATATTTAAAATTAATGCTTTCTTGGTGTCTCAGAAATTTGGTCTTTCCAACAGTCCTTATTTACAGATGAAACACTAAGGGCCTAGAGAGTTTACATAAACTGCCCAGAGTCGCAATACCCAATGGAGGTGGAGCAGGGATTCCCACCCAGACAGCTTAACTCCAGAGCTTCCTCTCTCCATCACTACAGTATGTACCAGAACAAGTGATACTTACATTAAAATGTAGTCATTCGAACCTATGTTTCAGTAGTGTTACAGAAGAAAATTCAAGGGGCACCTGGGCGGCTCAGTTGGTTGAACATCTGCTTGCGACTGGGTTGTGATCTCCAGGTCTTGGGATCCAGCCCCACCAAGGTCTCCTTGCTCAGCGGGGAGTCTGCTTCACCTTCTCCCTCTGCCTGCCACTCCCCCTGCTAGTGCTCTCTCTCTCTTTCTCTCTGTCAAATAAATAAATAAAACCTTTAAAAAAAAAAAAAAAGAAGAAGAGAATTCTAGATAAAGGATTGTTGACTGAGCTGTTAAATACAGCTAAAATTTCATGTTCTGTGGTCTTTAGGAACTTGAATACTGGGACACCTGTGTGGCTCAGTGGTTGAGCGCCTACCTTTGGCTCAGGGCGTGATCCCAGAATCCAGGAGTGGAGTCTCTGCATCGGGCTCTCTGCATGGAGTCTGCTTCTCCTCCCTCTGCATATGTCTCTGTCTTTCGTGAATAAATAAATAAAATATTTAAGGACACCTGGGTGGCTCAGCGGTTAAGGTTAAGTGTCTGCCTTTGGCCCAGGGCGTGATCCTAGAGTTCCGGGATTGAGTCCCACATCAGGCTCTCTGCATGGAGCCTGCTTCTCTTCTGCCTATATCTCTGTCCCTCTCTCTGTGTGTCTCTCATGAAGAGATAAATAAAATCTTAAAAAAAAAAAAAAACGATCTTGAATACTCTCTGACAATCCTTAATGACTATTGGTAAATCAGTTCAATTCTTTAATATTTTAAAAATATTTTTTAGATAAGTTTGACTTTAGAAATCCCAAAAGCTTTTGCGTACCTGTACTTATTTTCCCCTTCACAGCTAGATTTTTGCCAGAGCACTGGGAAATTCTCTTCTAAATATGTATCCCACAAAATATTAATTCCATGGAATGTCAAAACTTTTAATCAAGTAAGTTTGAGAAATGCTAGGGTGAATGAAAATAAAATACATTCCTTTATTTAAAATTTCCCAGAGCCTTTTTTTTCCCCTTTAGATTTTATTTATTTATTCATGAGAGACACACAGAGAGAGAGAGAGAGAGAGAGAGAGAGAGAGAGGCAGAGACATAGGCAGAGGGAGAGGCAGGCTCCCTGCAGGGAGGCCGATGCAGGACTTCAATCCCAGACCCCAGGATCATGCCCTGAGTCGAAGGCAGACTCTCAACCACTGAGCCACCCATGTGCCCTCATTTCTTTTAAAATTTTATTCTCTTATTTGAGAGAGAGAGAGAGCACACAACCGCACAAGTAGGGGGTGGGGAGAGGCAGAGGCAAAGTGAGAAGCAGACTCCTCGCTGAGCAAGGAGCCCCAATGTGGGCTCGATCCCAGGACCCCGAGATCATAATCTGAGCCTAAGGCAGATGCTTAACCGACTGAACCACCCAGGTGCCACAGAATTCATTCCCTTTTAAGGCCAAATAATATTTCATTGTGTGTATGTACCAAATCTAATTTATCCATTCATATGTTGATGGAAATTTGGGATGTTTCTACTGGTACAAATTTATTGAGGCATAATTTATATGTAAGAAAATTATACAGGGCTCCTGGCTGGTTTAGTCGGCAGAGCATGTGACTCTTGATCTTGGGGTTGTGGGTTTGAGTCCCATGTTGGGTGTAGAGATTACTTAAAAATAGAATCTTAAAAAAATTGCACCTATTTAGGTGTACAGCTTGTTACACTCTGAAAAATGTATATACCCATGCAACCACTGCCACAACAAAGATGCATAATGAAAAGCCCCATCAATCAGGGTAGTTTCCTCCTTTGCCTTTGTGGTCAACATGCCTCAAATCCCTTGTCTCAGGCAAGTAGTGACCTGCATTCTATCAATATAGATTAGGTTTACCCAATCTAGAACTTCATAGAAATAGAATCATACAGTACTGTATTCATTTTTGGCTTTTTCTTTTCACCCAGAGTATTGTTTTCAAAGGTTAATTTTGTTGGTTTATGTATCAGTGATTCATTCTTTTTCATTGCTGAGCAGCATTCCATTGTCAAAAACGGAAAATTCTGAGATTTTACCCTACTTGCAAGATAACAAGTAAGACTGCCACAGGGTCATGGTAGAAGATATAAGATTTCTGGGTCAGAGATAAAGGTCTTTTTTACTCATGGCACAGCAGGAAGCATTAACTTCATGCTTGTGCCAGTTTCCAAGTGCCCCCCATCCCAAGTCCCAGGGAAGTGATTCAGATGGGCCTCAGTGGATACTACACACACAGTAATCTTGAGTCATAGTGAACCCCAGACTTAGGAAACTCTGATCTTTTAATAGAGGCTGCAGGGAACCTTGCCCAACTTATGACCAGGAGGGAGACATTATCTTCATTTTACTGGGCAGCAAACAAACTTGCCCTCTGCTCCAGATAGAGAAACTATATCTTCCAAGGTATCTGCTATACAAGAACTCTGGAGAAGATTGGAGCAAAGCTGTTAGTGCCTCTGTTCACAAGACATGCAGAAACACAAGAGACCCATGGAGAATCCTTTTCCAATATCTATTGTATGAATACATTTATTTATTTACTCTCCTATTGGGGAACATGTGAATTGTTTGCACTTTGGGCTATTATGAATACTGTGGACATGAACATTCTTGTAAAAACTTTTTGGATATACGTGCTTTCGTTTCTTTTGTGTCATTGCTAGGTCATATGATAAGTATATATTTAACATTTATTTTTTCAATTTTTATTTTTTAAAGATTTTATTTATTTATTGGGAGGAGGGGCATCTGGGTGGCTCAGCGGTTGAACATCTACCTTTGGCTCAGGTCATGATCCTGGGGTCCTGGGATTGAGTCCCACATCAGGCTCCCCACAAGGAGCCTGCTACTCCCTCTGCCTATGTTTCTGCCTCTCTCTGTGTGTCTCTCATGAATAAATAAATAAAATCTTTTTTTTAAGTTGTTTATTTCGGAGGGAGAGACAGTGAGCACAAGCAGAGGGGAACAGCAGAAGGAGAGGGAGAAGCAGACTTCCCCCCTCGCACGGATCTCAATCTCAGGACCCAGGGATCATGACCTCAGTCAAAGGCAGACACTTAACCAACTGAGCCATCCAGGAGCCCTATATTTAACGTTATTTTAAAAACTGGGGGGCCTGGCTGGCTCATTCAGTAGAACACGCGACTCTTGATCTCAGGGCTGTGGTCTTGATCCCCACATTGGGTGTTGAGATTACTTAAAAATTAAGTCCTTAAAATTACCTGTTTTCAAAAAAAGTGACATTTTTTACTCACTTTATTTTATTATTTTTTAAAGATTTAGTTTATTTATTCATGAGAGACAGAGAGAGGCAGAGACACAGTCAGAGGGAGAAGCAGGCTCCATGCAGGGAGCCTGATGCAGGACTTGATCCTGGAACCTGGGATCATGCCCTGAGCCAAAGGCAGATGCTCAACCACTGAGCCATCCAGGCATCCCTTTTTACTCATTTTATACACACTAATGTTTACCAGTCTCAGAGATTCCTCCTCCTTACCACAAATGTTAACACTTTATCATACTTTCTTTATTATTGTATCTTTCTCTGTCTCTTTCTATTCACTACCACCCCCAACTGAATTCTTAAATTGCAGACATGATACCACTTTACCCCTAAATATTTTAGCGTTTCATAAAAACAGACTTTTCTTATATATAACTGCAGTTCAGTTATTAAAATCAGGAAATTAACAGTGATACAATACTATTATTCAACTGATAGATCTTAGTCAGGATTCACTAACTTTGTCCATAAGGCCCTTTGTAGCAAAAGAAAGTCTGAGAGGTGCCTGGAAGGCTCAGTCAGTAGAGCATGTGACTCTAGATCTTGGGGTCATGAGTTCAAGACACACTTTGTATGTAGAGATTACTTAACAAAAGAAAAGAAAAGAAAAGAAAATCTGGGATTATGTATTATATTCAGTTATAATGGCTATTTAGTTTCTTTTTTTTTTTTTTTTTTTTTTGGCTCTTTAGTTTCTTAGCAGAGTGTGCCTTAGTTTTCATTTTGTATTAGGGGAAAACAGCCCTGTGATGCTAATCTCCTCACCCACTTTTAGGCATTATGATTTCCATTTTAGTCTTTATTTTAAATAAATTAATGGGGATCCCTGGGTGGCGCAGCGGTTTGGCGCCTGCCTTTGGCCCAGGGCGCGATCCTGGAGACCTGGGATCGAATCCCACGTCGGGCTCCCGGTGCATGGAGCCTGCTTCTCCCTCTGCCTGTGTCTCTGCGCCTCTCTCTCTCTCTCTGTGGCTATCATAAATAAATAAAAAATTAAAAAAAAATAAATAAATTAATGAATTATACAAGGTAATATATTCATATGGTTCAAAATTTAAAAGGCATATAGTATTCATAGGGGAAAAAGAAATCTCCTTTTACCCATTTCCTAGCCTCCGAATACCCTTCCCTTAAAACAATGTTTCTAGTCTTACGTGTTTCTCTCCAGAGATATTTTACGCAGATAGAAGCAAAATGAAAAACATTATCTTTTACCCCCAGCCACCAGAACAAATGGTTAAGCTTCCTTTTTTTTTTTTTTTTAGATTTATTTATTCATTCATGGGAGAGACAGAGAGAGAGAGAGGCAGAGGCACAGGCAGAGGGAGAAGCTGGCTCCATGCAGGGAGCCCGATGTGGGACAGGATCCTGGTCCCTGGGATCACACCCTGAGCAGAAGGTAGATGCTCAACTGCTGAACCATTCAGGCATCCCAGGGTTAAGCTTCCTTATGGAAGGTATAAAATTCTCATAAAGAGTCTCCTAGTGCTTTTGATCCGTAGGTGTTTCCTGAATCTATTGATATCCACACCAATACTAAAAAGAAAAAAAAAATCAATTCTCCATTATTTGAGTTGATTTTACGCCTCAAAATCTTCCTTCCAACCCTATGTGATTCCAGAATTGATGTCTATTTTCAGTCTAACCACTCCTCACTGCCAGCTTCTATTCCATTTACTCTAGGGATTTTTCTAGTGAAAAGAAAGAAATGTAGTGACTCCCAAAGCAGGAATTTATAACCATTCCCCTAATTGGGTGTGTATGTATACCCTCCCTACCCCCAATCTGCTCCCTATTGTTTGCCCAACACTTAAGGAGGAGGAAGTAGTTGTATTTCAAAGCAATTAGATAATCTGGCATTGACTAGAGAAGAATATTGCAAACCAGTTTTCCTCTTTCATATTAAATTGACTTTATCTAGATTAAAAAATTATTTACTACTTGCCTCTTTACTTTTTTGTCTTCCCCAGTAGATAAGAGCAGAGACTGGGTCCCCAAGACCTATCACAGAAGCCTGTCACAATATAGGGCTTTGTAAATGTGTATTACACACTTACAAAGAAAAAACAACTTTATCTACTGAGATCCAGAAAATCTGCATTTCTCCTCTTGAACTCCAGTTACTTGGGAAAAAGATTCTAGAGGAGTGAACTAAATGAGGATCATACCTAATTTCTAGAGGAAGACCTTGTTTAAGGCTCTGAATTAGGAGCCTTTGGGGTTAATGTCAGTGATTTGGGAAAGATTTGTCTTATATCCTGAGAAAGGCAAAGTTTCACAGGAAATGGCAGTGTAGGCCCAGATTATTCTTTTCATTTGATCATGGACATGACTGCTTTATTTTTCAAATCCAATTCATGATGTATAACCTGAAAAATAAATTAACCCTGGTATGTGAATTTGTTTATATCAAAATTTACAGTAGCATAAGAATTATATGTATCTACTTATAGGTTATTTATTACAAGGTATAAAAAAAAATTGGTCCAGGACTTGCTCCTTATTCCCTTGTGAGTCTACTTGCCTTTTTTTTTTTTTTTTTTACTATGAATCTACAGTACTAGACTTTTTTTTTTTTTTTTTTTTTTTTAAGATTTACTTATGTATTTGAGAGATAGTGTGGGGGATAGGGGCAGAGGAAAAGGGAGAGAGAATCCCAAACAGACTCCCTGGTAAGCACAGAGCCCAATGTGGGCTCGATCTCACTACTCTGAGATCATGACCTGAGCTGAAACCAAGAATCAGATGCTTAATCTATTATACCACTCAGGCACCCCAGTACTAGTTTTTTTTTTTTTTCTTTTTAAGGGTTATATTATAGAAAATTACATATAGAAAAATAGGCAGTGAATCCCCACATTTCTATCCTCCAGCTTCAATAGTTTGTCAGCTTATGGATAAACTTACTTTATCTCTGCCCTACTCATTTCTCCTTTCTGGAAGGATATATCATCATTTCATTCATAAATATTTCAGTATGTTTCTTTAAAAGATATGAACTCTTTAAAAAAAAAAGATTTTATTTATTTACTCATGAGAGACAGAGAGGCAGAGACATGGGTAGAGGGAGAAGCAGGCTCCCTGTGGGGAGCCCGATGTTGGACTTGATGCCAGGACCCTGAGCACAATCTGATCCAAAGGCAGATCTTCAACCACTGAGCCACCCAGGCATCCCTGAAAGATATGAACTCTTAAAAAAATTTTTTTTAGTATAGTTGACAATGTTACATTAGTTTGAGGTGTACAACATAGTGATTCAACTTCTTTATACATTATGATTTGCTCACCACAAGGGTAGCTACCATCTGTCACTGTATAACACTATTACAGTACTATTGACTATATTTTCTATGCTATACCTTAAAAAAAAAAAAGACTTAATTTAATTTATTCATGAGAGACACAGAGAGAGAGAGAGGCAGAGACACAGGCAGAGGGAGAAGCAGACTCCATGCAGGAAGCCGGAGTGAGTGGGACCCGATCCCAGCACTCCAGGATCACACCCTGAGCCCAAGGCAGACTCTCAACCACTGAGCCACCCAGGCATCCCTATACTATACTTTTTAGTTCCATGACTTACTCATTTCTAACCAGAAGCCTGTACCTCTCACTCCTCTTCACCAATTTTTGCCCATCCCTCCACCCCTTTTTCCTCTGGTAGCCAATAGTTTGTTGCTTCATTTAAAGCCTAATTCTGCTTTTTGTTTGTTTATTCATTTGTTTTTTAGATTCCACATGTGAGTAAAATCATACGATATTTGTCTTTCTTGGTCTGACTTATCTGACTTAGTATCTTACCCTCTAGGTCCACCCATGTTGTTGGAAATGGCGAGGTCTTGTCCTGTTTAAAGGCTGTGCAATATTCCATTGTATATATACTACATTTTCTTTATCCATTCATTTATCGATGGACACTTGTGTTGCTTTTATACCTTGGCTACTGCAAATAATATTGCAATAAACATACAGGTACGTATATCTTTTTGAATTAGTGTTTTTGTTTCTTTGGGTAAATGCCCAAGAGTGAATTATTGGATCATGTGGTATTTCTATTTTTAATTTTTTAAGAAACCTCTGTACTGTTTTCCATGGTGGCTGTGCCAATTTACATCCCCAAAAACAGCTCACAAGTTTTATTTTTTCTCCATATTCTCACAAATATTTGTTATTTCTTGACTTTTTTTTTTTTAAATTTTAGCCATTCTAACAGGTGCAAGATGATATCTCATTATGGTTTTGATTTGCATTTCTCTGATGATTAGTGACAATGAGCATCTTTTCATGTGTCTATTGGCCATCTGGATGTCTTCTTTGGAAAAATGTCTATTCAGGTTTTCTACCCATTTTTAATTGGATTGTTTGGTTTTTAATGTTGAGTTGTATAAGTTCTTTATATATTTTGGATATTAACCTCTTACCAGATGTATCATTTGAAAATATCTTCTCCCATTAAGTTGGTTACCTTTTTGTTTTGTTGACAGTTTCCTTTATTGTGCCAAAGCTTTTCATTTTGATATACTCTTGTAGTTTATTTTTGCTTTTGTTTTCCATGCCGTAGGAGATGTAACTAGAAAATGTTGCTATGTATAGCCAATGCCAGAGAAATTACTGTCATGTTCTCTTCTTCAAATTACTGTCACAACTTTTATGGTTTCAAGTCTCACATTTAGGTCTTTAATCCATTTTAAGTTTATTCCTATGTATGGTATAAGAAAGTTGTCCAGTTTCATTCTTTTGCATGCAGCTGGCCAGTTTTCCCAGCACCATTTATTGAAGAGATTATCTTTTCTCTCCATTGTATATTCTTGCCTCCTTTGTCACAGATTAATTGACTATGTAAGCATGGGTTTATTGGGCTGTCTGTTCTCTTCAATTGATATGCATGCCTATTTTTGTGCCAGTACTATACTGTTTTGATTATTACAGCTTTGTAGTATGTTTTGAAATCTGGAATTTTGATACCTTTGTTTTTCTTTCCCAAAATGGCTCAGGCTACTTGAGATCTTTTGTTGTTCCATACAAATTTTAATATTTTTCAATCTAGGTCTGAAAAATGCTGTTGGTATTTTGATAGGGATTCCATTGAATCTGTAGATTACTTTGGGTAATATGGACATTTTAACAATATTAATTCTTCCAATAAATAAGCATAGAATATCTTTCCATTTTTAGGTGTCATCTTCCATTTCTTTCATCACTATTTTATAGTTTTCAGAGTAGAGGTCTTTTATCTCCTTGGTTAAATTTATTCCCAGGTGTTTTATCCTTTTTTGGTGCAATTGTAAGTGGAATTATTTTCTTAGTTTCTCTTTCTGCTACTTTGTTATTAATGCACAGAAACACTATCAATTTCTAGGTATTAATTTTGCATCCTACAATTTTACTAAATTCATTTATTGCTTCTAGTAGGGTTTTTTTTTGGTGGAGTCTTTAGCGTTTTCTATGTATAGTATCATGTCATCTGCAAATAGTGAGAGTTTTACTTCTTCTTTACCAACATGGATCTCTCTTTTTTTTTTTTTCTCTCTGATTGCTGTGGCTAGGACTTCCAGGAAATGGTGAAATAAAAGTGGTGAGAGTAGACATTCTTGTCTTGTTCCTGATCTTAAGGAAAAGCTCTCAGTTTTTTACCATTGAGTATAATGTTAGCTGTGGGTTTTTCATATATAGGCTTTATTTTTTATTTTTTATTTTAAAAGATTTTATTTATTTATTCATGAGAGATACAGAGAGAGAGGCAGAAACATAGGCAAAGGGAGAGAGGGAGAAGCAGGCTCCATGCAAGGAGCCCGATATGGGACTCAATCCCAGGAATCCAGGATCACACCCTGAGCCAAAGGCAGACACTCAACTACTGAGCCAATCAGGTGTCCCATATATGGGCTTTATTATGTTGAGGTGTGTTCTCACTAAACCTACTTGTTGAGAGTTTTTATCATGATGATATTGAATTTTGTCATGTGCTTTTTCTGCTTCTATTGAGATGATCATGTGATTTTTATCCTTCATTTTGTTGATGTGATGTATCACATTGATTTATGAATATTGAACCATCCTTGCATTCTTGGAATAAATCCCACTTAATTGTGGCGAATGATCCTTTTAATATATTGTTGAATGTGATTTGCTAATATTTTGTTGAGGATTTTTGCATCTATGTTCATCAGAGATATTGTCCTGTAGTTTTTTCTTTTTGTGGTGTCTTTGTCTTTGGTATAAGGATAATGCTGGCCTTGTAGAAAGTATGTGAAAGCTTTCCTTCCACTTCTATTTTTTGAAATAGTTTGAGGATAATAGATATTAAATCTTCTTTAAATGTTTGATAGCATTCACCAGTGAATTTATCTGTTCTTGGGGCAGCCTGGGTGGCTTAGCAGTGAAGTCCTGCCTTTGGCCCAGGGTGTGATCCTGGAGACCTGGATGGGGTCCCACGTCAAGCTGCCTGTATGGATCCTGCTTCTCCCTCTGCCTGTGTCTTTGCCTCTCTCTCTCTGTGTCTCTCATGAATAAATAAATTCTTAAAAGAAAAATTATCTGTTCTTTTAATTTTTTTGTCCTTTTTATTGCCAATTCAATTTCATTATTAATAATTGTTCTCTTCAGATTTTCTATTTCTTCCTGATTCAGTTTTGGGAGATTGTATGTTTCTAGGAATTTATTCACTTCTATGTTGTCTAATTTGTTTGCATACAATTGTTCAAAGTTCAAAGTATTCTCTTATAATCCTTTGTATTTCTGTGGTATTAGTTGTTGCTTCTCTTTCATTTCTGATTTTATTTATATTCAGGTTCTTCCTCTTTTTTTTTTTTTTCTTGAGCAGGGTGGAGAGGTAGAGGGAGAAGCAGGCTCCCTCCTCATCTGGAAGCTTCTTCTTCTTCTTTTTTTTTTTAATGAATCTGGCTAATAGTTTATCAATTTTGTCTATCTTTTAAAAGAACCAGGTCTTGGTTTCACTGAATTTTTCTATTTTTCTTTTTTAAAAGATGTAATTATTGGGATCCCTGGGTGGCGCAGCGGTTTGGCGCCTGCCTTTGGCCCAGGGCGGGATCCTGGAGACCCGGGATCGAATCCCACGTCGGGCTCCCGGTGCATGGAGCCTGCTTCTCCCTCTGCCTGTGTCTCTGCCTCTCTCTCTCTCTCTCTGTGACTATCATAAAATAAATAAATAAAAATTAAAAAAAAAAGATGTAATTATTTATTTGAGAGACAGAGAACAAGCTCAAGTGAGCAGGGGGAGGGATAGAGGAAGAGGGAGAGAGAGAATCCCAAGCAGACCTCCTGCTGAGTTACAGAGCCTCACATGGCACTTGATCCCATGATCCCATGAACCTGAGATCATGATCTGAGCTGAAATCAAGACTCAGATACTCAGCCACCTGAGCTACCCAGGTGCCTCCATTTTTCTATTATCTTTTTAGCCTCTGTATCATCTATTTCTGCTCTGATTTTTATTATTTCCTTCCTTCTACTCAACTCGGGCTTTGTATTTTTATTTTCTAGTTCCTCTAGATCTAAGCTTAGATTGTTTATTTGAGCTTTTTCTTATTTCTTGAGATAGGCTTGTATTGCTATATACTTTCCTCTTAGAACTGCTTTCTCGGGATGCCTGTGTGGCTCAGTGGTTGAGCATCTGCCTCAGTTCAGGGCGTGATCTCAGGATGCCTGGATTGAGTCCTGCATCAGGCTCCCTGCATGGAGCCTGCTTCTGCCTCTGCCTATATCTCTGCCTCTCTCTCTCTCTCTCTCTGTGTGTCTCTCATGAATAAATAAATAAAATCTTAAAAAAAATGCTTTCTCTATGTCCCAAAGATTTTGGACCATTGTGCTTTCATTTTCATTTAAAAAAAATTTTTTTATTGGAATTCAATTTGCCAACATATAGCATAACATCCAATGCTCATCCCATCAAGTGCCCCACTCAGTGCCCATCACCCAGTCACCCCATCCCCCTGCCCACCTCCCCTTCCACTACCCCTTGTTCATTTCCCAGAGTTAGGTGTCTCTCATGTTCTGTCTCCCTCTCTGATATTTCCCACTCATTTTCTCTTTATTCCCTTTCACTATTTATTAAGAGAGAGCTCTTTCTCAAGATAATTAAAGTTGCTTTATTATTCAAGATTTCTTAATATTATGAAATGTCTAATGTTCATATTTCCCTGATTGCCATATACATAATTTATGGTTTGTTTATGTGAATCCAGTATCCTTGGAAAATCCATACATTATAATTGGTTGATATAGCACTTAAAATTCTCTTCATCTATTCAGTCTCCTTTTATCCTTTCAAAACAACCTTTGTTAACAGAAACCAGGTTGTTTGCCTCATTGAGTTTTTCACATCTAGATTGTACTGATTGTATTGCTGTAATGTAGTTAATATGCTTCTCTGCTTTTAGTTTCCATAAATTGTTAGATTTAGGCTTAATCAGATTCACTTGTAAATTATCCGGCAAGACTTTTTAAAAGGTAGTATTGTGTGCTTTCAGAAGAAGGTACATAATGTTGGAACACTTGGGTGGCTCAGTGGTTGAGCGTTTGCCTTTGGCTCAGGTTGTGATCTTGAGGTCCTGGGATCAGATCCCACATTGGGCTCCTTGTAGGGAGCCTGCTTCTTCTCCCTCTGCCTATGTCACTGCCTCTCTCTGTGTGTTTCTCATGAATGAATAAATAAAATCCTAAAAAAAAAAAAAAAAAAAAAGAAGGTACATAATAGCTGGGGGCATCTGGCTGGTTCAGTCAGTGGAGCATATGACTCTTGATCTCAAGGGTTCTGAGTCCAAACCCCATGCTGGGTATAGAGATTCCTTGAAAATAAAGCCTTAGTAAGAATACAAGAAGGTACATAATGTCTGTTTCACTCTCTATGATTTAATAAACTATTGATGATCTTTCTTAGATCCATTAGAACCATTTGTTCATTAAGGTTTGCAAAATAGTGATTTTTTCCACTGAAGAGTTCCCCTGATACTTAGTCTTTAAAAACACTTTTTTAAGGGGTAATTGGGTGGCACAGTTGGTTAAATGTCTGACTCTTGGTGTTGGCTCTGGCTGTGATCTCAGGGCCCTGAGATTAAGATTAAGCTTGGTACTCAGTGTGGAGTCTACTTGAGACTCTCCCTTTCCCTCTGGCTCTCTCCACTGCATACTTTTCCACCCTCTAAATAAATAAATAAATAAATAAATAAATAAATAAATAAATCTTTTTAAAAATCCTGTTTTTAAAGTCTTTGTGTATTCTTTCTTAAAGATTTGCCATACTTAAATATATATATTCACTGATTGCTGGACATCTATACTTTCTGATTTTTCAGTCTATAAACATTGATGGGATCAACATTCTTATACATCTCTTATACATAAATCAGTGGAAGTCTAAGCTTTATAGCTTCTTCCTACACACTAAAATGTCTTCCTCAAAAGTAGCAGTTCATTCCCTCCACTGAAAAGAATGCCTGTTTTCTATATATATTTATCATTCTTACATATTTAATGTTTGTATTCCATATTTTATATTAAATGCAAATTATTACAAGTGAATTAGGAATCTAGCTACTATAAATACAATAAGAAAATTCAAGTTTTGTTATTTTCTAAAATGCAGAGAAGAAAAAGTAATTGCTCACATATGAGAAAATTAAAAATTAATCTGTTGAACTTTCAGAACCATGGAAAATTATTGAACTACTTGGTGGGCCTCATGTTTATCCATCTATTGTTTTCAGGAATTAGTGGTAACTACAGAGTAGCTTTGTGTGCAAGTGTGCTATTTAATATCCTAAAAATTTTGAAGTAATTTTTTTTAAATGTAAGTTTCTGACTATAAATATAATACGCTAATTGCAAAATGCTGCTCTAAGGAATAGTATCTTAGAAATAATGCCCCAGGCTCTGTGACTACCTTCTTTGTAATTTTAAAGTTTCCGTTAACTATTTACTATATTTACTATAAGGAAAATTGTCTGATTTCTTTCCCTGTAAACTTAGGGGTTTTGAGATGTGGATTCAGAGCTTAACTTTATGCTTTACTAGATATGTATGTCCTTATGGCTTAGTTTCTTCAGGGTTGATATTCAACTGGGAGGTACTGGGATGACTATTTCAATAGATTAAAGCTGTATCTGTTAAACCTCTGAGCATCATCATTGGGAATATGAATATCAACCTTCTGACTTCCATTGTGGGTTCAAGGATGTTCATCTGGATCCAAACAGAACACTTTTTTTCAATCTCTAGCTGTGGAAATTGCCAAACTTCTCCTGTTTATCAGGATTTCTGAGAGCAGCAAAGTAATATCCTGATGTGGGAAAATATTTGTAGTGACTATGGATATGTGTAGAATCTGCAAGGTGGCAATTTAACCTCTGCAATGGTCATGTGACTTTTACAAAACAATTTCTTAAAGGATGTACTTTCTTAAAATATGTGGTCTGTGTTTTTTTTTTTTAATTTTTTTTTTTATTTTTTATTTATGATAGTCACAGAGAGAGAGAGAGAGAGAGAGAGAGGCAGAGACACAGGCAGAGGGAGAAGCAGGCTCCATGCATCGGGAGCCTGACATGGGATTCGATCCCGCGTCTCCAGGATCGTGCCCTGGGCCAAAGGCAGGCGCCAAACCGCTGCGCCACCCAGGGATCCCTGTGGTCTGTTTTTTAGCCTCTTAGGAAACAAAATTGGGAAGTTTACTACTTAAGAGTAGTCTTCTTCAGAACTTTGTAATGGAACTTATTAGTATGTTATTATAGGGTTTATTAATGTCTCAAATTTTGGGAAATGGTCAGGCATGCATTTAAAAATCAAAGCTTGGACAAATAATGAGGTATCTGAACTAGTCCAACTTAGAGAAGCAGAAAATAGAATGGTGATTGCCAGGGGACAGGGAGATGGAAGTTGATGTTCAATGGGTATAAAGTTACATTTATGCAAGATCTGTTAGTTCTAGACAATTCCCATAGGACAGAGCGTGTATAGTTATCAATATGGTCTTGTGCACTTAAAAACTCAAGAGGGTAGATCTTGTGTTCAGTGTTCTGTACTAGAAATTTTATTTTTTTTCTTTTTAAAGCAAAGGGGCACAGAGAAACTTTCAGGGATGATGGATGTGTTTATTACCTTGATTTGTGGTGATGGTATCATAGGTGCAGATGTATGTCCAAACTCAACACGTTGTATACATTAAATATGCACAGGTTTTTGTGTATCATTTATATATTAATAAAGCCATAAAAATTAGTGCTTATTAGAAAAACCAATCAGATCCAGATGTGATCTGTACCTGAGTTAATAGTATTGTAACAACTTCAATTTCCCAGTTTTGAAAATGTATTATGTTAAAATAAAAAAACTCATACTTAACATTAAGGCATTAAATATTATTTTATTTTAATTTTTGATAACCATTCTTTCAATCACCTATTGCTATTTACACATCTCTCCTTGCTTCAGTTCCTCCCAGGTAATTAATAACTTTCTGACCTGTAATGTTTTACACATTCTCCATGTTTCCATGGTCACATACAAATACATGCATTTCTGGGGATGCCTGGGCCACTTAATTGGCTAAGTGTCTGATTCCTTTTTTTTTTTCTTTTTTTAAAGATTTTATTTATTTATTTATTCGTGAGAGACACAGAGAGAGAGAGAGAGGCAGAGACACAGGCAGAGGGAGAAGCAGGCTCCTGCATAGAATATGGAAGCCTGACATGGGACTCGATCCCAGGTCTCCACGATTACACCCTGGGCTGAAGGCGGTGCTAAACCGCTGAGCCACCCGGGCTGCCTGATTCTTGATCTCAGCTCAGGTTCTTTTCTTTTCTTTTTTTTTTTTAAGCTTTAATTCACTTTTATTTTTCTTGTATAAAACTATGTGGTAGCCACAGCTGGAGCCTGGGTCCTCTGCATGGAGACTCTGGTGTGGGTCTTTACAAGATGGTCAGTGAATTGCTGATAAGGAGACTTGGTAAACACAGAGATCAGGGGCGAGATAGCTGTAGGTTTTGGAGATCGCATCAAAAGTAGCCTTGGCAAAGTTCCCCAGGGTGGCAGTGCAGCCCCTGGCTGAAGTGTAGCAGTCATCAATATCAGCCATCATCAGTAGCTTCTTGGGCACAGGGGCTGAGACAATGCCAGTGCCTCTGGGGGCAGGGATGAGACGCACCAGCACAGAACCACAGCGACCGGTCGGTCACCTTGCATGGGACAGTGGGGCTTGCCTATCTTGTTCCCCCAGTAGCCTCATTGCATGGGGACGATGGAAAGCTTGGCCAGGATGATGACTCCACGGATGGCAGTGGCTACCTCCTTGGAGCACTTGACACCCAGACCCATGCGTCCATTGTAATCTCCGATGGCAACAAATGCCTTGAACCTGGTCCGCTGGCCAGCACGGGGCTGCTTTTGCACGGGCATGATTTTCAAGACCTCGTCCTTGAGGGATGCCCCCAAGAAGAAGTCAATGATCTCAGGTTCCTTGATGGGCAGAGAAAAGAGATATATCTCCTCCAGGGACTTGATCTTCATGTCCTTGACTAGGCGGCCCAACTTGGTGACGGGGATCCACTCCTTGTTCTCCGCCTTGCCTCCATGAGCTCTGGGCCTCTCGGCCTCTGGGCCTCTGGGCCCTTCTGCAGCACCGGCGTCATCCGCCATTTGGTGTTCTCTCAGAGAAGGGCAGTTCAGGTTCTGATCTCAGGGTTGTGAGTTCAAGCCCTGCATTGGGCTCCCACTGGGTGTGGAGTCTACTTAAAAAAAAAAAAGATGCTCAATATCCCTAACACCCCCCCCCCCACAAAAAAACAAAACAAAACAAAACAAAATACATGCATTTTTGGTTTATTTTGTAACAGCGTGATTAGGATTATATATACTTTCATGCAGGTTCTTATTTTACTTGAAAATACATCAAGGAAAAATATCTTCAAACAAACTTAACTGAAATAGATGGAACTCAGTCCCTTTAATAGCTCCAAAACACAATTAGGGTATCACAATTTATTAAACTGTGCCTTTATTTATCCATATCCATTTTCTCTTTCTTTCTTTCTTTCTTTCTTTCTTTCTTTCTTTCTTTCTTTCTTTCTTTCTTTCTTTCTTTCTTTCTTTCTTTCTTTCTTCTTTTTCTTGTCTTTCTTTTTAAGTAGGCTCCATAACCAATGTGGGGCTTAAACTCATGACCTCAAGATCAAAAGTCGTGTGCTCCACTGTCTGAGCCAGCCAGGTGCCCCATATATCCATTTTCTTCCCAATGTATTGGTACTCAAATATTGTTGAAATAAATAAACATATATATATATATATTTTAAAGATTTTATTTATTTATTCATGAGAGAGAGAAAGAGAGAGAGAGAGAGAAAGAGGCAGAGTCACAGACAGAGGGAGAAGCAGGCTCCATGCAGGGAGCCTGATGTGGGACTCGATCCCAGGACTCCAGGATCATGTCCTGGGCTGAAGGCAGGCACTAAACTGCTGAGCCACCCAGGGATCCCCAAATAAATATATTTTGGACCGATGCTTTTATAGCTACGGGATAAGTTCTCAGGGGATGGGATCACTAGATTGAACGAAATACGAATTTATTTATTTTTAAGATTTTTATCCATGAGAGATACAGAGGGAGAGGCAGAGACACAGGCAGAGAGAGAAGCAGTCTTCCTTCCCAGAGCCCTATGCAGGGACTCCATCAGGGACCCTGGGATCAAGTCCTGAGCCAAAGGCAGACTCTCAATCACTGAGCCACCCAGGCATCCCGAAAGAATATGAATTTAAAGAAAACTTTGTTTAGATATTTCCGGACTTATTTCCCAAATGGTGGCATTATTTTACATTTCCAGTAGCAAACATAGAAAATACACTTTTCCTTGTATCCTCACCAGCAGTAGGTGTTATATTGCTTTATAATTGTTGTGAATTTGGTAAGTCAGAAGTCATACCTCATTGTTGTATTAATTTACATTTCCCTGACAATTGTGAGGTTGAGCAGGCTTGCAAAGTTTATTGATCATTTGGATTTTTGTACGTGTGAATTGCTATTCACAGCTTTAGGCCTTTTTTCTCATTGGATTGTTTTTGTCATTTTCTCAATAATTTGTAAAAACTCCTTGTATATTGCAGTTATCAATCACTTATCTTTCATATGTGTTACAAATCTTTCCCCTATGCTATTTTTTTTGCCTTTTGTCTATGTTTATGGTATCATTTGCCATATCATATTACATTTTTCTAGTGTTGTGAACTCTGTCTACATTCTTCTTCAATGGCTTCTAGGTTTCCTATCTTTTCAAAGAAAGTCTCCTCAACCCCCATATTACACATTATAATTACTTAATTTTTTCTGATGCTTCCGTTATTTTATTTAGTTGCTTAAAACTTTTATAAAGTTGTAGTTCTGATTATTAAGCAATGCTCTCTTGCTTCAAACTCACCCCTTCTATCTTCTGAAAGAAGAACTTCCTGGAGTCTGCTTGCATCTTGATTTTCAAGTGAGGAATTAACTTCTTGACTTTAATGTGAGAAACTAATACTTTTTTTATGTTTTACTGTTACTCCTAGCCAAATTAAATTCTTGCAAGTACATCTTTTGTAGAGTTTATACTGCTACTAACAATATGTGAGAGGGATGCTTCTCCAGTGTCACTAACTGGTACGTTGTCAAATTCTTGAATTTTGATAACCGTAAAAAGTAAGAAAAATTATCATATTTTAATTTGCATTTCTCTTGTTGTGCGTCAGGCATAATATCTTTTATGTGAGGGTGACTTTTTAAAATTTATTTTATTTATTTATTTATTTTTTACGTGAGGGTGATTTATATTTCTTTTTCTACAAACTGTATGGATATCAGTATTTCCTATCAAGCACTTCATATTTTTTTTTAAAGATTTTATTTATTTATTCAGGAGAGACACAGAGAAAGAGGCAGAGACACAGGTAGAGGGAGAATCAGGCTCCATGCAGGGAGCCCAATGTGGGACTCGATCCCAGGTCCCCAGGATCACACCCTGGCCTGAAGGCTGCGCTAAACCGCTAAGCCTAGCTGGCTGCCCTTTTTTTTGTTTCTAAGAATTCTTTGTATATTAAGAAAATTAATCCTTTACTTGTGATATGAGTTGCAAATATGTTTCCAAATTTGTTATTTGCCTTTACTTTTTATTTTCTCTCCCCCCCCTTTTTTTTCCCCTTTGATCATGTGGAAGATTTCAGAATGTTTTGGGGAAAGCCTGCAATCAAATTTTTAAAACTTTTCTCTCTGGTATTTAGATTTCAAGTCCTAATACAGGGTCAAAGTAATAAAATAAAATTTTGTTTTCTGAGATTTTTATAGATTTGTTTTTTTTTTTTTAAATTTACATCTTCAAATATAACATGTAAAGTATGAACCCAACTTTATCTTTTTCCAAATGGCTCCCTATTTGTGCAAATCATTTATCTTTATACTATTGATGGAAGATATTTACCTTACAATGTATTAAATTCTTGTTTTCATATTGGTCTATTTCTGGACTTTGTATTTTGTTCTGTTGGTTTGTCTGTTCATATGACAAAATCCACTTTTTAAATTATTGAGTTTTTTAGAATGTGCTTCTGTATTTAGTAGGGCTGATTCCTCCTCATTGCTTTTCTTTTTCAAAATTTTCTTGGCTATTCTTGTTTAGTTTTTTTTCTTTCTTTTTTTTTTTTCTTGTTTAGTTTTTTTCATGTGCAAATTTTAATCAGCTTGTGTAGGTCTAGAGAAAAGCCCCAATCTGTTGACATATATATTGGGATCTCATTCAATTTACCAATACCTTCAGGGAAAATTGACATTTGTAGGATATTGACTATTCTAATCTGATTTCTTATTCAGTCCTAGGAATTTTATCTATCTTTAAAAAAGATTTACTTATTTGAGAGAGAGAGAGAAGAACAAGCAAGTGAGCAGGGGGAAGGGCAGAGGGAGAGCAGAGATGCAGACTTCCTGCTGAGCATAGAGCCCCATGTGGGGCTCAATGAGGAGCTCTGTGGGGGGCTTTGATCTAACAACCCTGAGGTTATGACCTGAGCCAAAATCAAAAGTAGGATGCTTAACTGACTGAGCCACCCAAGCCACCCCAGCAATTTTATCTGTTTTGATTGCTGTTGTAAATGGGGCTTCTTTTTCCATTCTATTGTCTAACTAGTTTTTGTTTGTATAGGTGAAATCTATTGATTTCTGAATATTAGTTTTATATTGCTTTACTTTTTCTGAATTTTTATTGTTTGTAGTAGGTTTACAATTGATTTTTTTCAGATATACAATCATATCATCAAATGGAGATGATTTTACTTCCTCATTTCCAATTCTTATGTCTTGGACTGATATTTGTGGTATATTGATGGTTGTGCTCCTAGCTGGTGTTCTTCCTTCCTGTCTTTTTTCAAACCTGGGATCAGCAACCTTCCTGGCCATCTGTGTGTTACCCGCTATCTCAATAAATTCCTTTTAATTTAAAGTCAGAACGAGTTTCTTGTTACTTTCTTATCTAGGAAGCCTAACTAAAAGTTTTATTTTGCACAATGATAACATATCATTAATAGTAACATTTGTTGCTATTTATCTAGGGTTTAAAGTGTACCAGGCAGTAACCTAAGTAATTTGCATACATCATATCAATCAACTCCTGGAGAATGGGTTTTGAATTTTTGTCTGTGGTTATAGCAACAAATTTGAAGTCATCCTTTTAGGCTTTCTTCAGAGTCTCTGCTTTTCGTGTTAGCAGTAGCTTTGAAAAATAAGGTAAGAGTTAATTTAATGTTTATGTTTTTATTGTTTGCCTTTACATTATAAATCAAGCTTATTAAACTTTTTTATTTTTAGAAGTGTTACCCTATTTCCTAAGTAAATATTAACTAGGAAGCCTGGTTAAGAAAAAGAGAAGCTGTGGGGCACCTGGGTGGTTTAGTGGTTAAGCATCTGCCTTTGGCTCAGGTCATGATCCCCGGGAAGGGTCCTAAGATTGAGTCCCACATCAGGCTCCCCTCAGGGAGCTTGCTTCTCCCTCTACCTAGGTCTCTGCTTCTGTCTCTGTATCTCTCATGAATAAATAAATAAAATATTAAAAAGAGAGAAAGAAACAGAGAAGCTGCAAAGGTTATATAAATTGTGCAGGAGTAAGTTTCTTAATCTAGACTTCTGCGATGCTCCTGAGCATAGACAAAAAAGAGAGGTTGTTCCTATTAAATATAGATATTTCTGGACACAGATCTTGGTGTCGGTTAGGAGCTGAGTTGTGTCCCTCATAAAAGATGAGTTAGTACCCCTACCACCTCAGAAGGTGTCCTTATTTGGAAACAGGGTTTTTACAGAGGTAATCAAATAAAAAATGAGGTCATTTGGGTGGGCCCTAATCTGACTGGTGTCCTCATAGAAAGAGGAACTCTGGACACAGACACACACAGAGGGAAGACAATGTGAAGAGAGAGAATTTATCTACAACCCAAGGAACATCTAAGGCTACCGGAAGCTAGGAGAAGGCATGAAGGAAGCAGCATCTCCCTTAGAGCCCTCAGAAAGAACCAATCCTTTTTTTTTAATGATTTTATTTATTTATTTATGAGAGACAGAGAGAGAGAGACAGAGAGAGAGAGAGAAAGAGAGAGGCAGAGACACAGGCAGAGGGAGAAGCAGGCTCCACGCAGGGAGCCTGACGTGGGACTCGATCCCAGGTCTCCAGGATCACACCCTGGACTGAAGGCAGCACCAAACCGCTGAGCCCCCCGGGGCTGCCCAGAAAGAACCAATCCTGCCAAACCATGATCTCAGACTTCTAGTCTCCAGAATTAACAAATTTCTGTTGTTTAGCCACCAAGCTTGTGATACTTTGTTACAGAAGCCCCAAGAAACTAAAATACTCGGAGTTTCTGTGGCTAACTGGACAGAGTTTTGAAAATGAAGTATGCCACGATTTTAGAATGCATGTTTTTTTGGCAAGGGTTAAAGACCTTGCTACATGACTGTCATTTATCAAAGGTCTATTCTGGCTCAGCTAAGCAGGTGACTCTTGTAACTATTGAGTTCATAACTTAGAGTTGGAAAAAGCTTCCTTTTGTAAACATACTTTTCATGTCTTAAACCAGAGGTTGTAAACTAGTAAGTAACCTGCTTATAAGAATTTTGTTTAGCCCACACAGTGTTTTGTTTTTTGGATTTTATTTTTTTAAGATTTTATTTATGTATTTATTTAGAGAGCACATGTGCTTGAGCGGGGGAGGGGTAGATGGAGAAAATCACAAGCAGACACCCCACTGAGTGTGGAGCCCAATATAGGGCTTGATCTCACCACCCTGAGATGACTGGAGCCAAGATCAAGAGTTGGACACTTGACTGAGTCACACGACACTTCTTTTATTTTTATTTTTTAAAGATTTTATGTATTTATTTGAGAAAGTGAACTAGGGAGAACACAAAAGGGGGGGGCAGAGGGAGAAGCAGACTCCCTGCTGAGCTGTGAGCCTGACCCAGGGCTCCTTCCTTGGATTCCAGGATTATGACCTGAGCCAAAGACAGAGGCTTAACTCATGGAGCTACCCAGGCACCCCTCAGGCATCCCTTTTTTTTTTTTAATTTTTAAAAGATTTATTTATTCATGATAGACACACAGCACACACACACAGAGAGAGAGAGAGAGAGAGAGGGAGAGGCAGAGACACAGACAGAGGGAGAAGACAGAGGGAGAAGCAGGCTCCATGTCAGGAGCCCGACCAGGACTCGATCCCGGGACTCCAGGATTGCGCCCTGGGCCAAAGGCAGGCGCTAAACTCCTGAGCCACCCAGGGATTCCCCCAGGCACCCCTTTTATAATTTATTTTTAAGTTACTTCTATACCCATTGTACTGCTTGGATTCATAACTTCAAGATCAAGAGTCTCAAGTTCTACTGACTGAACCAGCCAGGCACCCCAGTGTTTTAAAAATAGGAAAAAAAAATGTGCTTGTTCACCAAAATTTAAAGATCAGATTTCATGGTGCTTGAGAGGCTCAGTCTGTCAAACGTCTGCCTTGGGCTCATCATGATCCCAGGGGTCTGGGATTGAGCCTGGCATTAGTTTCCTGCTCAGTAGAGTGCCTGCTTCTCCCTCTTCCTGTCTTTTCAACTTATGTTCTTGGTTTTTCTCTCTCTCTCAAATAAAAAAATTATTTAAAAAAAATAAAGATCAGATTTCTTATTTTTTGTTTTCCTTTTTTCTTGAACATGATTCCTCATGGCATACTTCCTTTAGCCAGGCCAAGCACTTCTGTTACTTACATCACCACCAGTGCCACTTTGCCACAGACAAGAAGCAAGGGAGGTTGGCTGGAGAAGAGTGAAAACAGGAGAGTTGTAGGAGTGTCCAGAAGTTCAGTGATATTTCAGAATACGGCAGATCTTGAGGCTATGATAAGGATTCTGGCTTTATTCCAAATGACATGGGGAGTTGAGGGGTTTTGAGCAAAAGCGTGACCTGACCTTAGATTTTAAATTAATCACATAGCTTTTCTGCTGATATTAGACCGTAGGGGGGAGACACTAGAGTGTAATAATGGAAACAGGAAACCCATTCAGAGATCTTCTATCGTGATCATGAGATGGCTTGGACCACGGTGATAGCGAGGGAGGTGGTGCTAAGTGGTGGAAGTCAGGTAACATTTGAAGTAATCTCCTGATGAGTTAGGTGTGAGATGCGGAAGAAAGAAGACCTTCTTTGGGTTTTTGGCTTGAGTAACCAGAAGGATGAAATTGCTATTTGAGATGAAGAAGCTGTAGCAGGAATACATTTCGGGGGTGGGGTGGGGTGGGGTGGGGGGGTGTGATCAGGAGTTCCATTTTGGACAAGTGCACCCTGAGATGCAAATAGGATGTCAAAGGAAATGTTGAGTAAGCTGTTAGCTAGGAACCTGGAGTTTAGGGGACATGATGGGTGGCAATAAACCTTTCCTCTTCTGATCCCGTTTCACAACTTTTAACATCATGTAATACTGTAGGATGCTGGGGACTCCCAAATGTTGGTTTATGGTGGATTCAAGGCAGATTGTGTGTCGCCAGGGGAGGGGGAGGGGGGTATCTGGCTCTGCTTCATCTCTCATCCTAGAACAGGAATGGTCTCTGTCCCAGGGCTCGGGTCTCTGCTCATCAACGGAGGCTCATAGGGCTGTCAGCTTTTCTGTCTTATAAACTGATAAGCTGTAGAGACAAATCTGAATCATGGTCTCCCACCCATACCCGGGGGGGAGGGCGGGGGGGTGTCTTCCCTCCACCCTACCTGCCAGTCTTTGGCAAGGATTATTCTTTCCAACAAGCACTCTCCTTCCTTTCTCATCTCCTTTCTAGACATTCAGGTCCTCCCTGAACTTCCCCGGGGGAGCGGGGCCCACTTCATTTCAGCCGTTGCAATCTCAGGGCTGAGATTTTGAAACATCAGGGGGAAAAAAAAAAAAACAAAAAACCCTCGACGAAGACTTTCAGGCTTCAGCGACTATAGGTGTACGTTGCCCTCGGCCCGGCAGTTGCGAAGCGCTCCATCCAGGTTAAAGTCCTCGGGAACTCCCGGGTTCCAGCGGCCCGAAACTTTTCCCGCGGCCCCCCCCCCCCCCCCCCCGCTCCATTTCGGTTCAACTTCTGTTCTCTGAATGTGGCACCGGGTCCGGGGAGCCATGGAGCACGGAGGGGAGCAGAGGCACGCTCTCGCGCCGCGGGAACCCGGGCGACGCCTCCGGCCCCCGCCCCCGCCCCGCCTCGCCCGCCCCGCAGGTCCGCGGCCGCGCTCCGTCCCGCGCCGGCCTCCGCGAGCGCAGGGGGCTTCCGGCGGGCCCCCTCCTCCCGGGGGCGGGGCCTGGCGCTCGCGCTCCCGCTCCCGCCTCCCCGGCTGCGCGCGGCTGCGGGCCGCGGTCACGTGAGCGCGGCGCGGCGGGGGAGGGGCCCTGGTTTCCGGGCGGCGGAAGGAGACGCGGCCGCGTGAGGACGAGGCGATTTGAAAACACGCTCGGGGAGCGAGGGGCTGAGGCCGGTGGCGCGCGCCGTCGCCCCGCGGGCTTCCGCTCGGACGCTCTGTCCTCCGCTCCGCGCCCCGGTCCCAGCCGGGCCCTCAGGTGAGCGGCCGCCGCCCGTCGGGCCGGGCCCTCCCGGGGCGCGGGACGGGCGCGCGGGGCCGTGGCTCCCCCGGTCCGCGCGGCCCAGGCGGGCCAGGCCGAGCCGTGGCCGGTCCGCGCGCCCCGGTGGGGGGGCGGGGGGCGGGGGGCGGAGCGGGGCCTGGGCGCGCGGCGGGGCAGGGCGGGGGCGGGGCGGGGCGGGGCGGCCCGCGGGCGTGTGGAGCGCCTCGAGTGACTGGGCCGGTTCGCGCCGTTTCGCGGCGGAGGCACTTTTAGGCCGGGGAGCCTCGATTTGGGCCCCGCGGCCGCCGGGAGGGGAAGGGACGGGAGCGCTGGCGGCCCGGGGGGCTCTTCTTGCCGTGTGGGACGCCGGACGGCGGCGGACGGCGGGGAGGAGCGGGCGTCCCCTCCCGGGCCCCCGCCGCGCTCCAGGTGTGCGGGCGGCGCGGGCGGCGGGGGCGGCGCGGGCGGCCCCTCGGGGGGGCGTCCACTTTCTGGGAAGTCCCGGGTCTCTCCCCCGGCCCCTTCTGTAGAGTCGGGAGGAACTCGGGAGAGGAAGGGGTTGACGGGGAAACCATCAAAAGGAAAACTGCAGTACACGCGTTATTACAGTTTCATTAATTTATTATTTATTTATTTTGCGAAGGAGGTTGGAAATCGGGGGTGGCAGACAAGCCTAGCTGGAATTCGATTCGGTCGGTGGACATTTTCAGGCCCGCGAGAATCTCCCCTTGTGTTGACAATCCAGGAGACCTGCAAATTGATTGGAATCTGTGAAATGTTCAGTTCTCAAACTTCAGGGGCTCCCCCCCCCCCCCCCCGCGTGGGAGGTGGCAGCGATGTGAAAGTTCAGCCCCTTAAGGCTGGAGTTGGTACCTCCTGTTCCATACCGGCTGCTGCAGAGTAGCTTTAGTCAAACCATTTGACTTGCCGTGCTATGAAAAAAATCTTATTTGTGTTTTATTGACTTGTTTTTAAGAGATTTTTAAGTCCTCGCTCGCTACACCCAGTGTCAACCTGAGATCCAGAGTTGGCGTGCTTTTTACAGGCTCCACAGGCTTGCCCAGCCGGGCAGCCCTAAAAAAAAAAAAATAAAAAAATAAATCTTTATTTTGAAGTGAAAATGACAAATTGGTTAATAGAGCTTTAAAAGTTCCTAGTAGGGATCCCTGGGTGGCGCAGTGGTTTGGCGCCTGCCTTTGGCCCAGGGTGCGGTCCTGGAGACCCGGGATCGGGTCCCGCGTTGGGCTCTCGGTGCATGGAGCCTGCTTCTCCCTCTGCTTGTGTCTCTGCCTCTCTCTCTGTGACTATCATAGATAAATTAAAAAAAAAAAAAAAAAAAAAAAAAAAAAAAAAATAAAAGTTCCTAGTATAAAAATGTTCTCTGCGTATCATAAAATAATGGTCCCGGCTTCAAAAGTCGAGGAATGGCGATCAGCCCTCTTAGGCTTTCTTATTAGGGAAATTAGTGTGACGGACACAAAGTGATACAAAGTGATACAGCATAGACCTTGACAAGACTGTGTTGGACACAGGCCAGATATAGTGGCTAAAAATAACACGGAGGATTGGTGAGTTGGGTTGATTCATTTGATTTTTCTGTCTTGTACCATTTATTTTCATCTCTGGTACTAGCTAGTAATAAAATTGTAGGGAAAGCTCAAAAAGTGTGCTTGCTTAATAAAGTTTTTTTTTTCCCCCCCCTCAAAGATTTATTTATTTATTCATGAGAGAGACAGAGAGAGAAAAGAGGCAGAGACACAGGCAAAGGGAAAAGCAGGCTCCATGCAGGGAGCCCGACGTGGGACTCGATCTGGGGTCTCCAGGATCACTCCCTGGACCGAAGGCAGGCTCTAAACCGCTGAGCCACCGGGGCTGCCCCCTCCCCCCTTTTTTTTAAATTAAAAGAGGCCATGCGAATTTTTTTTTTTTTAGATTTTTGCTTACCCATTTTTAAAAACTAGAATAACTAGAGGTGTGGGTGGGATGAAAACTTGAATAGGTATAAATGAAGTCAAGATAAGCCATTTTGCCACTCAGGTTTCCAATCCTCACCTTAATTCCACTATATGTGACATAAAGCTGATTTTGCAGAGCTCTCTTTGGTGTATTAAGTCCCTCTTCAACTTCCTAATACAGGTCTGACAAATCTTTCTGAGCCACATCTTTAAGATGGGTTTAGTACCACTTTCCTTACGTGGTTTTGTGAGAATTGAATGCTAATATACATAATGCATGTGGTTTTGTGAGAATTGAATGCTAACGTACGTAATGCATTTAATACTATATGTGATTTGTACTGGTCCTGAGACTTTTAAGAAAATATACATGTTTGTGCTTTTAGCATACATGTTTAACAGTGCCAGGTATAAATGCTCAGAGTTTTACAAATAGGAACTCATTTGCTCCTCATTAATCCTACCTCGTAATAATTGTATGATGTAAGTTTTATTTAATTTTTTGGGTATGTATTATTATTCCTATTTTGTGGATGAAACTGAGGCACAGTTTTTTTTTTTTTTTAATTTTTATTTATTTATGATAGTCACACAGAGAGAGAGGCAGAGACACAGGCAGAGGGAGAAGCAGGCTCCACGCACCGGGAGCCCGTCGTGGGATTCGATCCCGGGTCTCTAGGATCGCGCCCTGGGCCAAAGGCAGGCACTAAACCGCTGCGCCTACCCGGGGATCCCTGAGGCACAGTTTTTAACTACAGCTAGAAAGTGGTATTCTGGATAAAGAACTAAATCAATCTGGCTCTAGAATCTGCTCTTAACCTATGTAGCCAAATCCTATCTATCTCAAGGGGCTCTAATGTATTAGAACCTTGAAATCGGGCAGCCTGGGTGGCTCAGGGCTTTAGTGCCACCTTCAGCCCTGGGCCTGATCCTGGAAACCCGGGATCGAGTCCCATGTTGGGCTCCCCGCCTGGAGCCTGCTTCTCCCTCTGCCTGTGTCTCTGCCTCTCTCTGTCTCTGTCTCTCTCTCTCTCTGTCTCTCATGAATAAATAAATAAAATCTTTAAAAAAATAAAATGAAACCTTGAAATTATGTAAATTTGTATGTAATGTTATAGATGATTAGCTTCTGGATTCCTGGAACTTGAGCTGCTTGGTCTGGCACAAGCTATTTTATTTCACAATAAATGTAAATCTTCATTTTACTCAAGGTTTTTTTGGGGTTTTTTTGGGTCCTCATTTATTGTATTGTGTCTTTTTTTTTTTTTTTTAAGTACCTGGACACAGGGTAATTATGATAGACCAAGAAGAAGTTTTATTTATTTCAGAGGTACTTATCTATTCTAGTGGGTGTACAGAGGCAAGCAGAATTCAGTTTTTGCAGCATGCTGGAAAAGGTTTCAAGAAGAGTTGGGCTAGTTCCTGGTATAGGAGGCTATTTTTTAGATAGATGTTAGCTTGTGGGAAGATAAAGCTGGAGAGGAAGTTAGGAAGGACGTGATATGTCAAGCTATGGAGTTTTTACTGTAAGTGAGTAAAGAAACAGCTGAAAACTCATGAGTCTTGGTCAGATCTGTGTTTAGAAAGAACCCTCTCATGACTCCAGCAAATGGGCTAGGGAGTAGATACTAGAAATAAGGCAGGCATACTGATGGGGGAAACTACTAAACAATCTAGGTAGAAATAAAGGATTTAAGAAGTGGCCTGGGAATGAGTAGGAGGATCAGATCAAAGATTTTGTGTGTAAGTGGGAAGATTTAGATGTTAATTGAAAAAATATGTAGACGGGAAAGTGCAAGATGGCATGTTTATGCCCAAGTTATTTATTACAACAATGGCCTAGTTGGTCTTTGCTCCTTTTCTCTCTGTTGCACTTTATTTTCTTTTATACTGTTTTTTATCCTGCTTTTGAGTACCGTTTTTTTAAACTTTATTCATGAGAGAGACAGAGAGGGAGGCAGAGATACAAGCGGAGGGAGAAGCAGGCTCCAGCAGAGATCCTGATGCAGGACTTGATCCCGGAATCCTGGGATCACAACCTGAGCCAAAGGCAGATGTTCTACCACTGAGCCACCCAGGTGCCCTGGATACCGTTTTCTGTTTATATCTAGTCTGAACCTAAGCCTGGTGTCCAAAATGCTGATACCACATTTTTGCCTATACTAGGCTTTTTCTCTACTGATCTATTGTTTTCCTTGCTCATGAAATGTTCATTAACTCTCCTTGCTGCATATTTCTGTATCTTATATTTCTTTCAAGCATCAGCTTAGGTTCATGAAACTTTTTCTATTATAGGCTGCATTTAAAAACTTTGTTTTGTTAGTAGAGGTTCCTTAGGGACTTTTAGGGGCCAGGAGCAGATACATCTCTAGTAATCTGTGTGTTGCCCACTCATTCCCCCAAAACTCTGGGTGAGGGGTTATTTCAAAAGATTTTCATTTAGTACAATTACTTGACAAAGGTTCCATGGCTAAAAACCCTTGACAAACCTGTGGCTGGATTGTTACCTTATTGTTGATGACCCCTGTTTACATTATTGACTAAGATATACTTCTTGGTAAAGCTATTTTCCATTTAGTACTTTGATCCTTTCCGCATAGGTCTTAATTTTTGATTATCTTTGAAATGTATTTTAGAGTAATGTAAATGTTAGAAAACACCTTTATTATTTTAGAATTTATCTTTTTTTGCCCATTGTTTTAAAATTCTTTTCACTGTAGCACTCAAGAATGACCAAAAAAAGAAAACGCCAAGATGATTTTCAAAAAGTAAAACTAAAAGTTGGTAAAAAGAAACCCAAATTAGAAAATGCTACTGTTACAAACTTTAAAACAAAGACTATATATCTCCCTGAGCAGCTCAAAGAAGATGGAACTCTTCCAACAAACAACAGAAAACTTAACATAAAGGTAAATGGTAACTATTGTTTTGATAAATAACATTTTCTTTGAAATCACCTTTTTTTGTGAAAAGTTGTTTTAATTCTCAGGGTTTACTGATGGCTGAAGTTTGGAGTTTATTAACCAAATCTGAGTTGCCAATGTAGCTTTCCTACCTCCTCTAGAAAGACTTGCTCAACTAAACCCACAGTCATTTTTCTATTGTGTACCTGTTTGATGATTTGATATATGATCTAGAGATAATTCTTGTGTTTATCTTGTTGATGTATCAAGTTTTTGGTATGATAACTTTTTAGCTGTTTTTATAGTTTATGAAGGTAATTGTCTTATTTTTTAGCCTTACATAGCACATAATATATAGGTTTGTAGTAAATGTGTGAAGTTTTAGCAATGATTTTGCCTACAATTTTGACAACTTCATTGAAATGTAACTTTTGCATTATAAAATTCCAGGGGCACCTGGGTGACTCATTGGTTAAGTGTCTGACTCTTGGACTCAGCTCAGGTCTTGATCTGGGGGTTGTGAGTTCAAGCCCTGTGTTGGGCTCCATGCCCAGCGTGGAGCCTACTTAAAGTGTACCATTCTGTAGTTTTTAAATGTATTTGCAGAGTTATGCTATTATCACCATAATCTAATTTTAGGACATAATTATCATGCCAGAAAGAAAACCTATGCCTATTAGAAGTCACTGCCCATTCTTTTCCCTTTGCTCTACACAGCCACTAACCTACCTTTTATCTGTATAGATTTGCTTATTCTGGTCATTTAATATAAATGCAACAATATGATACATGGTCTTTTTTTTTTTAATTTTTATTTATTTACGATAGTCACAGAGAGAGAGAGGCAGAGACATAGGCAGAGGGAGAAGCAGGCTCCATGCACCGGGAGCCCGATGTGGGATTCGATCCCGGGTCTCCAGGATCGTGCCCTGGGCCAAAGGCAGGCGCTAAACCGCTGCGCCACCCAGGGATCCCCATGGTCTTTTTTTTTTTTTTTTTTTGATACATGGTCTTTTGTTACTGGTCTTTTACTTAGCATGTTTTGAGGTTCATCCATGTTATAAAGTATCTCTGAGAACAGTACTCCATTCCTTTGTATTGTTGAATAGTATTACAGTGCATGGTTATGCCACATTTTATCACATATCCGTTGATAGTCATTTGGTTGTTGCCACTTTTTTTTTAGGTTTTTGTTTTTATTTTTTTAATTTAAATTTTGTTAACATATAGTGCAATATTGGTTTCTGGAGTAGAATTCAGTGATTCATTATTTACATACAACACCTAGTGCTGCTCATCACAACAAGCCCTCTCTTTAATACCCATCACCCATCTAGCCCATCCTTCACCGAGTTTCACTCTTAGGTGTAATGCTATTATGAACATTTGTGAACAAGTTTTTGTGAGGATAAACTTTTTCTAGTTTTGCTTTTAAGCCCTGAAGGTTAAATAATATTGAAAAGGTATTTGAAGTTATATTTTTTCACAGATTATATAAATTATTCCACAAATAAAATTGTCAAATGTTATACTCAGGATGCACATACACCCTGAAAGACCACTTAAAATAGGCAGACTGTGCCTGTTTAGTAGTGTATAAATGCACCTATCAAATGTTTGATTTTTTTTTTTTTTTTTAAGATTTTATTTATTAGACAGAGAGAGACAGAGACAGGCAGAGGGAGGAGCAGGCGCCATGCCGGGAGCATGACGTGGGACTCCATCCTGGGTCTCCAGGATCACTCCCTGGGCTGAAGGCGGCGCTAAACCGCTAAGCCACCGGCTGCCTGATTTTTCTTTTATTCTTTTTTTTTTTAAGATTTTATTTATTTATTCATGAGAGACAGGCAGAGACATAGGCAGAGGGAGGGGCAGGGCTCCCTGTGGGGAGCCCTATGTGGGACTCAATCCCAGGACCCTGGAATCATGACCTGAGCTGAAGGCAGATGTTCAACCACTGAGCCACCCAGGCGCCTGTATAGTAGGCCTTTAAATAGTGATGATAATTTCTGTCACTTTAAATGATAGCATGCCTAAGTCTTCATACAGGTTAATTTCAAAAAGAGAAAATTCTAACTGAAAATTATGTAATGTTTTTATTGAGCTAAATCTGTCTTAAGGATAAAATAATGTTTCTGTTCTTAGTAAAAGCTTGGTAACATTTAGAAAAGTACTTATTGAAGCAGTTTCCCCAAAGATTGTCAGTTTATGGTTTTAGTTAGCATGTTTATTTGAAAATGTTAGAATGTGCACATATACTTAAATCCTGTATTTTTATTTTTAGGATTTGCTGTCACAGATGCATCACTACAATGCTGGGGTTAAACAAAGTGCTCTTCTTGGACTTAAAGACCTTTTGTCTCAGTACCCATTTATAATTGATGCACACCTTTCAAACATATTAAGTGAAGTGACTGCTGTGTTTACAGATAAAGATGCTAATGTACGATTAGCAGCAGTTCAACTTCTTCAATTCCTGGCCCCCAAAATACGAGCTGAACAAATTTCTCCATTTTTTCCTTTGGTAAGTGCCCATCTCTCTAGTGCCATGACTCACATTACTGAAGGAATTCAGGAGGACTCTTTAAAAGTTTTGGACATTCTGCTGGAACAGTACCCAGCCTTAATTACTGGCCGTAGCAGTATATTGCTTAAGAATTTTGTAGAACTTATTTCTCATCAGCAGCTGTCTAAAGGACTAATAAATAGAGACAGATCCCAGTCCTGGATACTTTCTGTAAATCCTAATCGGAGACTCACTTCTCAGCAATGGAGGCTGAAAGTCTTAGTGAGACTCAGTAAATTCCTTCAGGCCTTGGCAGATGGATCCAGTAGGTTGAGAGAAAGTGAAGGACTTCAGGAACAAAAAGAAAATCCCCATGCCACTAGCAACTCCATTTTTATCAACTGGAAGGAACATGCCAACGACCAGCAGCACATCCAGGTTTATGAAAATGGGGGTTCACAGCCAAATGTCAGTTCACAGTTCAGGCTACGGTAAGAAGGATTTCAGTTATGTCCACACTCAGTTTTCCTGTATTGAATTTTAACTGCTGACCATTGATGGCTAATGGTGGGAAGATATGCAGTTGTCTTTTATAGTTTTCATATAGTTACTCATGATTTGATTTTTATTTACTGATGGGAGGAGTCATTTGAAAGTATTAATTTATTCATTTCTAGCAAAGCCTAATGAGAAGTAAAACTTGATAGTCTCGGCTTTGTCATTTAGAATTTTATTTTCTTACTGGTCTTAATCAATGTAATTATCAATTCAGGGAACTTCATTTTTACTGGTACTTTTCACTTAATATTTAAATTAAACAAGGAATAATATTTTTTGCTCATTAATTTTTTTTTTATTCTTACCCTTCCTTATTAGATACCTGGTTGGAGGACTAGGCAGTGTGGATGAAGGCCTCTCATCTACTGAAAACTTGAAAGGATTTATTGAGATAATAATTCCATTGCTGATTGAATGCTGGATTGAAGCTGTGCCTCCACAACTAGCTGCTTCTATTGGAAATGGTATAGAGCGAGAACCTCTGCAGGTCATGCAGCAAGTTCTTAATATTATTTCCCTTCTGTGGAAACTCTCTAAACAACATGATGAAACTCATAAATTGGTGAGAACTTAATGGGTTCTTTATATTCTCAGTAATGTCTTTTATCATAAATGGGCAGATTAGAAATCAGCATTGGTTATGCATTTTCTAAAACATTCCATAGTCTAACTATAAACTTGTTTCTTGCTTTTGCCCCAAACTGCAAATTAAAATAGTTTGTGCGATTCTCTGAATAGTTTTAACTTATGTGAAATGTATACGTTTTTTTGAAAAAGATTTTATTTATTTAGAGAGTGTCTGAGTTGGGGGGGGGGGACGGAGGGAGGGGCAGAGGAAGAGAGAGAATCAGCGCTGATCCTGAATGTGAGGCTTTGTGGGGCTTAGTGCAGGGCTCATTCCAACAACCCTGAGTTTATAACCTGAGCTGAAATCAAGAGTTGCTTAACCAACTGAGCCACCCAAGTGCTCTGTGAAATGCATAACTTAATGAGCTTTTTTTTTTAATGACCTTAGTTTCATTTGCTTTTATTAGATATAATTCACAGTAGTGTTACAATGTATTGTTTATGGCAGGTTGATTGTGTAGGAACATTCTACTTTCTGGAGGTCTTTTGTGAGATTAAAAATGTTGCTTTTTTAAGTACTTTCTTCCAGTGTGTGCCACATTGCCAAATTTAGCAGAAATGGACCACAGCAAAGATCTCATAACCAATCCTGAGTTGTTTTTAAACTACTGTGATTGATTGATTTTTTTTTTTTAATATTTTACTTATTCATGAGAGACAGAGACAGAGAGAGAGGGAGAGGCAGAGACACAGGCAGAGGGAGAAGCAGGCTCCATGCAGGGAGCCTGATGTGGGACTCGATCTCGGGACTCTAGGATCATGCCCTGGGCCAAAGGCAGGCGCTAAACTGCTGAGCCACTCAGGGATCCCTAACTACTGTGATTTATTTTTTTCTTTTCTTCTTTTCTTTTCTTTTCTTTTCTTTTCTTTTCTTTTCTTTTCTTTTCATTTCATTTCATTTTATTTTATTTTATTTTATTTTATTTTATATTTATTTTATTTAGTAATTTAATTTATTTTATTTTTTAAATTTTACTTATTTATTTTGTTTTGTTTTATTTTATGATTATTTATTTATTTATTCATGAGAGACAGAGAGGCAGAGACACAGGCAGAGAGAGAAGCAGGTTCCATGTAGGGAGCCCAATGCGGGACTTGATCCTGGGACTCTAGGTTCACAGCCTGGGCCAAAGACTGGCACCAAACCACTGAGCCACCCAGGGATCCCCCAAACTACTGTGATTTAAAGCAGAAGCTACATAGAGACTTGATTAGTGCATGCTCTTGTTTTCTCTTGAAAAGGGATAGGTTCAGAAAACATTTGTAAAAGTTACCCTTACTATATATGTAGGTAAACTGTAGTTGTAGGTATGATGTTTGTGAAATTAACCTAAGATTCTAAGTCTATAGCAGTTTTTTACTAAAACTGATAGTAAAGACATGATTAAATCTGTGGTGATTAAATTATCTACTGTTTGGGAGAGAATTGAATGGTGGCAGCTTTTTTATAGTGCCATAATATATAGTTAATAGTTTAAGTAAGGAAGAACAAGTTCTGAGATTGGTGTTAAATTAATGTGATAGCACACTTAAAGAGGGCATCTACAGGAACAATATTTTAAAGCTTGAAGCATCTAGTTTTAGAATTCCTGCAAGGATTTTTGGCTAGGCAGGTATAATCTTTGAAGTTGCCTACATATGTACACAATTGACAATGCAATTTTTTGGTTTTATTTCAAGCTAAAGTTTAGGATGAATTAATAGGCCACATAAGTTGAGGTTAAATTAAAAATCATATTTGATAATCTTGAAAAGCATTATGGAACCATACTAAAGTATGTGTTTTAAGAGCTTGCTCTAGCACTATTAACTCATTACCCATCATCTGTAGGGTTGATATATGAATTGCTTTTTCAGATAGTGTGGCACTTTATTGACTGTAGTTTTGAGCATGTCTCATGATTTATTGAATACATTGGCAGGAAATTGATTAGGATTGGGGTAGATTGTGTGTGTGTGTGGTTTTTTTTTTTTTTTTTAAGATTTTATTTATTTATTCATAAGAGACACACAGAGAGAGGCAGAGACATAGGGAGAGAGAGCAGGCTCCTCAAGGGGAGTCCGATGTGGGACTCAATCCCGGGACTCTGGGACCATGCCCCGAGCCAAAGGCAGATGCTCAACCACTGAGCCACCCAGGCGTCCCTGGGGGCAGATTTTGATTTTATGAAAGCATAGTTTACTGTCTTTATGGCAGTCTGTGATGTAGACAGGTGACAGTAATAATGCATACAGCTTTTTAGAGAATTGTATGTTATTTGCACTCTTGAATGGGTTTATCTGAACCTGTGATAGAAAGTAAAAGTAATGATATCAATATAAATCTTAAGTACTAGTCTTTCCTTCAGTTTTAGAAGGCTAAGAAGTAAAGATTCTGGGCATTTTTGGTGTTTGATGACATATAGTCACTGATTAAGTATTGTTATTCCTTTAGTAATAGTACTTGTAACTTGATAGAATGGTAGGACCAAATGCAAATTCATTGTGTTAGTTTTTTTTTTTTTTTTAATTATTAATTTATTTATGATAGTCACACAGAGAGAGAGAGGCAGAGACATAGGCAGAGGGAGAAGCAGGCTCCATGCACCGGGAGCCCGACGTGGGATTCAATCCCGGGTCTCCAGGATCGCGCCCTGGGCCAAAGGCAGGTGCCAAACCGCTGCGCCACCCAGGGATCCCCATTGTGTTAGTTTTATATCATTCACTAACATTCAGATAACATTGTCAAAGGACCTAAGTACTGCCTTAATTTTTTTTTTTTTTTAGATTTTATTTATTCATGAGACACACACACACACACACACACACACACACAAACAGAGGCAGAGACAGGCAGAGAGAGAAGCAGGCTCCATGCAGGAAGCCCGACATGGGACTTGATCCTGAGACTCCAGGATCACGCCCTGGGCAGAAGGCCGGTGCTCAACCACTGAGCCACCCAGGGATCCCTACTGCCTTAATTTTATGGATATTTAAAGTTGTATGCTTTAGAACTATTCTGTGCTAATCTAATACGACTGTTATTTATTAGCAGTTCATTAAAGCAGGACATAAAGTTCAGAAGACTGTTTTGCATAGACCATTGAAGGCAACATAGAATACTAAATTGGGCTACTGTTTAAAATTCAAATAAACTGAAGGAAATTTAGTTCAAATAGAAACAGTATTTAAGAACATGCACTGGTAGAATTCTCTTATTTACCTTGGCAAATGTGTTAATGTTGAACTGTAATAACTGAATAAGGGAAGATCCATTATTTTAGAGACAAAATATGAATATGTATATGAGTTGTACAAGGTGAAATTAAAATGCATTAATTTATTTTTTATTAACATTCTCACTGTTCCCCTCTCTCGCTGACCTTCAGTTATAGCTTAGTAGTTAAGGTATTGGGTGGTTTGTAACAGCTCAAACTTTAAAGGAGGGATGAAATGGCATTCGTTGGCCTTAAATGCTACTGTGTTCTACAAGCTGGATTCAAACTCTTCTCTCAGAAAAGGTATAGGTATTTTGTTGGTAAATTGGCATCTAGATTAGGTGCAGTCTTAGGATAACTTTGCTTTTAGGTTTTGCTTAATGTCTTTATTTGCTGCATAGTTGAGGAACTTCATTTTTATGCAAGTATTTTTTAAAAAACCTTTTTAGAGGGCAGCCTGGGTGGCTCAGCGGTTTAGCACCGCCTTCAGTCCAGAATGTGATTCCCCTCCCCCCCCCATCGAGTTCCACATCAGAGTCCCTGCATGGAGCCTGCTTCTCCCTTTGTCTGTGTCTCTGCCTCTTTCTCATGAATAAATAAATAAAATATTTAAAAAAAAAAACTTTTTAGAAATCTGAACTCTCTGATCTTTGCTTTGAAATCTCAGGGTACATTAAATTTTATTTGTGGTGGTTGAGTACTCGTCCTTACTGAGGTTGCTTATTTCTGATATGCCATGTGTATCCTTAAAGTATAGCTAGTTTTAAAAGTGAAATACAATTTAACATTAACTTTTTAATTTACTTTGGATTTTGGGATCCTGTATTAATAAGCTCTGGGTCAATATTATAATTACTATAGAAATTTTGTTGGAGCTTAACTTTATTTTTTAATGCTACTTTTAGTTTGTGTCTTTCATTGCTGATGTCTTTTTTCCGTGAAGATTAGAATTTGTGAAGATGGGAATCCCTGGGTGGCTCAGCGGTTAAGTGCCTGCCTTCAGCCCAGGGCATGATCCTGGAGTTCCAGGATCGAATCCCACATCAGGGCTCCTTGCATGGAGCCTGCTTCTCCCTCTGCTTCTCTCTCTCGCTGTGTCTCTCATGAATAAATAAATGAATCTTTAAAAAAAATAATAAAGAATTTGTGAAGAATAGTCAGATGCAATATAGGATTTGTTGAGCATCTATAGATGCTTTATAGGAGCTACTTAAGTTAATTAAAATTCAGTTCCTTTAAAAAAAAATTCAGTTCCTTAGTCATACTAGCCACATTTCAGGTGCTCAGTAGGTGCATGTAGCTAGTGGCTGCTGTATTAGACAACACAGATGAAGAACAATTTCATCCATCATTACAGGGTTGCTTGCCCTTAATAGTACTTAACCTTCTGGTGGGGTTGATGGATGTAAGCAAATACATAATGCCAGTACTAAGAAGAAAGATGAAAGTAAAGCAGGGTAAAGAGAGAAAAGTGCTGGAACAGAATGAGCGGGAGCTATTTTAAATAACTGGTCTGGAAGTGCTTTCATGACTTGAATGGCACTGAAGTTAAAGGAGCAAGTCTTGTAAAAGACCTTGTAGGAAGAACCTTCCAGGCAGAGGGAATAGCAGGTGTAAAGCCCCTGAAGTGAGAACAGATTTGACATTTTTGAGGAATGGCAGGAAACCTGGGCAAATAAGGTACTAGGAGAATGATAGAAGATGAGTCAGAAAAGGTGACACTGGCCAGATATTTGGGACCCCATGGTCCATGGTAATAAGTTTGGATTTTAACCTGAGTGTGGTGAAAGGACAGTGGAGGATTTTCAGCAGGGAAGTAGCATGATTTGAATTATATTTATTTAACTTTAATATGTTGAATTTGCAAATGGGACACAAGTGAATTTCCCTGTAGTCAGTATCCAGCTCTTGCAAAACAGTGGAGCCCAAACTCACGCAATCTATTCTATGAATGACTGGTCCTGCCCTATATACACCTTTAATCCCTTTTTTCCTTTCTGTATTATTATGAAGCACGGTTTATATTTTAAAAGATCACTCTGGCTGCTCTGTAGAGAATTGACTTTTGAGGAGGGCAAGAGGAAAGTGGGGAGACCAATTAGGAGGCTATTGCAGTAATCTAGGTATGAATGGTTGATTGGAGTAGAATGATAACTAATGGTTGAAGCTATGAGAAGTAATTGGATTCTGATAAAGCCAGTGGGACTACTGATGTGCATAGTGAAGGAAAAAGCAGCAAGGATGGTTGATGCCTGTGTTAAGGTCCAAATGACAGTGTGACTGCTAGTGAGGAGAGTTTAATTTATTCATGTTAACTTATTTTTTTTTTTAAGATTTATTTATTAGAGAGAGCACACATGTGCACATGCACACACATAAGGGGTGAGGGTGAGGAGCAGTAGAGGGAGAGAGAAACCCAAGCAGACTCTCTGTTGAGTGCAGAACGCGATGTGGGGTCATTTAGTCTCATGATGCTTGAGATCACGACCTAAGCCGAAACCAAGAGTCAGGCACTTAACTGACTGTACCACCCAAGTGTCTCTATTCATGTTAAATTTAAGATGCCTGTTAGAAGTCCAAGAGGACATGTTAAGTAAATTATAGATTAGCACAAAGAGAAGAATCCAGTTAAAGATCCTAAGGTGCTCTTGGATGACCCGTTATTTTAAACACCTCAAATCCCACATCTCAAGAAACCGTTCAATCCCTGGCAAAGTGGAATGGTTGGTTCTCTGGATAGGAGGAAATAAGAGTGTTGTAATCTGGAATTAGAGTTTTAAATAGGAAAGACAGATTCATGAGTACTGTAAGAATTAAAGAGAAGTGCATTGCTTTGTGACAGTGTTAAATACCTTTAATTGGAAATAATAGAATTGCTGGGAAGTAGAATTATTGTATAAACAGAACATTAGGTAGAAGATCTTCTGATGTATTTTACAGATAACTGTACTAGTGGTTGAATTTAAGAATTTTCTTATATCTTATTTACTTTTTCTTCTTTTTCTTAAACAGTAGATAAAAGGCAAGTAAAGGTAACTATTAAGCACTGAAAAGATCTGTGGGTAAGAATTGGATGCCCTAATATTTTATTCTGATTTTAAAATTTACATCTGCTATCACGAGCAAAAGATGTATAATGGTAAATTTATAGTTGAAGATTAACAAGTAGTCAAATTTCTGCTTAAATTTGGTTATTTTAAATGTTTTGTGTAGATTTTCTAATCTTTGCTTATTTTAATAGGAGTCGTGGCTTCGAAAGAATTATCTTATTGATTTCAAACACCATTTTATGAGTCACTTTCCATATGCCTTAAAAGAAATAACCAAGCACAAAAGGAAAGAGACAAATAAAAGGTATTGTGATTCTTTCCACTGTATAGACTGGATTTATTTTTTTAGCCTGAAATTATTAAAAATATTTAGCCTTAAAGTGGAACTTTCTACACTGTGAGGGGTTCATATCTAAATTTTGTGAAATAGAAATTAAAGTAGCAATAGTATGGCTGATCTTGAACAAGTCACTTTAAGCTTTGAGACTCATTTTTATTTATTTTAATTAAAAATATATAATGGATATTTTATATAAAGTGAGCATCAGGTATCAAATTATATAAATATAAATTTAATAAAATTTGTTGAGGTGGGTCATTTATTTGGGAGAGGTACTAGGTAATCTCTGAGATCATCTTAAAGGTCATCTAGTTGTATCATTTATATGTGAGAAAACTGGCAGTGAAACTAATATCAGGAAAAGGAATAATTGGAGAAAAATAGTTTTCTAAAACAAAGGCTTACAGATGAAAAGATGGAGTTTAAAATTGTAAGCTTGGAAATTTTAAAATATTTACCTCAAGTGAGTGCAAATAAATGTAAAAACAAGTTATCAAATAACATTTTCTTCTTGAGGTGGGCCTGTAGTTAAGTGCCTTCTGAAAAGCACTTTATCCTTTCATTTATCAGTGGATAGTTGGATTGCTTCCACAGTTTGGCTATTGTAAATAATGGTGCAGTAAATATGGGGTGCGTGTATCTCTGAATTAGTGTTTCTGTATTTTTGGTGTAAATACCCAGAAGTGTGATTCCTAGATCACAGGGAGGTTCTAGTTTTCATTTTTTCAGCAACCTCCATATTATTTTCCATAGTGGTTACACCAATTTGCATTCCTACCAATAATAAATGAGTACTCCTTTTTCTCTACATCCTCACCAGTGCTTCTTTCTTGTGTTTTTGATTTTAGCCATTCTGACAGGGGTGAAGTGATATTTCATTGTCGTGTTGACTGGGATTTCTCTAATGATGAGTGATGTTGAGCATCTTTTTGTGTGTGTTGGCCATCTAATGTCTTTGGAGAAATGTTTGTTCATGTTTTGCATTTTTAAGTGGATTATTTATTTTTTAGGTATTGATTGTATCAGTTCTTTATATATTTTGGATAGTGACTCTTTATTGGATATGTCACTTGCAGATATCTTCTCCCATTCTGTAGGTTGCTTTTTAATTTTGTAAATTGTTGTGTTTTCTGTTCAGAAGCTTTATTTTGATGTAGTCTCCATGTAGTTTACTTTTATTTCCTTTGCTTCAGGAGACATATCTAGAAAAACGTTGGTACAGCCAATGTCAGGTTACTGCCTGTGCTCTCTTCAAGGATTTTTATGG